>NC_079191.1:323596026-323928526 GCF_029499605.1 Hyla sarda | reverse complement strand
AATAGATATAATTCACAAATCTGTTTAAAGGGGTACTCCGGTGGAAAACTTTTTTTTTAATCAACTGGTGCCAGAAAGTTAAACAGATTTGTAAGTTACTTCTATTAAAAAATATTCCAGTACTTATTAGCTGCTGAATACTACAGATGAAATTCTTTTTTTTTTTTTGGAACACAGAGCTCTTTGCTGACATCACAAGCACAGTGCTCGCTGATGACATCTCTGTCCATTTTAATAACTGTCCAGAGTAGGAGAAAATCCCCATAGCAACCATATGCTGCTCTGGACAGTTCCTAAAATGGACAGAGATGTCAGCAGAGAGCACTGGTGTTCCAAAAAGAAAATAATTTCCTCTATAGTATTCAGCAGCTAATGAGTACTGGAGTGATTAAGAATTTTTTAACCCAAGAGTCACTTTTTCATTAACAATAAGGGGTAGATCTTATAGCCTCAGTCTACCACAACCTCCAGGAGACAAAATGTCACAACATGTGCTTAGCACTCCTGTCTCTTATAGGGTTATGGTTGGCTACTCTACCAGTTGTACAATGATCTTGATATCCAAGTGGTATGCCATCATTGCCTGTACTGAAACAATCCCTTTACACTATGCTAAAAATATTATTTTAGGGCATTATGAATTAATAGAAGATGTAATTGTTTATAGGCACCTTGATCATTCTATGGTGATACAGCAATAAAATTGGACACTTGCTGTCATGTTTCCCACTGATTGCATCCTTTTTTCAAGAGACAATTTACAATGTATTTTAAAAGTGTCATGCAAAAAATAAAAAATAAATAAGGAATTGTCTAAAGCAGGTAGCTCCTTTTAAAGGGCCCCCTCCCTTAGACATGAATGGAGTGGGCGTGATGTCACTAGGGGGTGTGGCCGTGACATCACATCCCCGTCTCGAAAGCAGCACCCGGCACAGAATGCTGGGGGGCTGCACCGAGATCGCAGGGGTCCCCAGCAACGGGACCCCTGCGATCATACATCTTATCACCCTAACCTTTGGATAGGGCATAAGATGTATAAAGCCGGAATACCCCTTTAATAGGTTTATCTGGGGGCTAAACATGAACTCCTTTTGTGCCTGGGCCACCATTAAAATAAAAAACATATACTTGTCTACTTTGCTCCCTTCTGGTCCACCACTGAATGCTTTGGCTGCTACTCCAAGATGGACTTCTGTGGGGTCGTGTCTCAATTGATGAGTGGGCCATCACTTCTGAGACCAGTCCAACTCAAAAGTAGCAGCCGAAGCATTCAATGGGGGACTGGAAGACCTCAAAGGGGATCCCGATGGAGTAAAGTAAATGAGCTTTTTTTTTTTTTTCTAAAATTATTTTAATGGTGGCCTGAACACAATAGGAGATTAATGTTAGTACTTCAATAACCCCTTTAAGCCACCGCTTTCCTAAGGGTATGTTCACACTGAGGAATTGGGGCAGAAATCGAGCAGAAATTTTGCGCGGAAATGCAGGTTTCATGCGGAGGAGGAGTATCAAGTATTTCTATTCATAATTTTTTTTTTTCATGCGGAAATTCCGCGCCAATTCCACGTGGAAATGCTTTTGACTCAAAAAAAAAATATATAGCATTGATCTCTATGGGAGAACGACGCTGATTCCGCCTGAAATAAAGAACATGTTCTTTCTTCAAGCGGAACAGACTTCCTCGTCAGAATTCTGCTTGAGGAAATTCCTCAGTGTGAACTGAGGGGCAGAAATTCTGCACAGCTCTATGGGGATGTTCACTGCTGAATGAATTGGAGAGGAAAAGCGAGCAGGATTACTCGTGGAAATTCCTCTCCAATTCCTCAGTGTGAACATACCCTAAAGGTGTATTTTTTATTTTACAATTCTTTCTTGTGATTAGGGTGCCTTGACTTTAAGCTGATCATAGACCGTCTTGCTGGGAGTGTCTAAGGGAAACTCAGCACCATCTCCCTGCAGTGGCACCACAGAGATAAAGAGAAAAATGTCATAGTTCCCAGTAAAATCAATGGACTGTCCTGTAATGCACAGACAGCATCCTCCAGGGTGTGACACGCTCTAATAGATGAGAGTTCTGAATATGGAACTCCTTTTATTAACTTCCCCAGTTCCCTAATAAAATATCTGAAAGTGGAATGTCTAAACAAGGCATCCCCTTTAAACACCCTTCTTATAATCTAAAAAGAAATCAGATAAATATAACTAATTACTAACTTCCTATTTAAGCTAAAGAATGGTGGTTTAAAAATATTTTTACCTGTATATATAATCCTTACCCTGACTCATTTTTATCTTCCTGTCAGGAAATAGAAAATGGCCACAACTGCGTCACACAATATACTGGGAACAGTTAAAGCTAAGGCCATACTGAGAAGACATAAAATAAGATTGAAATTTTGCGCTTAAGTGTTTGTCTTTTCATAGTCACATTTATTTAATCAAACTCTACTGCCATTAGGTAGTACCAGTGCTTATAAGGGGTGTACTTGGGCTGAAACAATGTTTAGGTAGGTGGTACATGGTGGTACTTTTCACTGTGCATCCTGGTGCACCTCTTTCCCAAGTACCGTAAGTGATGGACATACACACAACTGTCAACACGATTTAAAAGAAAACATGATTCCTCAAACCAGGCCATCTTCTTCTTCTGATCATTCTATGGTGATACAGCAATAAAATTGGACACTTGCTGTCATGTTTCCCACTGATTGCATCCTTTTTTCAAGAGACAATTTACAATGTATTTTAAAAGTGTCATGCAAAAAAAAAATAAATAAATAAGGAATTGTCTAAAGCAGGTAGCTCCTTTTAAAGGGCCCCCTCCCTTAGACATGAATGGAGTGGGTGTGGTGTCACTAGGGGGTGTGGCCGTGACATCACATCCCCGTCTCGAAAGCAGCACCCGGCACAGAATGCTGGGGGGCTGCACCGAGATCGCAGGGGTCCCCAGCAACGGGACCCCTGCGATCATACATCTTATCACCCTATCCTTTGGATAGGGCATAAGATGTATAAAGCCGGAATACCCCTTTAATAGGTTTATCTGGGGGCTAAACATGAACTCCTTTTGTGTCTGGGCCACCATTAAAATAAAAACATATACTTGTCTACTTTGCTCCCTTCTGGTCCACCACTGAATGCTTTGGCTGCTACTCCAAGATGGACTTCTGTGGGGTCGTGTCTCAATTGATGAGTGGTCCATCACTTCTGAGACCAGTCCAACTCAAAAGTAGCAGCCGAAGCATTCAATGGGGGACTGGAAGACCTCAAAGGGGATCCCGATGGAGTAATGTAAATTAGCTTTTTTTTTTCTTTTTCTAAAATTATTTTAATGGTGGCCTGAACACAATAGGAGATTAATGTTAGTACTTCAATAACCCCTTTAAGCCAGGGCTTTCCTAAGGGTATGTTCACACTGAGGAATTGGGGCGGAAATCAAGCAGAAATTTTCTGCCTCAAAATATTGTTACTTTTCCACAAGAACTCAGAGATTTTGTGCGGAAATCGCGCGGAAATGCAGGTTTCATGCGGAGGAGGAGTATAAAGTATTTCTATTCATAAATTTTTTTTTTCATGTGGAAATTCCGCGCCAATTCCGCGTGGAAATGCTTTTGACTCAAAAAAAATAAATAAATAACATTGATCTCTATGGGAGAACGACGCTGATTCCGCCTGAAATAAAGAACATGTTCTTTCTTCAAGCGGAACAGACTTCCTCGTCAGAATTCTGCTTGAGGAAATTCCTCAGTGTGAACTGAGGGGCAGAAATTCTGTACAGCTCTATGGGAATTGTCACTGCTGAATGAATTGGAGAGGAAAAGCGAGCAGAATTACTCGTGGAAATTCCTCTCCAATTCCTCAGTGTGAACATACCCTAAAGGTGTATTTTTTATTTTACAATTCTTTCTTGTTATTAGGGTGCCTTGACTTTAAGCTGATCATAGACCGTCTTGCTGGGAGTGTCTAAGGGAAACTCAGCACCATCTCCCTGCAGTGGCACCACAGAGATAAAGAGAAAAATGTCATAGTTCCCAGTAAAATCAATGGACTGTCCTTGTAATGCACAGACAGCATCCTCCAGGGTGTGACACGCTCTAATAGATGAGAGTTCTGAATATGGAACTCCTAATATTAACTTCCCCAGTTCCCTAATAAAATATCTGAAAGTGGAATGTCTAAACAAGGCATCCCCTTTAAACACCCTTCTTATAATCTAAAAAGAAATCAGATAAATATAACTAATTACTAACTTCCTATTTAAGCTAAAGAATGGTGGTTTAAAAATATTTTTACCTGTATATATAATCCTTACCCTGACTCATTTTTATCTTCCTGTCAGGAAATAGAAAATGGCCACAACTGCGTCACACAATATACTGGGAACAGTTAAAGCTAAGGCCATACTGAGAAGACATAAAATAAGATTGAAATTTTGCGCTTAAGTGTTTGTCTTTTCATAGTCACATTTATTTAATCAAACTCTACTGCCATTAGGTAGTACCAGTGCTTATAAGGGGTGTACTTGGGCTGAAACAATGTTTAGGTAGGTGGTACATGGTGGTACTTTTCACTGTGCATCCTGGTGCACCTCTTTCCCAAGTACCGTAAGTGATGGACATACACACAACTGTCAACACGATTTAAAAGAAAACATGATTCCTCAAACCAGGCCATCTTCTTTCATTGCTCCATGTTCCAGTTCTGATGTTCACACACCCACTTTCAGTGGTTCACTGCAAACAGCAAGCCATGGGTGCCCATGACCCTTGTAACAGGACACGGCAGGTGGTGGGTCCTCTGGGCCTGTGTGCATGATGACGTGAGCCATGCCAGGGAGCGGAGTCTAAGGTGCCGCAGGTTTCCACCATAGCCTGCCGCAAAGCGGGATGGTCTTGCTGTGGCAGGCGGCACCCAGGTCGCTACCCCTGGCATGACTCGTCCACACAGGTAGCTGGGAGGTGGCGTGGCACAGAAGAAGACTGGCAGGACGTGGCAAGATGGCAGTAGTTCAGGACAAGTAGCACAGGTACATGGGAGGTAAGGTAGCAAGGAACAGGTACACAGTAACAGAGACACAGACTGTCACTATGGCGCAAGGTAACCAAAGATCCGTCAGGGAACCAAGGGAGGAGCTAATATCTAAGGACAGGGTGCAGGTGTAGACAGTTAAATGAGCACTGGCCCTTTAAGAGTAAGAGCTCCTGTGCGTGCGCGCGCATGCTAGGAGGCAGGGGGCACGCGCGCCGGGCTGTGAGGATACGTAGAGGCGGAAGATCAGGAAGGTGAGTGACGGACGGGTTGGGATTTGCATTCGGGTGTGTCCCACAATGCGAATCCCAGCCCGGCCGACAGCGGGGACACGAGCAAAGAGCGCTCATGGCCGGCGTGAGCGCAGAGTGCAGGCGTTACGATCCTGTTGCTGGTTTTCCAGTTGTACTTCCTTGTTAGGTACTAGGCATGGCATACCAGAAATATCCCAAAAAATATTTTGGAGGTGCTTCAAAATGATATGACCCAGCATTACTATATGAGTCTTGCTGCTCAGAACCATATGCTTTCCCATTTTTCCTGTTTGCAACTCATCAGTTTTAAAAATTTACTGTTTCCCAAAAACAGGACCAAAAAACTGTGCGTGAACATGGCCTAAGAGTGCACCAAATTTATCAGAGTGGCTGTTTAGACTTATCATACTTTTCATAACAACTTTCCTGGCTTTAAGTTCTATGTATAACAGTGTAGCACAACTTGCCACATTTTGTCACATTCCAAACCATGTCCCTTTCCATTTAAGCTACTCCTCCTTGTCACATGAACCACTTGTCTAAGACTCATAATAAATGTGTCTTAGGTAAAACTTTTGGGTTTTATCACAGTTCTTATTTTCACAGGTATTTTTTTCTTAAAAAATTGTTGTACCTGTCACAGAAAAAAAATCAAAATAGTTTTCTTTAATGGGATTTGCCCATGAACCTAAAAGATGGGCTCCCGGCCACTTCTAGTCATCCACATTTATGGGAGTCGTATAAACGGTCGCCACCAACAGAACTAGGGTGGCTGGGAAGCCATATTTTAGGATCTTGGGCAAACCACTTTAAGTTTATAAACATTTTCTGTTATCAGTTTTTGCGCATTTATGCCCTTCCTTTTGTGCCATATTTATATATATATATATATATATATATATGCGAATCAAAAAAAATTACTGGACTAGTATGGCTACTCAAGTTTACTATATATATATATATATATATATATATATATATATATATACACACATATTTTTCAACTAAGTTCAATTTTTTTGTGTCATTGAAGGGTTAACCCATATAAATAGTTTTCTACTTATTATTGCATTCATATAGAAGGACACTATCTTTAGCTGCATTTCCTGACAAAATGTAGAAAAAGGTAGCAGGGGCTGTCGTACAATGACCCGCAACCTTCACTAGCAGGGACCACTGAAAATGCTCTTATGATGTGTGCAGGCAGTGCAGTCACTGATACAGGAGAGTCATTAGAACACACTGAACATGCTCTTATGATGTGTGCAGGCAGTGCAGTCACTGATACAGGAGAGTCATTAGAACACACTGAACATGCTCTTATGATGTGTGCAGGCAGTGCAGTCACTGATACAGGAGAGTCATCAGAACACACTGAACATGCTCTTATGATGTGTGCAGGCAGTGCAGTCACTGATACAGGAGAGTCATCAGAACACACTGAACATGCTCTTATGATGTGTGCAGGCAGTGCAGTCACTGATACAGGAGAGTCATTAGAACACACTGAACATGCTCTTATGATGTGTGCAGGCAGTGTAGTCACTGATACAGGAGAGTCATTAGAACACACTGAACATGCTCTTATGATGTGTGCAGGCAGTGCAGTCACTGATACAGGAGAGTCATTAGAACACACTGAACATGCTCTTATGATGTGTGCAGGCAGTGCAGTCACTGATACAGGAAAGTCATTAGAACACACTGAAAATGCTCTTATGATGTGTGCAGGCAGTGCAGTCACTGATACAGGAGAGTCATTAGAACACACTGAACATGCTCTTATGATGTGTGTAGGCAGTGCAGTCACTGATACAGGAGAGTCATTAGAACACACTGAACATGCTCTTATGATGTGTGCAGGCAGTGCAGTCACTGATACAGGAGAGTCATCAGAACACACTGAACATGCTCTTATGATGTGTGCAGGCAGTGCAGTCACTGATACAGGAGAGTCTTTAGAACACACTGAACATGCTCTTATGATGTGTGCAGGCAGTGCAGTCACTGATACAGGAGAGTCATTAGAACACACTGAACATGCTCTTATGATGTGTGCAGGCAGTGCAGTCACTGATACAGGAGAGTCATTAGAACACACTGAACATGCTCTTATGATGTGTGCAGGCAGTGCAGTCACTGATACAGGAGAGTCATTAGAACACACTGAACATGCTCTTATGATGTGTGCAGGCAGTGCAGTCACTGATACGGGAGAGTCATTAGAACACACTGAACATGCTCTTATGATGTGTGCAGGCAGTGCAGTCACTGATACAGGAGAGTCATTAGAACACACTGAACATGCTCTTATGATGTGTGCAGGCAGTGTAGTCACTGATACAGGAGAGTCATTAGAACACACTGAACATGCTCTTATGATGTGTGCAGGCAGTGCAGTCACTGATACAGGAGAGTCTTTAGAACACACTGAACATGCTCTTATGATGTGTGCAGGCAGTGCAGTCACTGATACAGGAGAGTCATTAGAACACACTGAACATGCTCTTATGATGTGTGCAGGCAGTGCAGTCACTGATACAGGAGAGTCATTAGAACACACTGAACATGCTCTTATGATGTGTGCAGGCAGTGCAGTCACTGATACAGGAGAGTCATTAGAACACACTGAACATGCTCTTATGATGTGTGCAGGCAGTGCAGTCACTGATACAGGAGAGTCTTTAGAACACACTGAACATGCTCTTATGATGTGTGCAGGCAGTGCAGTCACTGATACAGGAGAGTCATTAGAACACACTGAACATGCTCTTATGATGTGTGCAGGCAGTGCAGTCACTGATACAGGAGAGTCATTAGAACACACTGAACATGCTCTTATGATGTGTGCAGGCAGTGTAGTCACTGATACAGGAGAGTCATTAGAACACACTGAACATGCTCTTATGATGTGTGCAGGCAGTGCAGTCACTGATACAGGAGAGTCATTAGAACACACTGAACATGCTCTTATGATGTGTGCAGGCAGTGCAGTCACTGATACAGGAAAGTCATTAGAACACACTGAAAATGCTCTTATGATGTGTGCAGGCAGTGCAGTCACTGATACAGGAGAGTCATTAGAACACACTGAACATGCTCTTATGATGTGTGTAGGCAGTGCAGTCACTGATACAGGAGAGTCATTAGAACACACTGAACATGCTCTTATGATGTGTGCAGGCAGTGCAGTCACTGATACAGGAGAGTCATCAGAACACACTGAACATGCTCTTATGATGTGTGCAGGCAGTGCAGTCACTGATACAGGAGAGTCATCAGAACACACTGAACATGCTCTTATGATGTGTGCAGGCAGTGCAGTCACTGATACAGGAGAGTCATCAGAACACACTGAACATGCTCTTATGATGTGTGCAGGCAGTGCAGTCACTGATACAGGAGAGTCTTTAGAACACACTGAACATGCTCTTATGATGTGTGCAGGCAGTGCAGTCACTGATACAGGAGAGTCATTAGAACACACTGAACATGCTCTTATGATGTGTGCAGGCAGTGCAGTCACTGATACAGGAGAGTCATCAGAACACACTGAACATGCTCTTATGATGTGTGCAGGCAGTGCAGTCACTGATACAGGAGAGTCTTTAGAACACACTGAACATGCTCTTATGATGTGTGCAGGCAGTGCAGTCACTGATACAGGAGAGTCATTAGAACACACTGAACATGCTCTTATGATGTGTGCAGGCAGTGCAGTCACTGATACAGGAGAGTCATTAGAACACACTGAACATGCTCTTATGATGTGTGCAGGCAGTGCAGTCACTGATACAGGAGAGTCATTAGAACACACTGAACATGCTCTTATGATGTGTGCAGGCAGTGCAGTCACTGATACAGGAGAGTCATTAGAACACACTGAACATGCTCTTATGATGTGTGCAGGCAGTGCAGTCACTGATACAGGAGAGTCATTAGAACACACTGAACATGCTCTTATGATGTGTGCAGGCAGTGCAGTCACTGATACAGGAGAGTCATTAGAACACACTGAACATGCTCTTATGATGTGTGCAGGCAGTGCAGTCACTGATACAGGAGAGTCATTAGAACACACTGAACATGCTCTTATGATGTGTGCAGGCAGTGCAGTCACTGATACAGGAGAGTCATTAGAACACACTGAACATGCTCTTATGATGTGTGCAGGCATTGCAGTCACTGATACAGGATAGTCATTAGAACACACTGAACATGCTCTTATGATGTGTGCAGGCAGTGCAGTCACTGACACAGGAGAGTCATTAGAACACACTGAACATGCTCTTATGATGTGTGCAGGCAGTGCAGTCACTGATACAGGAGAGTCATTAGAACACACTGAACATGCTCTTATGATGTGTGCAGGCAGTGCAGTCACTGATACAGGAGAGTCATTAGAACACACTGAACATGCTCTTATGATGTGTGCAGGCAGTGCAGTCACTGATACAGGAGAGTCATTAGAACACACTGAACATGCTCTTATGATGTGTGCAGGCAGTGCAGTCACTGATACAGGAGAGTCATCAGAACACACTGAACATGCTCTTATGATGTGTGCAGGCAGTGCAGTCACTGATACAGGAGAGTCATCAGAACACACTGAACATGCTCTTATGATGTGTGCAGGCAGTGCAGTCACTGATACAGGAGAGTCATTAGAACACACTGAACATGCTCTTATGATGTGTGCAGGCAGTGCAGTCACTGATACAGGAGAGTCATTAGAACACACTGAACATGCTCTTATGATGTGTGCAGGCAGTGTAGTCACTGATACAGGAGAGTCATTAGAACACACTGAACATGCTCTTATGATGTGTGCAGGCAGTGCAGTCACTGATACAGGAGAGTCATCAGAACACACTGAACATGCTCTTATGATGTGTTCAGGCAGTGCAGTCACTGATACAGGAGAGTCATCAGAACACACTGAACATGCTCTTATGATGTGTGCAGGCAGTGCAGTCACTGATACAGGAGAGTCATTAGAACACACTGAACATGCTCTTATGATGTGTGCAGGCAGTGCAGTCACTGATACGGGAGAGTCATTAGAACACACTGAACATGCTCTTATGATGTGTGCAGGCAGTGCAGTCACTGATACAGGAGAGTCATTAGAACACACTGAACATGCTCTTATGATGTGTGCAGGCAGTGTAGTCACTGATACAGGAGAGTCATTAGAACACACTGAACATGCTCTTATGATGTGTGCAGGCATTGCAGTCACTGATACAGGAGAGTCATTAGAACACACTGAACATGCTCTTATGATGTGTGCAGGCAGTGCAGTCACTGATACAGGAGAGTCATTAGAACACACTGAACATGCTCTTATGATGTGTGCAGGCAGTGCAGTCACTGACACAGGAGAGTCATTAGAACACACTGAACATGCTCTTATGATGTGTGCAGGCAGTGCAGTCACTGATACAGGAGAGTCATCAGAACACACTGAACATGCTCTTATGATGTGTGCAGGCAGTGCAGTCACTGATACAGGAGAGTCATCAGAACACACTGAACATGCTCTTATGATGTGTGCAGGCAGTGCAGTCACTGACACAGGAGAGTCATTAGAACACACTGAACATGCTCTTATGATGTGTGCAGGCAGTGCAGTCACTGATACAGGATAGTCATTAGAACACACTGAACATGCTCTTATGATGTGTGCAGGCAGTGCAGTCACTGATACAGGAGAGTCATTAGAACACACTGAACATGCTCTTATGATGTGTGCAGGCAGTGCAGTCACTGATACAGGAGAGTCATCAGAACACACTGAACATGCTCTTATGATGTGTGCAGGCAGTGCAGTCACTGATACAGGAGAGTCATTAGAACACACTGAACATGCTCTTATGATGTGTGCAGGCAGTGCAGTCACTGATACAGGAGAGTCATCAGAACACACTGAACATGCTCTTATGATGTGTGCAGGCAGTGCAGTCACTGATACAGGAGAGTCATTAGAACACACTGAACATGCTCTTATGATGTGTGCAGGCAGTGCAGTCACTGATACAGGAGAGTCATTAGAACACACTGAACATGCTCTTATGATGTGTGCAGGCAGTGCAGTCACTGATACAGGAAAGTCATTAGAACACACTGAACATGCTCTTATGATGTGTGCAGGCAGTGCAGTCACTGATACAGGAGAGTCATTAGAACACACTGAACATGCTCTTATGATGTGTGCAGTCACTGATACAGGAGAGTCATTAGAACACACTGAACATGCTCTTATGATGTGTGCAGGCAGTGCAGTCACTGATACAGGAGAGTCATCAGAACACACTGAACATGCTCTTATGATGTGTGCAGGCAGTGCAGTCACTGATACAGGAGAGTCATTAGAACACACTGAAGTGCCCTTCAACTATAGACTGCACCAGGGAGATTTAAATGTTATTGTAGTTAAAGTTCCAATTTCCAATCGCTGTCTCTTCCATTATCCACATATACATGACTGTTCAGCTCGGCCAAACATTGAAGTGTTCTCTGAGAACAAATAAGTTGGGGAAATTGAAATGCAACATGCCTGATCCTTTTGTTCCCTGACATCATCTGTCAGGGAAAGTGACAAAACCCCCATATACTTTAGACAGTCGGACAGCTCTGCCTTATTTATAGGATTTAGTCACCTTTTTACTAATGTGTATGGGGACCTTTAGAGAAGTAATGTTTGCATGTGGAATTAGGTATTATATATACAGGGAATACAAAAGGCCAGAGTTTTCCACTGTAACTTTGCTTAACTTGTGTGTTACGTAGATGTGGGTAGTTTTATGAAGATCTGTCATATTTTAACGTTTGGTTTTGATGTTGGTAATTGTGCAGAACAACATCTTATTGTGAATACGAAGATATTTACTAGCCTGGCAGTCAATGGGGAGTTAATTGTCTTATTATGAACTGGTAATACTTAACAAAAAATTTTGCCATGGAAAAACCATTAACTAAATATATCCCATCCAGGGAGGCCTATACCAGTGACACTGTTGTTTGCAGGACAGTTGCCGTTATGTTAAGTAAGCTATCAATAAGCATAAACATTTTGTTCCGTATTCTTTTATTTGTGGTAAACACTTGACTTTTTCATGAGGCAAAGCACTAATGTGGGCACATGTTAAAGGGGTATGCTAGTGGAAAACTTTTTTAAATCTACTGGTGCCAGAAAGTTAAACAGATTTGTAAATTACGTCTATTAAAAAAATCTTAAGTACTTATTAGCTGCTGAATACTACAGAGGAAATTATTTTCTTTTTGGAACACAGTGTTCTCTGCAGAATCACGAGCACAGTGTTCTCTGCTGACATCTCTGTCCGTTTTAGGAACTGTCCAGAGCAGCATATGTTTGCTATGGGGATTTTCTCCTACTCTGGACAGTTCTTAAAATGGACAGAGATGTCAGCAGAGAGCACTGTGCTCATGATGTCAGCAGAGAGCTCTGTGTTCCAAAAAGAAGAAAATTTCCTCTGTAGTATTCAGTAGCTAATAAGTATTGGAAGGATTAAGATTTTTTTTAATAGAAGTAATTTACAAATCTGTTTAACTTTCTGGCACCAGTTGAAAAAAAAAAAAAAAAGGTTTCCACCGGAGTACCCCTTTAAATGTATGTAAACCCCTCCAATGAAAAATATAATTAATAGTTGAAGTGTACCTGCTGCTTTAGAAACACTTTTTACATGTCCTAGAGACAAGGTCGGTCAGGGTCTGCGTGTTCAGATCCCCTCCGATCATTAGAATTAGCGCACTCTTCTCCCAGTTAATTTTTAGCTTGGTCGGAAGCTGAACACATTTCTTTACACACATTAAGTGGCAGTGCCCATTTCAAACCTGTCTCAATTTCTGAACAATTTCTTCGTGTACACTTATTTAATTATTCAATGGCTTCACTGTGTCTAAGTCTTGAGGTGGACATGCATGCTTAGTATTGCTTCTATTTTTTCTTTCAGTTCTTTTCTAAACCCCTCTTGATCGGTATTACATTAAAGGAGCTGATGTATTGTCAGTATCTTTTGAGATGTTTCTATATGAACAGATAACGGCTTTGTTTTCGAAGACCCCAGTCAAGCAATGTGGATAACGCACCCTATGTACCCTTTTTAGTGAGCAGTTACTGGTTGCAAATGTTATGTGGTGCCGCGTTGGCACTTGACTTTTTGAAATGCAACCCAGCTCTGTCAGGTATTACACCATATAAAGGTTACCCTATTGATGTCAGCACAGATGTGCAGCACTATGCTAGCTGTAGGGGAATGTTAAGATTGAAGATTACAGTTCAGAAGAGGGAAATTGTGGTGTAGAAAGCCTCCTGCAGAGGAAGTGAAGGTTTTGTGAGGATGATTAATCTCTATTCTTGTCTGCTAGATTCTCCAGTGTCTTTTTGTGGCCATATCTGTGCCTCCAGCCCTGTGTGATTATTCATACAAACAATCCTTTTTTTCTTTAGACCATCAGCTGGAAAAAATTAAGTGAGAGACTTTCTTGATGGGACATTGGGGTTAAACGTGGCAAAAGAGTAAAAATATCTAGGGGTTATGGTGTCTGTATCCCCCAGATATTATGATAAACTTAATCTCTCTCCCCTTCTATGCCATTAAAACACAAGTTGGAAACATGGATTATCTTTATCAGTATTGGGCAGAGTTAACCTTCTTAAAATGCCTGGTTGCCAGGTGTTGTATCTTCTTTACGATGCCCCTATTTCATCCACACTGTGATATTTTAATAAAAATAACAGCCTATAATGGAGGAATGGCAGAAGCGATATGTATGTAGCAAACTGGAAACACTGCAGAGGATATGAAGTAAGTTTGGTGGCCGCCACTCCTTGGCATAGTAGCTTGCAGCTTAACTACAAAATACTTGTTATTGCAATACTATAGTCTTTGAAGCTATAAGAATTTCTAGCTCCTCGAAGGTTTAAAACAGCTGATGTAGACTGCCCCACGCTGTTACTGATTTATAAATTGTAGTGGAGGGATTGAGAGGTACAAGGACTCTCTGCCAGAGAGTCTCTGGCATCACTCATCCTTCTTCCTTATCATTTTTTTATATAGCTTCCAGGAATGGAAATGGAATAGTCTCATGAGAATATCACAGCTACTTAATGATGGGGTGTTCTTGACATATGAGCGACTAAAGAAAAAATGTAGGCTAGGTTCACACTATTGAATTCCACTTAAAAATTCATTCTGTCCATAGCCTACTCTTAGTAGCACCAAGGGGAGAGGTGAAACAGGGTAGTAAGTGTGCTGAGCAAGAACTCCTTGCCACTGTTAGATGCCGTTGGGTACTTCCACCTCGAGAGGTCGGTCAGGCCCAATGCCAAGCGCCAGGTAACAAAAAAGGAGGAGCAGTGGTGCGGTCGAGTAGAGGATCTGGAGCCACATTAAAACCACCTATAAAAAGGACAGGGTCAGAGGGAAAAGGCAACAGTTGGTTAGGAATTAACTCCCAAACAGAGATACCTCTAGCGTAATTAGAAAGGGAATGATGATAGGCCATCCCTATCCAGGCTCTCTTCAGGTCAAGAACCTTCTGGCCCATTATATGAGTTTCTTGCAGACATATAATATAAGGAGACTGACGTTTGACAAAGTCTAAGCATAGAGCCCTCTTAAATTATTTCGAGTTAAGCCCCCTCACATTCCAACTAACCACCTTTAGGGTATGTTCACACTGAGGAATTGTCGAGGAATTCTCGCTTAAAAATTTCAGGGTTTTTTTTCCGCACGGAGTTCGCGCGGAATTGATGCGGAATTCTGCATGGAAACATAGGAGGAAACTGTTTTTTTTTTGCTGGATGACAACCAGCAATTAGAATCCCCCCCCCCCCCCTTTTTTTTTGCGCGGAATTCCGCTCAAAACGGTGTCAGGCTGAAAAATAAAATCTCACTGATTTCTATGGGACAAAGACGCGGATTCCGCATGAAGAAAGAAAGAACATATTTATTCTTCATGCGGAACGGAATTCAGCATTGGAATTCCGCTTGCAGAAATTCCTCAATGTGAACTGAGGAGCGGAAATACAGTTAAACTCTATTGGGTTTTTCCCTGCTGACTGAATTGGAGAGGAATAAGCTAGCGGAATTACTCGAGTAAATTCCTCTCCAATTCCTCAGTGTGAACATACCCTAAGGCTCCCCATCACTAAAGATATCCATGGACAGAATCAGGAAGGACCAAAAGAGAACCATTACAAGGAAGGAAAGAGCACCAGGAACACACACCACACACAAACAACACAAAGACAGACAGGGCACAAACACAAAAGCAAATGAAAAATACAAATAAAACATCACCAACAAAACCATGTCTAACACTGGGAACACTTGCAGACCTAGATCCTTAACGCTAACTAATGGGCAATAGCAAGAACTCTACTCTAGAATGGCCCACCCCACTCCCACCAACCCAACCTAACTATACTATCTCAGTGGCCAACTCGCTAGAGAACCCCCTAACCTAGGAAACGTAACCAGGGCTATAGTCCGTAGTCCATGAACCCGAAGGCCAGCCCTAACCAATGACCTAACTCCTTATTCTAACTAAAGAAATGGGAAACAGGAGAAGACTTGTACTGATTCACCACAGGAGCAGTCTGGAAGAGCCACAGGAGGAGCAGCATCCACCCACTGCAGAGCCTTGGCTGGAGACGTGAAGAACCTGGTAGTTGCACCATCCACCACTCTGAGACGAGCCAGGAACAGCATGGCATAGCGATTTCCCTTAGTGCGGAGTCGAAGGCGCACCTCAGTGAACTTGATCCTTTGTTTATGTAACTCCACTGAGAAGTCTGGGTAAAAGGCAACTCTACTGTCATTATAGCGCACCTCCCCTTTGATGCGTACAGCTCGCAAGATTGCATCCCGATCTGTGAAGTGTAGCAATTTTTCAAGAAATGGTCTAGAAGGAGGTCCAGGAGGAGGGGGCCTGCCCGGCACCCTATGTGCCCTCTCCACAGTGAAGTATGGTGAGAAAGTGTCAGCCGGTAGGATCTCCTTCAACCACAACTCCAGAAACGCCACAGGGTCTGACCCCTCTGCCTTCTCCGGAAGTCCCACCAGGCGAATATTATTGCCCTAAGACGATTTTCCATGTCACCAGCACGGTCCAGGACAGTTTTTACTGTTCCGGCAGGGGATGAAGGGTACCCTCAACTATAGAAACACAGCGTTCCTCCTCCTCTGTACGTTCACACAGTTTTTGACTCATGACGAAGGATCACGAACTCCTGTCGCAGCTCATCCACCTTAGAGATCATCAGAGTCTGGCAAGAGATAAAGTCCACAAGCAGCTCTGTAAACTTCTGATCACCGATGCAGCAGGACAGGAAGTATGGTGCGGCGAGCAGCACCGCTCATGGCAAGGAGAGCCAGCGAACAGCGAAGGAGTCTGATCAGGAGACTTCCGCCCCGTCACCTCTGGAGGCCTAGAGAATTGGCTAAGGGCTTTGGCAGCTTGAGCGGAGACCTTGGTAGCTAAGGGCGTGCTGAGACAGGAGTGCCCACTTGCCTGAGAGTGCCCCTCATCTGAAGAGGCCTCGTCCTCCAAGGATTGTCTGGCAGCCTCAGCAGCATGTTTAGGCTTCTTGGACCTGCTCCGCAGGCCGGCCATAATTGCAATGCTTGGTAAGTGAAGCGGTCCAGTGGTAAGTATAAGCACCGCACCACAAGTCACAGCAGGACACAGTCGGCATAGGAGAAGTAGTGTAATGGCATCCCGTAGGCACCAGAAGATACAGCACCACAAGTTCCAGCCACGTACACCACTTGTGTATGAGATGTTGAGGAGCAGACCCACAGCAGGCCCCAGGAACAGATGAGAGTACTACAAGTCCCAACAGCTCACACAGTCTGTATATGAGATGTAGAGGAGCAGCACTGTATCAGGCACTGGAGATAGAATAATGAAGGCAAGCACCACAGGTCCCAGCAGCTCCACCAGCCACAGACAGCGAAAGGGGATATTCACAGCGGCACTCCAGAAATGCAGCTGCAGTAGGGAGGCACCACAAGTCCCAGCAACAGTTAATGGCAGTTATCACCAGGAATAGATTCAGGCACCCATCGCAGCTGTAAGGCAGGTTGCCAGCACCACAGGTCCCAGCAGTTCTCACTATGGGTATAGACAAGCAGTTGCAGCAGTATTCAAAATGCCCAGCCCTTAGTGCAGCGCACAAAGTCCCAGCAACTCCCCCTGAGAGCCAGAGGGTATATTGCTGCAGACAGTGCCGGAGAAGCAGCCAAGGGCCCACAGGAGCTAGTATTCACCGGCACGTGTTAACCAGCCTTAGCACTATCGGGATTATTAGTGCTCTACCCCTTTCTTGTATACATTTTATTATCATTAATATGTTTTTTTTATATAGTGCCCTTGGTTGCAGGGTGATATTTATAAGGCATTAAAATACTTATCCTCAGTGTGAAGAAAAAAGGACTCAGCAACTCAGGTATAGCTGATTTGAATTCAATCTTCTTTATTGCAAATAGATATACAAGGAGAAATGTACAGGTATGGGAATGGAGCAGGGGGAGACAAGGGAGATTATGAAGCAATGGTATCTGACAGCAGTTTCGTGCCCATAATGCACTTCTTCTGACCACCTTGTATGAACTTGCTCACCTCACAGGTGCAATTTAAACAACTCTTGGGAGGAGACAGGTAAGGGGGAGGTGCCCATTGGAAATAAACCTGTGTCTTAAAAAACATAGAATCGGTAATTTCTAACGATAATTTGTTTTCACTTAGTCCCAACAGTGGCACAGATGGGGTATTCCGCCCCCCCGTGGACTGGTTAGGACCGGTAGAAATTTTATTGACATCCTTAAATAAATGCTTCAGACCCTCCCACCCCCTTACTTATAGGGGGTAAGAGCCCAACCCCCTTTTGTAATTACTGTGGTCTGTGGTATGTATGATCCAAACAGGTTGAATCAGAGACTTTCCTTCCTGAAGGTGAGCCCACCAACACAGAGAGGACCAGACTTGAGGAGACAGGGAGTGCAAGGAATTTAGTCCCTTCGGACTGTGATCCCACTTTGCTAATACTTCCGATTGAAGACGATGTAGGTGCCATAAAGCCCATGCTACCGCTTCCGCAGTTGCAGACATCAGTTCCAACATCTTCATTAGATAGCGGAGAGTTACCCGCTTGGGAACTAAGAGAGGCTGTGTCCTGTACCCGTAGCTTTCTTTCCGGAGTTAGATGAATAGTCATTGCTACAGAATCTATCATAAAAACTAGGAATTTCACAGACGTGACTGGTTGAAGATTGGAATTGTTCCAATTGATTATCCAGCCTGATGAAGAAAGGACACAACAGTCTGAATATGTTGGGAAAGGATCGCTTGGGAGCAGGCTTTGAGAAGCCTATCGTCCAGTTAAGGGACTATACACAGTCCCTGAAGTCTCAGAGCGGCCACCACGGAAACTACTACCTTGGTAATAAGGCGACAAACTGATAGTGCTTTAGAACTCCCTTAATTTGAACAGCGATCCTTAAGAATCTTCTGGACCCATGGTGGATGGGGATATGAAGATAAGCATCCTTGAGGTCCAACGTTGCCAGGAAATCCCCTGGCATAAGAAGATTGATAACTGACTGAATTGTTTCCATACTGAAACGCTTCCGTCTGATACAACGGTTGAAGAACCTTAGGTGTATGATCATTCTCAAATCTCCTGTGACCTTGGGAACCAGAAACATTAGAGAATAGATGCTCAACCCCTTCTCTTGAGGGAACTTCCTCCAAGGCACCTTTTTGGAGATATTTCAGAACATAGGCTTCCAAAATCTTTTGTTGGTTGGAAGGTAAAAGACTGTTTCTTACAAATTTGTCCGATGGAATATTCTCCAAATCCACTCTGTATCCTTCCTCCACCTTAGATACAGGTCCCCAAGCAGAGACTTGGTCTTCCTGTAACGGAAACATGCTTTCCACACTGTCTTCATTAAAGACAAGAGGGAATGGTCTACTTTAAAGACCCTAGGCCCCTTAGAGGCAGACATATAGAGGCTTCAACCCCATCGGCATCATGGTCCCCCGACCTGATAGACCTAAGCAGCCGCTGAGTTTTCTTCCGGAAGAAAAAGTATTGGAATTTATCTTCCGCCTCAGAAGACGAGGACTGGGAGTCTTCATGAGCTGCTTCCCCGGACACCTCCATAGATCTTGGTGGCGAAGCTGGTCTTGTGCGCTTGGCAGACATCAATTGTTTCAGCTCGTCTATGGAGGCTCCCATTGTGTTCATTTTGGAGGACATGGAATCCTTAACCCAGACAACCAAGTGACGTCAGGCGTCGCCACCTCCGAACCGCCCCCTCCGAACCGCCCCCTCCCCGGAGCGCAGAGCGTGCCCTCAGTGAGGAAGACGGCTAAACATACACAGAGCTGTGGACCGGAGGTGACGAGAGACACCAGGAAGGTGAGTGATGGTTTATTTTCATTTTTTTTGCAGGACGGAGCAGGAATAGTCTGCACCAGAGTACTCCTTTAAAACACACATCATAGATGGATGACAGGATTTGAATTACATGATTTATCATAGTTCTGGTCACATGACATCACACTCCTGCATTGAGTTTTGCCAAAAACCTTTATGAATGACAGTTGTGTAGCATTGGCCACCCATTGTTTAGCCTTTGTTCCAGGGTCCATTCTGAAAGTACACAAGACAGTATAGGACTGTTGAGAATTGTACTTCTATTGGGGAACCTTTATTAAATGGGTACTCTACTGGAAAACATTAACTTTTGGGCATCAGTTGATAAAAATAAACAGATTTGTAAATTACTTCTATTAAAATATCTTAACCCTCCCAGTACTAATCGGCTGCTATATACTACAGAGGAAGTTCTTTTCTTTTTGAACTTCCTCTGTGGCTGACCACAGTGCTCTCTGCTGACACCTCTGTCCATGTCAGGAAATGTCCAGAGCAGCATAGGTGTCAGGGTCCGGACTAGCGGCTGGTGAAAACACTGGAGGTGGATCCTCTGTGCCAGAGAGGCGATGACGCGGGCCGTACTGGTGAATCGGTTCTAAGCAGTTGCTGGTGTTCACCAGAGCCCGCCGCAAAGCAGGATGGACTTGCTGCGGCAGTAACTACCAGGTCGTGTTCCCCAGTAGCGACTCGACCTCTCTGGCAGCTGAAACTGGCGCAGTACACAAGGACTAGACAGAGGCGAGGTCAGACGTAGCAGTAGGTCAGGGCAGGCAGCGAGGTTCGTAGTCAGGGGCAACAGCAGAATGTCTAGGTACACAGGCTTGGGACACACTAACGCTTTCTCAGGGCACAAGGCAACAAGATCCGGCAAGGAGAGGAAGGGGAAGTGGGTTTTTATATGTTAGGGAGTGATTAGGAAGTGATTGGGCCAGGCACCAATTAGTGGTGCACTGGCCCTTTAAATTTAAGCAAGTCGGTGCGCGCGCCCTAGGGAGCGGGGCCGCACGCGCCGGGAGGAAGCAGACGGGGTGAGAGGTGAGTGAGATGGGGCGCGATCCGAGGGCGGACACGAGCCGTGCCTCGGATCGCGTCCCCTCTGGGGACCAGGGAGCAGCGCTCACGGTTAGCAATGCCGACCGCAGCGCTGCAGACAGAGGCACGCCGTGAGTGCTCCGGGGAGGCAGCGGGACCCGGAGCGCTCGGCGTGACAATAGGTTTGCTATGGAGATTTACTCCTACTCTGGACGGTTCCTAAAATGGACAGAGGTGTCAGCAGAGAGCACTTGTTCTCAGACAGAAAGGAAGTTAAAAAAAGAAAAGGACTTCCTCTGTAGTAAACAGCAGCTGATAAGTACTGGAAGGATTAAGATTTTTCAAATAGAAGTAATTTACAAATGTGTTTAACTTTCTGTCACCAGTTGATTACATTTTTTTTTCCCCCTTGGAGTACCTCTTTAAGTCATTCACTGAAGTATTGTGCCTCTGCAGATGCTTTCTTTCTATCTTTATACTGTAGGCGATAGGTTGAATGGTGCCTGCTTGGCCAGAGTCATTAGCAGGTCATAGGTATACTTATTACACTCCAGGTGGTGGTGTTACGACCCAGTCCAAGCTATATCATGGACAGGAAAATAATAACAATCATAAAACTTTGGCAGAATTGCTCTGTATTGTATTACTAGTCTGTTTATTGGCATTTTTCGTGATGGGATAACCTCTATAATGACTGCTTTGTGCAAGTGTTGGCAGGCTAAATAAATATGTCACTGGGTGCGAATGTGATTATTTTTACTGCAGCTGTGTCACGAGACTGGTATAATAACAATAATAATTCTTCATTTTTATTCCTGAATAGATCATCAAGCATAAACCTGAAATAAGTAATATGGGGTACAGAGTATCTCTTATATGGTAAATTTCCACACTGATCAAGTAAAATAAACCCTCTTTGGCTCAGACGATGCAAAGCAAATCCTTTCGGTGTCTTGTTTTTCTGCCTTGTATTTGTCACCACGATACACGGTCAATAAACAAACTGTGTCGCTCTTCAGAGGTAATGGGCCTCAAGGTGATGGTTGAATTAGCTGATGTCATCCTACTAAGGAGCTGTTACTATTTACTGGTCACTAGGAAAACACAGGAGCCCTGGCCAGTCGTCTGTTGACACAATTGTTATTAGTTATTGGGATTAATTGTACCCCCAGACTTAGGGCTAGTTTATCCTTGTCAGTCATGATAATATATTATTATTAATGTATCCAAAAATATATATAAATAAATAAAAATAAAAAAATAAAAAAAAAATAAATATATATATATATATATATATATATATATATATATATATATATATATAATTTTTTGATGCTACAAATACATTAAAAGAAACCACCCAGCAGAATGTAAGTCTCTACAGTGGTCCCTCAAGTTACAATATTAATTGGTTCTGGGACGACCATTGTATGTTGAAACCATTGTATATTGAGACCAGAACTCTATGGAAACCTGGTAATTGGTTCTAAAGGCGCCAAAATCACATCCAAAAGTGAGGATTAAAGATAAATAAGTAGATAACTAATACAGATAAAGCAAATCCTTACATATAAAAGTAATAAAGATCTGCTGGGAGCTGTAAATCACTGTCTGTCAGTGTTTCCCAAGCAGGGAGCCTCCAGCTGTTGCAAAACTACAACTCCCAGCATGCCCGGACAGCCAAAGGCTGTCCGGGCATGCTGGGAGTTGTAGTTTTGCAACAGCTGGGGGCACCTTGCTTGGGAAACACTGGTCTATGTAGAGGACAGGAGCTTCTTCAGGGTCCTGTACAGTACACGAAATGTCCTAAAAAAGTAATGGAGTCGCCTTCACCTGGTGTCCAAAGGAGCAGGTAACCCTGGGACAGGTAAAGAGTACAGAACATGTAATACCTCTCTGTACTGTAGGGGGCGCTACCAGACATCAGTCAGTGTATACGCTTCAGTAATACAGGGGTTTTACCAGTGAATGCCCATGCTGATTGGTCGGTTCTTCCGGCCATTGACAGATCACAGATCTGGATTGTCCGTACATTGTATGTTGAGTCTGGTTTCAACTTACGATGGTCCAGAAAAGACCATTGTATGTTGAAACTATTGCATGTTGGGGCCATTGTAAGTTGAGGGATCACTTGTGTATATATATATATAAATATATATATATATTTTTTATTGATACTACAAATACATCAAAAGAAACCACCCAGCAATGTAAGTCTATATATCTATATAGTGTATTTTCTGGGAAACCGTAAAAACAATTGACGGTCATTTGATCAGTAAGTAGCACTCTGGTATTATAAGTTTATTATTATTATTTTTCATGAGTATTGCTATTGTCTTGATATATCAATAATATATAAAAACCCTTTAGAAAATTCAGCATAGATTGGATGCAAGCTGCCTCCTCATTCCTGAATTTTGTCCATCCACGTGATTTTCGGTCATTTTATGGCTTTATATGAGGATTCCCGATCCTCCAAGTGTTGTTTTTATCATTGTAGTAAGCCAACAGTCTTTCCATGTTATCCTTTCATTATATGCAATTCCAGTTCTTTCTTGAAATAAGACTAGATTTTTATCTTCAAATTAAAGTGTAAATTTATCGGCAGGAATTTATAAATAAGGACCTGTCAGCTCCACTGACATGTCTGTTTCAAAAAATACCAGTACTCACCATAAATTAACTATACCGGAATATGTCTTCTTAAAAAGTTCTGTTTGCTACTGCATAAGAATTTTACCTTTTCTTCTTCATCATTGTATCATGTACCATTACTGGGAAAAATACTGCAATTTTTACAAAACCTGCAATGGAGGCCCCTTACAGAGCGTTAAGCCCAAATGTTAAGTGAGTCCAAATCTGTATGTATGTAGCAATAATAATTGACATTTGTATGTTACCATTTCCCCTTTGTTAATGGGATGTGTCTACATGCACAGATACTGTCCAGTCAATTCAGACAGTGTAAGAGCGCGTTCACACAGTAGGATTACCTGCGTAATTTCTGCAGGGTATTTGCCGTGGAAAATCTGCAGTGTATTTTACTACTATAGGGTACGTTCACAGGTGCATATTTTCTGCTGCAGATTTGCTTTAGCAGATTTTGCTACCCATTGAAGTCAATGGACAGCGAAATTTGCAGCATTAAATAAGCAGCAAAAATACACACGTGTGAACAAAGCCATAGACTAGTGGCACTGCAGATATGCAGATTTTCATTCGGACCTGTTAAAGTCAATGGTAGCAAAATCCGCTGCGCAAATTCTGCAAGTAATCTGCCCATGTGAACATACCATAAGTCATTGACAAGTGGAATGATAATTCCCCTACAGCTTGAAAAGGAATAATGGATGAATTGCACAGTGCAGAGAAAAGATACCGTACATATTCGAGTATAAGCCGAGTTTTTCAGCACGATTTTTTGTGCTGAAAACGCCCTCGGCTTATACTGGCGGGAACTCTCCCCTGTCAATCCCTTCTCAGTGGTCTTCAACCTGCGGACCTCCAGATGTTGCAAAACTACAACTCCCAGCATGCCCTGACAGCCATCGGCATACTGGGAGTTGTAGTTTTGAAACCGAGGTCCGCAGGTTGAAGACCACTGCGGCCTTCGTCATCATCCAGACCCCCCCCTTTTGTTTTCTACTCGCCTCCCCTCAGTGGGAAGGAAGGGTGAGCTGGTCCACGCCATCTCTGCTGCAGGGACCGTCCGGTGGGGAGGGTTAGTTGTTCCTGGCTGCCCATTTTCACCGGGGGGGCCTCTTCTCCGCGCTCCGGGCCTGCCCCGGACTAGTGAAGCTGACTTGACGCTGCCGCACAGGGACGTTCATGCGCGTCCCCCCCGCCCCCCCGTGAAAATGGACTGCCCTGAACGACTAACCCTCCCCACCGGACGGTCCCTGCAGCATAGATGGCCCGGACCAGCTCACCCTTCCTTCCCACCAAGGGGAGGTGAGTAGAAAACTAAAGGGGGGGGGTCTGGATGATGACCAAGGCCGCAGTGGTCTTCAACCTGCGGACCTCCAGAGGTTTCAAAACTACAACTCCCAGCATTCCCGGACAGCCAATGGCTGAAGGGATTTACAGGCGGTGATGATGAAGGGGGGGATTATGACGGGGGTCTGGATGATGACAGGGGGGGGGGATGATGCATTTCCCACCCTAGGCTTATAGTCGAGCCAATAACTTTTCCTGGGTTTTTAGGGTGAAATTAGGGGCCTCGGCTTATATTCGGGTCGGTTTATACTCGAGTATATACGGTACTTGAGCATCAGTATTTCATGAGGAACACAAGAATTTTCTTAAGCAAACTTGCCAAGGAAGCAGATGGGTCTTTTTTTTAAGGCATTGTCTGAACTTGCAAACTTATCACCTTATCGGCTATTTCCACAGCATCCCATAGAGAATGAATTGATGTTGCACATGCATGTCTGCTGCTCCGTTCTTGAGATCTGATTGTTATTCCATATCTTTTTAAGTTTTTTTTTTCCCCCATAAACAACACTTTTATAATCTATCCATTTTATGAATATTTGTGAATAGGTGATAAATGTTGTTGATAGGAAAACCCCTTTAAGGAATTGCAAATGTAGATACTTAATGATATAGGATGATTATAGGAAGTTTACCCTCTAGTACCAGGAACAATCTGATAAAATATATTTGGTTGTGTGAGAAATGTGTGACTCCTCTGGTTCTTGATCATTCAGCAGGGATATTTATGTGAGCAGAGTACTGGCTGCCATAGGACAGTCTGTTATCTGTTAATAGTCTGGCAGAGAAGCACAGGGAAATTGGAATTTTTACAGTTCCTGCTACTGTTGCTAAGAAAAGCGAATGTGGTAATTATATAGCTGTAAATGAAGAAGGCCCTTATCTATAGTACAGTACAACTTAGTGTTTTTGTGTCAAGTCACTTCTTGATAGCCTTGTCTTCGGTAACTGCAAATTAACACCAAGAATATTAAGAAAATAAATATAAATTTTAAAGATGGGTAAAACTACAGTCTAGACCATATCCTGAAGGATTGCCTGGTAAATATAGCTCTGGCTTTTCTAATCTTAACTAACAATTGTTCGTCTGTTTCTGGGCACACAAAGGTGTGATTGTTTTGACAGTGAACTACTTATTAATTTAATATTGGAGCGGCGGTGACTTTACGTACATACACATGTAGAAGATGCATTCAAGAAATGTTACATTTGGTTGTTTTTCTCAGGATAGTGACTACCAAGATCTTTTATGGGTTCACACTTTATGGGACCAACATTATTTATAGGTGAGCCCGTAAGAGATCTTAGTACTCACTATCCTGTGGAAAACAATCAAGTTTCTTGGTAAACCCTTTTGGCATTGAACCTACCCTTTTTGGCATTTAACATATAGCTCACATATGGATCCACATTATGGCCATGTAGGCTTTGCCCATACAGTTTACTATTTTTACCTGTCGTTAGCAAAAACTTTTTATATAAAGTAGATAATACCATTATATGTATATTTATAAAATACATTTGTTTAAAAATGTGTATATTTATAGGTGAAAAAAATGCTATCCCTGCAGCTGTTGCCTGTGTGTCTCTGTACAAGGACCAAATACAGGAAGTGTGGGCGGGACAGGCAGGGCTCTGGTCAGGCTCCTGGCTTGTCAATCATCCTGATGTGTGGGCCGGGGGCGTGTCCTGGAGCCTCAGTGCACAGAGCTTGTTCACCCAGACTTCCTGTATTTGGTCTCTGTACAGAGACACACAGGACAAAAATATACATATAATGTTATTTTCTACATTATACAAAAGATTTTTGCTAATGACAGGTATGCTGTGAGACTAGACAGATTTACTTTTCAAATTAAGTAGCTCCAGATCTTCTGGGCAGCAAAACATAATGCAGGATCCAGGATTAGTTCCCCTATTACAAATAAATATGTTCATTGCAATAGCCTCATTTATGTGGCCATAGATCTAACTCTTTGCTGATGTTATCGACAATGAATTGGTGCCACCATAATATAGTTGTAGAGAACTTTCAACATGTGCTAACGTGAAATAAATTGTTACTAAGCTGTGATACCATAAAGGCCCTGATTTACGAAGAGTGGAGTGCAGTTTTCTTCCACGTTATTTTCTAAGGTTTTCCTACATTTTGCACTGTTCCTTACATTTTGCTTTTTTTAACACATGCTCTGATCGATCCTGTTTTCCTCAGCTCAAATCCACTAAATTTTCTGTGTAAACCTTAGTAAATATGTTGGGTTTTTGTGAAAATGTCATGGACACGCCCCCTTTTTGGCGGCCATACCCACTTTTCATGGCGGCCACGCCTATTTTTATTTAGGTAAAATGGAGAGCTAGTCAGGTTTCTTTCAATTTTGGCGCAAATTCTGGCGCAACCCAACAAAACATGTCAGGTTTACAATAGTAAATCATAGCCAAAAACATTTTTTTTCTTTTTTTTTGGAATGTGTCAAAATACATATGTGTATGTGATATTCAGACATATGCTTCAATATTGAAATATTATTATCTATGGCAACCCTAATGAATAGCTTAACCTTTAGCTACCATCTTATGTAAACACTTGATATCACCAAGACATGCATTGTGACATCAAAGAAAAGTTTAAAGGGGTACTAGACATCTTATCCCCTATCCAAAAGATAGGGGATATGGGACCCCCACAATCTCTCATGCAGCACCCACCTGTGTCCGCTGCACAGAGCGATGATTGCTCCATGTCTGAAGGGTCATTACTACGAGGCCAGAGTATCGTGACGTCACGATACTCCAGCCCCGTAGTGGTGACCCTTCGGACACGGAGTGATCATGACCCCCGCTATCAGACATCTTATTCCCTATCCTTTGGATAAGGGATAAGATGTCTTAGGGCTGGAGTACCCCTTTAATGTTTTAATAATGTGGCTCGATGCTGCTATTTCATCTGTATGCCATATGTAAACCATAGTTGTACATTAGTGTCAGTAAAACACACGAAGAAAGTGAAAGTAAGCAATAGTATCATTTACTGTAGTTATTGTGAATATGTATACATTTTTCTTGACAAGCCATTTCTGCTTTATGCTAAATCCATAATATGATGGCTCTATAGAGTGTGTGTGTGTGTGTGTGTGTTGGTGGTGGTGGCGGTGGGGGGGGGGGGGGGGGAGGTTTCTTGTTTGGCTTTAGGGATTTAGAGGTAATGTTTTATGGAAATTTCCACATATCCAAATGAGTTTTCTGTAAGATTATTAGAACATGATGGTGTTAAGCAATAAAAGATATTAATACCAGGAGACCGAAACATGATTCCCCTTGTCTTTTATGCAGGAACGGTTTCCACAATTCAGGGCTTTACTATGGTAGGTCACAATCTAGCCCTAATCATGGTTGATATAGCATTTGACAGTAACTGGCTTACTACCCCTACATTAAGCATACTTCAGTGTTTCTGCTTTATGGAAAACCTTTTAGAGATGCTGGTGCCTAAAGTGCTTGTGAGGCATTCTAAAATGGTCTTCCATGCATGTGCAGGTGAGTTGTGCCGGGACATACAGTCATTGCTGTAAATGTTGGCACCCCTGAAATTTTTCAAGAAAATAAAGTATTTCTCACAGAAAAGGATTGTAGTAACACATGTTTTGCTATACACATGTTTATTGCCTTTGTGTGTATTGGAACTAAACCAAAAAAGGGAGGGAAAAAAGCTAATTGGACATAATGTCACACCAAACTCCAAAAATGGTCTGGACAAAATTGGCACCCTTTCAAAATTGTGGAAAAATTAGATTGTTTCAAGCATGTGATGCTCCTTTAAACTCACCTGGGGCCAGTAACAGGTGTGGGCGATATAGAAATCACACCTCAAAGCTGATTAAAAGGAGAGAAGTTCACTTAGTCTTTGCATTGTGTGTCTGTGTGTGCCACACTAAGCATGGACAACAGAAAGGGAACTGTCTGAGGACCTGAGAACCAAAATTGTGGAAAAATATCAACAATCTCAAGGTTACAGGTCCATCTCCAGAGATCTAGATTTGCCTTTGTCCACAGTGCGCAACATTATCAAGAAGTTTGCAACCCATGGCACTGTAGCTTATCTCCCTGGGCGTGGAGGGAAGAGAAAAATTGTCAACACAGGATAGTCCGGATGGTGGATAAGCAGCCCCAAACAAGTTCAAAAGATATTCAAGCTGTCCTGCAGGCTCAGGGAGCATCAGTGTCAGCGCGAACTATCCGTCCACATTTAAATGAAATGAAATGCTATGGCAGGAGACCCAGGAGGACTTCACTGCTGACACAGAGACATAAAAAAGCAAGACAAAAGAGTAAGCCAAAATCCTTCTGGGAAAACGTTTTGTGGACAGATGAGACCAAGATAGAGCTTTTTGGTAAAGCACATCGTTCTACTGTTTACCGAAAACGGAATGAGGCGTACAAAGAAAAGAACACAGTACCTACAGTAAAATATGGTGGAGGTTCAATGATATTTTGGGGTTGTTTTGCTGCCTCTGGCACTGGGTACCTTGAATGTGTACAAGGCATCATGAAATCTGAGGATTAACAACCGATTTTGCGTCGCACTGTACAGCCCAATGTCAGAAAGCTGGGTTTGCATCCGAGATCTTGGGTCTTCCAGCAGGACAATGACCCCAAACATATGTCAGAAAGCACCCAGAAATGGATGGCAACAAAGCGCTGGAGAGTTCTGAAGTGGCCAGTAATGAGTACAGATCTAAATCCCATTGAACTCCTGTGGAGAGATCTTAAAATTGCTGTTGGGAAAAGGCGCCCTTCCATAAGAGAGACCTGGAGCAGTTTGCAAAGGAAGAGTGGTCCAACATTCCGGCTGAGAGGTGTAAGAAGCTTATTGATGGTTATAGGAAGCGACTGATTTCAGTTATTTTTTTCCAAAGGGTGTGCAACCAAATATTAAGTTAAGGGTGACAATAATTTTGTCCAGACCATCTTTGGAGTTTGGTGTGACATTATGTCCAATTAGCTTTTTTTCCTCCCTTTTTTGGTTTAGTTCCAAAACACAAAGGGAATAAACATGTGTATAGCAAAACATGTGTTACTGCAATCCTTTTCTGTGAGAAATTCTTAATTTTCTTCAACCATTTCAGGGGTGCCAACATTTACGGCCATGACTGTATCTCTTATTGCTCGATTCCAGCAGTCACCTCAGTGATAGCTCTCTGGTTCTGTATTTGCATAGCTTATGTTTGAAGATTGTCATGTTTGTGCTCACTGCCTTTTTCATGTGGTTTCGGTAACTGTCTCATTTCTTAATATGCTTTGGTTTAATAGGATTCTGTAACTAAACAAAAAAACATAAATAACAAATTTCAGTTTGTCATACTAAATAAAGCTAGTATTGCATTCTATGTTGATCATGGGAGTTTAATTACTGTTCCTTTTTTTTTTTTTTTTTCTTTTAAGCCGAAGACAGTTTGGCCCCAAGAACAAGGAAGAAGTGAAGATAATTGATCACCAGACACAGCATCTGCGACTGATGCCACATCTGGCCACGGCACTGGCCATAACATTTACTAGCAGGTACTGCAAACTAAAACAAAGCAGAAGCCACATAAAGCCCTATCGCTGCTGCACAACATAAACCAGGGTATTGCCACCATTAGCATGCCAAAGAATAGTGGGGGAGATTTATCAAAACCTGTGCAGAGGAAGAGTGGTGCAGTTGCCCATAGCAACCAATCAGATTGCTTCTTTCATTTTCCACAGGCCTCTAAAGAGGCCTGTGGAAAATGAAAGAAGCGATCTGATTGGTTGCTATGGGCAACTGCACCACTCTTCCTCTGCACAGGTTTTGATAAATCTCCCCCAGTGTTTATAAAGGTAATGGTGCATTCAGACACAGCAATAGGGGCATAAAGCAATATCACTGCTGCACAGCTTTAACAGTATTGTAAGGTGCAGATTATAAATGTATTAGTATATACAGACTTGGCATTGGTGGCACAAAGCCACAAAACTGCTGTCAAGCATAAACCTTGCTATTGCTACAAGTGGCAAGCTAAACAGTGCTGCCTAAAGGCTATGTGCACCACAGACAACTTGTTATACATGTTGTAGCAGATAACATCAATTAACATTGCTGTTACAATTTCTTATTTTGTACTTTGGAGCAAAAACTGTTTCTGCATAGGTCTATGTATTAAAAATGTTGCTTCTTTTACTTTCTCTTTTTAGGCTCTATGCACAGCCGTCATGATTCTCCCCTAGAGACAGTCTTTTGTGTGCTCTCCTCTCTTTCTTTAACCTGTGTAAGCTGTCCTTCTAGGTTCCTCCCCCATGTCAACTCTTTGATCTAGTGTGTAACTCTCCACACTCCAGGTTGTTGTTTTTTTTTTTTGTTTTTGTTATTTTGTTTGTGCCCATATCCTGTTCACTCACCATCACTAGTACTACGGTGCCATATGTTGTATTCCAGCACAGCTGCATCCATACATTTCATTACTGTAACTGGGTTATGTGCTCGCCAACTTGGCTGCTAAAAGACCCTCCCCACTCATCTCCATGTACATGCCGGATTGGTCGAATGGTGGCAGCCAATCCCCGCTCTCAGTGGGAAATATGAATGGTGAGTGGCCGGCCGGAGTACAGAGCAGAGATGTGAGCGCAGGAGAAAGCCGCTCCGCATCTCAGGGATGAAGGATGATTGCAGCGGGTGTCAGGAGTGACACCCGATGTGATCTGTCCTTAAAGGGGTACTCCGCTGCTCAGCTTTTGGAACAAACTAGAAGAGCGGCTGGCCGCATCTATACATTATACAGCAGGATCGCAGTGGGTTTCAGAAGTGACACGGGCCATCTGTCAATTAGTACAGGTACTAATACTCCCATCATGGAACAGCATGTTGCATGCTGGGAGTAGTAGTACTACCTAAAAAATGTTTAAAAAAAAAAAAGTGAAAAACATACACATTACATTTTTATTATTGTCGGCTACATATTTGTGTCCTGCCCGCCCACATAAATTGATCCCTCTTTAAGGGCAAGTTCCCACCTGGTGTATACGCAGCGTATTTCACGCTGCGTAAAATCTGCAGCAGCAGCGGGAAATACGCTGCATATCCCTCGCTCACCATACACATAAAGCTTTCCGGCGGCAGCCCTAAGTGTGTAGTGAGTTTTGGAGGCGGAGTATATGAAATGTTAAGCCCATTTTGACCTTAAGGACCAGGCCAATTTTATTTTTGCGTTTTTGTTTTTTCCTCCTCGCCTTCTAAAATCCTTAACTCTTTTATGTTTCCATCTACAGACCCATATAAGGGCTTACTTTTGCGTGATCAATTGTACTTTGTAATGAAACCTCTCATTTTGCCAAAAAAATTATGGCGAAGCCAAATAATAATTTTTTTAGGGAGGAAATTTAAATAAAAACCACAGTTTTGCACACTTTGGAGGGATTCGTTTTCACACTGTATACTTTACGGTAATAATGACATGTGTTCTTTATTTTCTGGGTCAATACAATTAAAATGATACCCATGGCTAGATACTTTTCTATTTTTTGTACCGCTTAAAAAAATAGCAAACTTTTTGTACAAAATCAGTAATATAAGATCGCCCTATTTTGACTAACTTTAATCCGTATATGGGGTGGTATTAGGGCTCCTTTTTTGCGCTGTCATCTGTACTGTTTATTGATACCACATTTGCATATATAAAACTTTTTATAAAAAAAGAATTTGAATTAAATTTGACAAAAAAGCAGCATTTTGGACTTTTTTTTTTTAACGTATATGCAGTTCACTGTACGGGATCATTAACATTATAACATTATATTTTCATAGTTCGGACATTAACGCACACGGCGATACCAAATATATTTATAAAAAAAAAAATTTGGGGGGAGTTAAAATGGGGAAAAAGGGAAAATTTTATCGGGGGAGGGGATATTTCACTTTTTTGACATTTTTTTACTTTTATTTTTATTTTTTTACACTTTTTTTGTCCCCAAAAGGGCTATCAATAGCAATCAGTTGATTGCTAATGCTGTTCAGTGCTATCGGCTATCTTTTGCTCTGGTCTGGTCAATCTCATTCCAGAGCAGAAGACGCCGGGAGACGGCCGGAGGCAGGTGAGGGGACCTCCGGCCGCCATTACAGATGATCGGATCCCCTCGGCAGCGCTGCGGGCGATCCGATCATCCATTTTAACCTGCGCATTTCCGCAGATGCCGCGATCGTGGATGTCTGGCGGGTCCCCGGCTGCTGATAGCGGTCATATACAGGATGTAAATGTATGTCCTGGTGCACTAAGTACTGCCGCACCAGAATGTACATTTACATCCTTGGTCGTTAAGGGTTTAATAAAGATATCTCCATCACTTTTTTGGATCGCTAAAGTCCAAAAATGAATAAAAACCGCCTGCAAAAACGCGAAAGTTTAAACCTACATATCATTTTTCTTGGCGCTTTTTTTACTCCCATACACTTATATGGAAGAAAACGCCATGATTTCAGTGAACAAAACGCCATAGGCTCAACATACATGTGACTTTGCAAAACCGCTGAAAAATGCCAAAAAAAAGAGTGACTAACTGAAAAACGCAAAGTGGAAAAAGAATTTAGCGATTTCTCATTGATTTACAGCTAATATCTGGTTGCAGCGTTTTTTGGCCGAAGACCACTTGAAGACCGTGCTTGAGAAACACTTTTCTAGTTGACTTTTCGACTACCAGTTCCTTTCTGCACCACAGTACATCTAAGTGACGCTTACAGGACTGGACTTTACATTGTTCCTAGGACATGCTGTGGTAAAAAACAAAACTAATAAGAATATACTCTCTGGGGAAGGGATATTTTGGAGGTAGTTTCTTGACCCATAGCCAAAGGTAGATTCAACAAGAATTAGAAATATAAATTAAGAATTTACACTCTTCATTCCTACTTGACCCACTTCTCACTTTGGCCAAAAATAACTGCATCAAAAACTGCAGTAGCAGATGTACAAAACACACTGCAAATTTTGGGATAGTTTTATGTAATAATGTTTTGAGTCAGAAGAAATGAGAAATGTAAAGGAAACGCTAAGTGTGTGTGTGTGGGGGGTGTCTCAGGCACATTTTGTTGCAGTTTTTATTCACTTTTCTGAGCCAAAGCACAAATTGGATGCAACGGAAAAATTTAATCACTGTAAATTTTCTGTCCTTTAGTCTAAAGCAGCAGCACATATGAGGAAGACTTTCTCCCTGCAAGTATAGAACAGATGGTATAAATTAACAATTAAATTGCACAGCCTATTTAACACCTAGTATGCCATAGCCTTACTGTGTACTCTGCTACTACAAAAACAATCTTCAAGGTGTGCCACCTAGCAACTTTATTAGTATTTTCCTTATGTTCTGCAGAAGCCCCAGTACAAATGGGGATTTAGCACCGAAGCATTGGGGAGGGGGTGGGGGGGGGGGGGGGGGGTAGTTTTGCACCACATACTAAAGTACCACTCTTCTGAGAAGTGGTTGATCTGATGTTCAGCCTGTAGTAGAGGCAGTTCTAAAAGTCTTCTGGTCAGTAAATATACATTTCTTTTCCCCCCATGAGGTACACACTTCTGTGAGGTCTTACCAGTTGTGATGTGTGTTATCCAGCTTGCATATAGCAAATGCTAGTCTCCCTCATCCATCTGGATAAAGCAGCTTAGAAACTTTAAAGGAGATCTACTATCCTCAAAATTGTGCCAGTGTTAATAATGGTTTAAGACCGTCCATAGCTTGCCAGATTGGGCATATTAACTAGATGTGTAATCTGTAGAAGCCTCCAATAAATTCCTCTTGACGTCAACATTATTAGTGTGAACCAGGACCTGTTGGGCCAACAGAAGCAGATGACAATGTATGAGGCCTGTTTCTATTTGATTTTCTTGTAAGACCATTGGGATCATTGGTGTTGGCAGAAAAACATATGCACAATGAAAATTCCACAAAATGAACAGTACAGCCAGAACCCATGGCCTATTTCTCTTGAGAAGCGAGTAAAATCATGCTACCTTTGCATTCTTGTGAGTGGCCATTATGTTTACCTGTGAATGATCCCAGAGGTTTGCAATCTATTGGATCATCTGATCCAGATGCTATTCCCCAGAGGGACAGAACGTGACTTAGTCTGTCTGCCAAGAAGTTTGCACTTCTCTGCCTGAATAAATAGTGATTCCACTCTAAGGGTAATCAATCTTGTACCAATCTTGTACCCTGGTGTAAGATACTATCTGACAGAGAGTTGAAACTTCCTTAGATATGTACAGCTCACTGCTGAAGGAATATCTCTGCCCAAGTAAAGTTTGGTTCCATTTCTATAAGAAGAATTGATCTTGTATCTCATTGGTGTAAGATAGTGAAGTCATTTTGTTTGATTTGTCCTTTACGTCTCTCCCCTGAATGGCTGGGTGGAAATGAATTAGAAATTTGTGAACCTTTCTCATCTTTCTGGTGTTGGAGAATAGGTTCACATTACGTTTTGACCAAATGGATCCGGCTGGGATACGGGAGCACCCGGTTTTCACTCCCCCAGTCGGACCTGGTCGGTATCTCATTCATTTGAATGGGCCGACCGGAGTCCGATAGGGGTTCCAGTAGGCTCATTTTTACCCCGTATCCGGTTTTGTGACCGGACCTAAAACTCTGACATACCATGGTTTTAATTCTGCTCAGAAAACTGGATCCAGGGCAAAAATAAGCCGACTTGAGTCACTATCTGAGATACTGGCCGGGTCCGGCTGGGATACAGGAGCGCCCAGTTTCACTCCCCGGATCCGGTGACCGTATCCGTTTTATTCGTAGATGAAATTTATGGTTAGAAATGGTTGATGAACTAAACTGGAAAATAATTAGACCTGCAGGCTGCACAAATTATATTTATTACCATTGGGCAGTGGGGTTTCCTAGGATCTTCAAAAGAAGATTTCCCAATATACCAATATATACAGGTCCCCCATACAGTATCTGTGTGCCCATATATACAGTGCCCCCAGCCCACATATAGTACCAGATATATTTAGTGCCCCCATATAGTGCCTGTGCAGCTGCTCCCATATATTCTGTGCCCCCATATAGTGCTCAAATATATAGAGTCCCCCTATACATCTTGTGAAACTCACTCACACTCTTCTCTGGCCTCTCTAATCTTCTCTGCTGCTACTGACTTCAGCTCAGACCAGCAGCATGATCCTCCGCTCTGTTTTTGCTGTTCTCTGCTTCTGTGTGACCCGCACAGTCACGCACTGGACATGGCTCCCTGCTGCTCTGCTTGTCCAGTCACAGGACAAGCTTCATAAGCCACAGGTCAGGCGTGCAGAGGGACGTGCAGGCATTAGTCAGCCAGGCTAGAGGAGAGCAGCCACGTAAATTTACCTTCCCCAGCCTCTGCACTCCGGGTGGCAGCAGCCTGTGTCTGGGGTGACTCATAATGATGTGCAGTCGTTCTGTCGCCTGCCTGCCTCTGCGGCATCAGTCACTGCCCCACACACACACACTGACTGTTGTGCACACACTTTAGTCAGAGCGACCCAGCCTGGTGGGCGGCGGCGCTGCTGTAAGTGGTTTTAAAAAGAAAATAATAATAATTCCATGTTTACTTTTTCCACCCGTCCCCCCCCCCCCCCCCCCCACCTCTCAGCACTACGGTGTCAGTGCCCTAAGGCAGCCACTTGGGCTGCCTTATTATAGCGCCGGCCTGAACCTAAAAGGGATGCTGATGTAGACACATGGCATCTGACATGCTACCTGCCAACACATGAGCACAGCTAAAGCCAGCATTTTTGTTGCAGTTTTTTTTATACATATTTATTGGGGAATTGTTAATATTTGCATTCCTTGTTCTTGTTTGTTTGTTTTTTAACCATAAAGTGTTTTTTTAAACCATTTTTACTGTCATTTTTTCCATAAATTATACAGCGTGAAAATGAAACCTTCCAAAATTTGTTAAATTGCGGTTTTCTGCTCCATTTCCCCACACAAATAATATTTATTTGGTTTTGCTATACATTTTAAGGTAAAATGAGTGAGGTCATTACAATGTACAATTGGTTGTGCAAAGAACAAGCCCTAATATGGGTCTGTAGATGGAAGTATAAAAGAAGGTTCTTAGAAGGTGAGGAGGAAAAAACAAAAATTATAAAATTTTATTGGCCGTGTCCTCAATGCCAAAATGGCATGTGTCCTTAAATGGGCACTGTCATATTCAAAAACAATTTATATGTTGTACATCTTGGCAAAACACTATACAATATACTTCATAAGAAAATTGTATTTCCTTTTTATAGAAATCATGGCTTATAAAATCATGGCTTTGTCCAAGCTGCAGCACAGACATGGACAAAGTGCAGTATGTGCAGGAAGGCTAGCACTCCTCTGTGCTCTCTCCTGTCTGATAGTACTCCTCTGTGCTCTCTCCTGTCTGATACTACTCCTCTGTGCTCTCTCCTGTCTGATACTACTCCTCTGTTCTCTCTCCTGTCTGGTAGGACTCCTCTGTGCTCTCTCCTGTCTAATGGTACTCCTCTGTGCTCTCTCATGTCTGATAGGACTCCTGTGCTCTCTCCTGTCTAATAGGACTCCTCTGTTCTCTCTCCTGTCTGATAGGACTCCTCTGTGCTCTCTCCTGTCTGATAGCACTCCTCTGTGCTCTCTCCTGTCTGATAGGACTCCACTGTGCTCTCTCCTGTCTGATAGCACTCCTCTGTGCTCTCTCCTGTCTCATAGGACTCCTCTGTGCTCTCTCCTGTCTTATAGGACTCCTCTGTGCTCTCTCTTGTCTGATAGGACTCCTCTGTGCTCTCTCCTGTCTGATAGGACTCCTCTGTGCTCTCTCCTGTCTGATAGTACTCCTCTGTGCTCTCTCCTGTCTAATGGTACTCCTCTGTGCTCTCTCCTGTCTGATAGGACTCCTGTGCTCTCTCCTGTCTAATAGGACTCCTCTGTTCTCTCTCCTGTCTGATAGGACTCCTCTGTGCTCTCTCCTGTCTGATAGCACTCCTCTGTGCTCTCTCCTGTCTGATAGGACTCCTCTGTGCTCTCTCCTGTCTGATAGCACTCCTCTGTGCTCTCTCCTGTCTGATCGTACCCCTTTGTACTCTCTCCTGTCCTATCAGACACACAGAGGAGTGCTAGCCCACCCTCACTTACTGGACTTTGTCCATGCCTGTGTTTCAGCTTGGTCAAAGCCATGATTTTTAGCTTGGACAAAGCCATGACCTTTTCTAATATGCTGGTAGGAGCCATATGTAGAGTAAGAGAGTAAGTAGAGAAATCATAGGTTTCATGAGAAACATAGTTCTGTTTTTATAAACTGCAACCCACTGTTTCGTGGAAGACATAACACGACTTGGAAAGGAAAAGTCTTAATAGTAGTAGTGGAAGCCTTTCTCACCCACCTCTTACTTCTTATTTTACTCCATTTTAAGGGATATCCCTACCCTTATTCTTGAACAGTTCTCAGAAACATGAAATGATAGTTCTCAACCGTTGAGCACAAGTAATGAGTCATAGCAAAAAAGAACTTCAGCATTGCTCCAAATAACTGTGATAGCTACACAATTACCTGTAGATTTATTGCACCTATAATTTATTTTGTAGATATGCGGGGGAAATGCTGGATGAGGATGTTTATCATAATAGAGACCTGGTAAATAATCGTCCTTTGCAAGCACTTGTAGCGGGCCTTAAAGCTTACAGCACATGGGAGAATCTGTCTTGTCTACAAGACTGCCGGGAATGTACTGGAGGAATGGTAAGCTTTAAGCTAGGCTGTAAATGTCACACTTTTATGAAGATGATATACTATTTGTTTATTTCTAAAAGAAGGTGCAACAAATATTTAACTGGTGTGATATCATTACTTTGAGGATGACTGAAAATCTGCACTGCTGTGCTGAAGCTCACACTAGTTTAAGAACCTCCAAATTTATCAAACTAAATTAGTTAAATCCAATATATGGATTTAGTAGGAACAAGCATGAGACCCCTACCCTGAGAAAAGACTATGTTAACAATAGATTTTAAGGCTTTAGGCTCCTCTGTGCATAGCCAAGCATTGCTGCTCATGACACTGCTCAAACTGAAATTGACACATGGCAAAACTATCTCTATAGAAAGGGTGTATTGACGGAGGTCATGGTGCATTCTTATCATGTGACTCTGAAAAGAACCGCACTGCAACCACACGCATTCAATTTTTCTGCTTATTTTTGGTATTAATGGACACTGTGCAAATATGGCACGAAAGCTGTAAAACTAGATGTCTTTTTTTCTGCGTAGTTCTCGGTTATGCAGAAAGAAAAGTGCCACATTTGCACAGTGTGAAACTGTGGTCAGTGTAGCCTCTCTGCTGCTGCTCAAGGCAAAACGCCCCCACATCCCTCTTTAGCCATTTTATTAGGAAAAAAAACCCTGGTCATTAACGTAGTCCAATGAATCCAACGTAGTCGTTTGCATTCCTGTATCTATAAAAACAAATAGAAAAGAAGCAAGTTGAGAACACATTACTTTTTTAACATGCCTTTTTAAAAATAAAAACTCAATATGTAAATACAGCCAGCATATCTCTTAACACTTCTGTTTGGTCTGAAATCTTCTTTTGTATTGTAGCACTCTAGTGACCATGATGTCATGGTCACTAGATGCTCCAGTACAGATAAAGAACAGACTTGAGCAGGAGTGGTAAGAAATGCTCCAGACTGTATACAGTAACCAATGACCTATGTAGATCGCTGGTTACTGTATAGCTCCCAAGGGGTTATGTCGCGATGCTCATCACTAGTTGACTCATTTCCCATTTGCCAGGAGGCATACAGTTTATTCCTCCTGCACAGCCTGAGCTGCACCCATGGCTTTAAAGCTGCTTGAAGAGCTTAGAGCAGGGACTCCTGTAAGTAAAATGACAGGAATTCCAGCTCCTGAACAGTATACAGTGGTGTGCTGTGCATTACTGTGTATCGTACAGCCAGGGGAGATAAGTAGTGAAACTATGCACCACCACTTATCTGCAGGTTCATTTACATAAAGTTTTGGGCCTCCGGTTGCCGGATCTATCAGGAGAAATGAAAACTAGCAGTCGGTTCCGGAGGCTCAGAATCCGGCTGCTGGAGGCTCAGAAGGTTATGTGAGCGTATTTCAACACTCTGTAAATCGGGTGCAGCGAGCCTGGCTAACAAAGTGATACGTACCGCATGCAGCTTAAAGTCAACATGTTGTGGCTAGCTGCGCGTGATCGTGGCTGCCGTAGACCGTGCGAAAAAGTGTGCGAAGTCGCACCTCATCGGTACCAGTCGCACATTTTTTACCCATAACAGTGCAAGACATGCTTTGTCATCCAGTGTCCATCCTTTTATTTTATTTTTTATTTTTTTAAGTATTTATTTAAAAATGTTTCAAATAACAACAATAGACAGAAACAGTACCGCACTGGTACAGAACTCCTCCGGCCATTGCGACCAGTAAGGAAATACAGGGAAAATTATGTAACAAGCATATAAAAGAACGATCAATCGTGAGGCCCGCCACTAGGCTGCACCATAATACAACATCCAGACACTCCCTACACACACACCCAATGAAGCACCCCCAACCTCGCCCATCATCTTAAGGAGAAAATGTATTACTGTGGAGAACTAACACGCTCCTGAGGGACCACTGACTCACCCAAAAATCAGTTACGGCATCCACACTTTATCAAATTCCTTTTATAGAACAATCTATACAAGGGGACATATTTGTTAACCATGTGAAACCACCTAGAAATAGGGAGGATGCTAGTGTCCTTCCACGCCATGGTTACAACTTTTTGCACACAAAAAAATACGAAACAAATCAGCAGGCGTCTGTGTGAATCCGATTCCAGGTCATTAATAACTCCCAACAAACAAACTACCAGGGAAAACACAAAGGGGAATTCTAACTGGTCAGACAGGAACTGCATAACAGCTCTCTAGAAGGATCCAACACACGGACAACTCCACACAGCATGAATAAGGGAGTCTAGGAGTCTAGGGTATCAGAAGAGGAGACACCTATACTAAATAATTTAACAGGAGTATAGTATAGACAAAGTATTAATCTAGCCTGTATAAGCATATCCCTGACATTTACCACAGTCAGGGCCGGCCTTAGGTGTTCAGGCGCCCTGTGCAAGCTAACCTTTTTATAGGAGAAGGTAACCTAGAAGAAGGAATGTACCTATATAGGGCATTAGTGAGAGTCTCATACGGACCCATAATGGCTCCCACCAGTGCTGTAGCTGCATTCGCAAGATCCAGGTCGATCCACCAGGCGGCGTACATGAGCTGAGATGCTAAAAAGTAATTATGCATGTCAGGGGCAGCAAGTCTACCTCTCTTCTTTGGCGCCTGGAGCAGCGCCTGGCCTAGTCTTGGAGGTTTATCTTGCCAATAGAAGGATCTCAGGATACCACCCAGTCTCACAAAAAAATCGCTTAGGGGGGATCAAAGGGGACAAATCGAAGACATAGCGAAACTTAGGAAGGTAGATCATTTTAAAAATATTTATTTTACCCGCCAACGACAAATGCCAGAGTTCCACAACTGCAATCTATTAGCCGTAGAGACCAGCACAGGGTCCAAATTCAGTGCCATGTAATTCCCCAGACATGCAGTCACCTCCTCCCCCAGGAACCTGAATTGAATAACTACCTGCAACCCATGAGGAAGAAGGCACAAGTTCACCAGCCACCGACAGAGGCATCAGGGAAGATTTTGCCCAATTAACCTCAAACCTGAGAAGGTACAAAAGCTATCCAGTAGACTACATAACGTCCCCAGGGAACCACGGACATCCGCCAAATAAACTAAAGTGTCCTCTGCGTATATGGAGACCTTTTCCTCAAGGTACTCTCTACACAAACCCATGGATATCAGGTGAAGCTCTGATGGCCACTGCCAACGGTTCCACAACAAAGGCAAACAGAAACGGGGACAGCGGACATCCCTGCCTAGTTCCCCTACCCAGCTGAAATGAGTCAGAGACATCCAGGTTCGTACGTATCTTAGCTCTCGGGCTATCGTACAGTAGCCTCACCCAAGCCCTGAACCTCGGACCAAAGCGAAGGAACCACAGCACAATACAAAGATAACGCCACCCCACCAAATCAAAAGCCTTGTACACATCAAGACTGACCACATAGCCCAGAGAAGAGTCCCTCTTCGAAGCAGCTATATTAAGAAGTAGACGTTTAACATTAATGTCCATGGCTCGCTCCGGCATGTATACAGCCTGAACGAGGGAGGCCATGACCCCCCTCAAACGATTAGCCAAAATTTTAGCCAAAAATTTCATAACAACATTGAGGAGAGAAATCGGTCGGTACGAATCCGGTCAGATCAGATCCTATCCTGGCTTGGGAACAATTACTTTGAAGGCCTCCCGCATCGTGTCCAGAAGTCTCCCAGTCTCCGCAGCAACGCTAAAGAGATTTTGCAAGAAAGGGACCAGCCGCTCCTCGTTCACCCTGTATCAGTCCCCAATCATACCATCCAAACCAGGAAATACCGGTTTATTCCGAAAATTTTTTCCTGCACGATATGAATTTTTCCCATACCGCAATACAGGTTGCCCCCTCAAATGAATGAATTATCAGCCACAGCACGCTGTCCCCACATCGGGCAACTAATCATATGTAACCCGTGGGTGCTGTTCTGCTTTTCTTCCCCCCCCCAATGAATTATCAGCCCTGCATCTCCCCCCCAAAAAAAAACAATAATTATCAGCCGCTGCCCTGTACTGTACTATCCTGAGCCCGGCTGCAAAAATAAACAGAATAAACTTTTTAACTCTCCTCCGGTACCGGCCTGACGGTCCCTCCGCTACTCTGGCTGCTTCCTGGGGATGGGAATGTCACAGAGCCGTCAGCCTATCACCGGCCGCAGCGATGTCCCGCCTCGGCCCGTGATAGGCTGAGCGCACTGTCATGTAAGGAGCCAGCTGGCATCTTACATGACAGCGCGCTCAGCCTATCACCGGCCGAGGCGGGACATCGCTGTGGCTGGTGATAGGTTGACGGCTCTGTGACGTTCCCATCCCCAGGAAGCAGCATGAGGCTCGCATCGCTGGACCGTGAGGCTGGTACCAGAGGTGAGTTAAAGTTTATTTTGTCTGTTTTTGCAGCCTGGGCTCAGGATAGTATAGTATAGCGCAGCGGCTGATAATTATTTGGGGGGGAGAAGCAGTGCTCGCGGGTAACATATGGGGGGGGGAGGCTGGGGTGAAATACCGTTAAATACTGTGGAACCGCCATAATTTACAAAAATACTGTGATACACATTTATGGTCATACCGCCCAGCTCTACCTGTACCTCAGTTAAAGCTTTAAGGGGAAGTCCCTGCAGAAATGGGGTTAGGCCCTCTGGAATGGCTGATAAACAGGAGGCATATAAACTACTATAAAAGGCCCAGAAAACACCATTAATAACTAAAGGGTCAGTCTCCAGCACCCCAGTATCCCCCTTGATACAAGGAATAGATATTACCGGCCTACTCTCCCTAGCTAAGTATGACAACAGTTTACCATTTTTATCTCCAAATTCAAAAAGGGCTGCCTCCCTTTCCACTAATCTCTTTAGAATTCTCTCCTTTTGACTTATCAGTAAAGCCCTCTGTGCTTTAGCCCACTTCCTTTCCACCTCGGGGATGGGGTCCCACACCATCTCTGCCTCCAAAGTCCCTATTTCCACCTGCAATGCCCTCTCCCTAGCAGAATAAGCACTCCTCTGCCCAGCAACCTCTGTCATGAAAGCACCCCTAACACCTTATGAGGGGGTCTAGCCGGGACCCTATCCACTGTAAAATATGTGAAGCAGGTAGGATTTTCTTCAGCCAGGATTCCAGAAAGCCTACAGGATCCGAGCCTTCCGCCTTCTCAGGTAGTCCCACCAGTCCCGCCGCAGTCTATTTTCAAGATCATCCGCCCGATCAAAGACTTGTTTAAGTTGGAGCTGTACTGATGACCTCTGATCCGGCAAAGAATGGAGGGTGTCCTTAACAGTCGATAGTCTGCGCTCCACCTCTCCAGTGCGTTCTCTCAGCTTCTGTGTCTTATGACAGAGGATAACAAATTCCTGTCTAAGTTCATCCACCTTGGACACCATCATAGTTTGACCATCAAACTTCTGATCAATGGACTCAGCGTGGTAGGAAGCATGCAGGGGTGAACAGCGCCCCTCCGGGCTCGGGCAACCCTAAAACATAGGAGGAAAAGGCTCAGGTGAAGTGACCTCCAGAGCTTCTGCCGACCTAGAGAATCGACTGAATGCTTTGGCAGCATGTGTGGAAAGTTTAGAAATCAGAGGGGTAGGAACACTGGAGTTCTGTCTGGAATGGCCAATGGCTCTGGCGTGGCTCTCATCCGAAGATGCGCCTTCCTCAGACGATTGCCTCGCGGTCTCAGCCGCATGTTTAGACTTTTTGGACTTGTTCCTCAAGCCACCCATATTTCTTGTAGGATAGCGTCCAGCTATAGTATAGACACCACAAAGCGCACCAGAACTGTACAATCCAGGTAGCAACATCTGATAGACAAGACAAGCCCTACAGGGCACAGTAGCTCCCAATAGATTACACAGGAGAACAGCAAGAGATGAGTCCCACAGCAAATATGAGGCACCACAAAGTCCATCAGCTCAGGCAGAGTAGATACAAGGAGAAAGAAGCGTTTATGAAGTAGCAGCACACACTGTACAGTCCAGGGCATTGACAAGCAGCAGACCCCCCAGTGTTCAGGGAGGGGGGGGTGTGCCTCTGACATACAGCAGTGTCCTCCAGCCAGACAAGCAGATCAGGGCATCAGGCTGCACTCCACCAGCCCTCATTGTGCCCTCAGGCAGCGCGGGGTCCACAGACAAGATAGGGTACACAGAAGCTACTTCTACCGTCCCCTTGTAGCAGCCGCCGAAACCAGGACGCCTATCAGGTATGACAGGGGAGGTAGGAGGGCACAGAGGCCTCCTCACAGCATTACAGCAACAGGGGTCCACAGGGAGCTCAGACAACTCCAACAGCCTATGTAGGGAAAGCCCAGGTCTGCGTCCGACCACAGCAGCAGCTCCCCACAGCAGGTCTCTCCCGACCGCCGCAGCTCAGGCGCGGTAGTATATATGGAGACTGCTAGGCCCTGCCCACGAAGTGAGCTCAATGGCGGCCTGTGTTCTGGGAGCCCTCTCACAGGGAAATGCCTCCTCCACTGCCACCCGTCCAGACTCACAGCACCGCTCCTTGCCACTTTTCCCCTCCAACAGATACTGGGCTCTGTCCTCCGTCCGGTCCCCTGCAGCACCACTCTATGCCCTGTCGCTCACCAGCTCCCGTCTCCAGCTGCGGCCACCGGCAGCACCAGCCAACTCACCCCTACTTCTGCAGCACGGAACAGGTGATTTTGAGGCCCACAGGATACTTTTACAAATGGAGCTGGGCTAGCGGGAGCACTACGAGGTGCGACTGCTCAGCTCTCCATCCAAGCCACGCCTCCATCCAGTGTCCATCCTTAACATTGACAACCATACAGTCCCCCTCCATAACGGTGACAGCTAAACAGTCTCTCATTAGTGCTTACAGGACCTGTCTCTGCTTGTCTGATATAGAAAACAGATGTTAGTGAACAAATATCTTTTAAGAGGGATCTATAATAGTGCAGGGATGATAGCAAAAGCTGCCTTCTGATAGTATGTCAGTAGGAAGCGGTTCTCCTTTCAAAGCCATGTCTCTCTGAGCCATCAAGACACAAACAAGCAAACCATACAGAACAACATTCATGCACCCTCATGGTTGTGGGTTGTGCACCTCCTCTTAAGGAGATGTAACAGTCAATTTTGATTTCATGATATGACCCTAAACAACCGAGATGGGGTGCAGGGTTTGGCAAACCATAAGACTTCTTGTTTATGCTGTTTTGGATGGAACTTGAAGCTGTTCTTTGTTATTGTGACTAATGCCAGTGGAAATTGTGTTATGCATCATAATATAATCTGTAAAAACATAACAGCACTTTTAGTTTTTTTAAATTTGCCAATAAAAACAATTTAAAACTAAGGACAACCCCATCTTAAACTTCTTCTTTATTCAGCTAGTCAACTACTACAAAAGCATGTTAAGGGATAATGAGTTAGCATTCAGTGCCGCTCCTGAATCAGCGTGCAGCAGAACATATTTGTCTATTGGATGACGTTAAATATTGTTTTGTGCATGATGATATGATTATGTTCAGGTTTTTTTGAAAACTAGGACATGCTATAAACAGATGTTGGGAGAAAGGCCCAGCCAACACAAACAGCTCAAGAAACACGAAGACGCTGCTCATATTACAGAATAGCGCAGGCCTCTGTCATTTCTAATCCTCATTAGCCTCTGAAAGAGATCAAGCTGTTCTGCAGAATCCGATTTATAATAGTAATTAAAGATAAACGTCTATAAATATACATTACAATGGCTAATAGCAATAACTTTAGTGAAGGAGCTATCCCATCAAGACAACTCCTGTCCAAATGCCGTATTAGAATGACCTAGTAATAAGTTTACTATTGAGACTAGGGCTTTAATATGAAAGTGTTTTGGCTATAGGAAATAAATCAGAATTGCATGACGACCATTATTTACCATAAGTGCCAGTTTAACACTTATTGTAACTGTTCATATTTTTGGGTTTATATTTGTCTCAGTTTGTGCTGTAATAAAATACAGTACTGATTAGGATGAAGAAGAAAGAAACAACCCAGTGATCCTGATTCTGGTACCATGCTATTCATGTAATCATTTTACCTGTCATTATATAAAACATTTCGTCATAGGGACATATCAGAAGTTTTGACTGATGTGGCTTTAGATGCTGACACCCCACCTAAAGAATGCGGGATATGCATTCAGTTGGATTTCCGACTTGACACTTCGCTTTTTCATTCGCAGTAACACCTCCAAAGCAAGAATAGACATTACAAAAAATTTTTACTAAATTTTAACTATAAGTTTTATTGAGATTACTTAACACCTTAAGGACTCAGGGTTTTTCAGTATTTTCACTTTTGCACTCGTTTTTTCCTCCTCACCTACAAATCATAACGCTTTCAGTTTTCCACCTAGAGACCTATATGAGGGCTGGTTTTATGCACCACCAATTTTACTTTGTAATGACATAAGTCATTTTCCCACAAATTCTATGCCAAAACAAAAAAAAAAGCCATTTTGTAATTTTTAGCGGCTTCCGTTTCAATGCACTGTACTTTTTGGTAAAAATGACACCTTATCTTTATTTTGTAGGTACATATGGTTACAGAGATACCCAATTTATGTACCGTAGGTTTTATTAAATTTTTCGGCTTAAAAAAAATTATAACTACATGCATCTAAATCAGTATGTTTAAAATTGTCATCTTCTGACCGCTATAACGTTTTTATTTTTCTGTATATGGGGATGTGTGAGGGCTCATTTTTTGCTTGCTTTTTATACAAGGTTTTTAGGGTATACAAAATGACCAAAGATTTGCAATTTTGGACTTTTGATATATTTTTTTTTACATATACACTATTGACAGTGCGGTTTAAGTAACGTTATATTTTTATAGTTCGGACATTTATGCACGCGGCGATAAAACATGTTTATGCTTATTTCCTTTTTTTAAATTTTTTTTATTTATTTTTTGTTATGGGAAAAGGCGGGTGATTGAAACTTTTATTATGGAAGGGGTTAAATCACCTTTATTAACTTCTTTTTTTTACTTTTTTACACCATTTTTTAGTCACCATTTTTTAGTCCCCATAGCATTGATCAGTGTTATCGGCACTCTTCAGTGTTATCGGCATGCCTGCTCCAGCCAGCCTGCAGGCATGGAGCAGCAGATCACCGATGGGATGGCGTGGAGGAAGGTGGGGACCCTCCTTCCATCCTCTCAGCTGTTGGGGATGCCGCAATTTCACCCCTGTGGTTCCGAACAGCCCAATTGAGCTGCCGGGAACAGTTTTACTTTCACTTTAGATGCGGCGATCAACTTTGATCACCGCGTCTAAGGGGTGTATGCCAGGCTTCACCGCGATCGATGATGTCCGGCATTAGGCACGGGTTCCTGCCGCCGGAACTGACCCGCAATGCGACCCTGCATCATAGCGGGGGAGCGGGCGCAGGTAGTACAGGTAGGCCCTGCGTCCTGGAGAGGTTAAATAAATAAAAAAAATTAAACTTTTGTGACCGTCAATAAAATCAGTTTTATTTACAAATATACAAATTATCACCAGGCTGATGGGATCAATGAGCTACAGCTATCACTGTACATATAGCTGCTCACAAATACAATGCACAGTCCAATTGTTGATCATCCAAATTACACCAACCTCAGTCACAGTGAGGCCATGATCCCACTTGACTTTTGTGAATGTATGTTCACCCTTAAAACAAATGACTGGTTTTCATAAGAAAAGGGCTAAAAATGATATCTGCTTTTTCAGACATCTGTACAATTTTTAGAAATGCTTGAAATACCAGCCAACAAAAATGGATGAAAAAAAAGACATGCCAGTTAAGTTATGGCTGTTCAATCAACCATTTTGCTATTGAGTGTAATAGAACTTATTGGTTAAAAAAACAAACAGATGAATTACAATTTGGCATTTGCAAACACAAACTACCCTTTGGGGTAAAAAGTAAGTGGATCCTATAATACCGCACCCTTTCCTGGCCAACAAGACAAACACTGCACCTTAACAGGCTAATCGTCCTGAAAAGGGCAGCCCTGTTACCTGCTCCTTCCTGTTACAACCTATAATCCCAAATAGGGCATTATGTACCCTTTGAGATAATGGCTAGCTACTAGGTGAAAAGGCCACACAAACTTCCAAAGAGAGATACCCCAAGATTAGGACCAAACAACAATACAACCATGTAATACATGTATACCAAAAATGCCACCAGTGAGCAGGAACCTCCAATATTACCTAAATTATGCCCATATATTTTATACAATTGGCACAATGATCAATATGGTAAGTGCATCTATATAACATGACTGTTTTTCAAGAATAAAAATAGACATAAACCTAAACAAATGCAGTGGTCTCTTAGCATACAATATTAATTGGTAACTGGACTACCATTTTAATTTGAAACCATTGCACGTTGAGTAGGGTGGCATCTAAAATAATTTTTAAAAAAATTGCTTACTTTTTTGTGGTCCTACCATCCAGAACTGTTTCAACTGGTCTGCAATTAATACTGGAAAATATTGAACTTGTTATATTAATATATAGAGGTAGCTCAATGACCACAAAGTTTATAAAAAGAGCGATTTTTGACAAATGAAAACATACACGAGCTGTTTCGGTAAACCACACTTGTTTCACTTTATTTGACAATTACAGACAAATTAAATAGTCATGTAGACTTGATAGGTTACAAACCAAAAATGCAATGGAAAACATTTTTAACATCACAAGAATAAGACATGTTCAGTACAACGTTAAATGCAACTTTCTCAGTTTATTTCGGTAGAAGCAAAGTGTGTCTCTTTCTTGCTGTCTGGATAAGCCCGATGGTTCTGGAGAACAACTTGCAGCAAATACTGAGGCTGTAATTCATCATGAGTGATTTGGCCACTGAATTCTTGGATGAGTGCTACGCCGTGCTCTGCATGGTCGTAAACAACTTTAATGGCATGTACTAACTCTGCGGTTTTTTTGGTAGTCCTCTCTATCTTTCCACAGGTCAGGATTTATAGTGAGAAATGTATCTGGAAGTTCCATTAAAGGCGTTATCCACCATAAGGGGATTTTAGTAGTTACCTGTCAGACAGTAATGGACATGCTTAGGAAGGATCCGTGCATGTCTTAGAGCTAAATGGCTATGTTCTGTGTCCACTGTAACATTGGTGCTATATTTTTGTGAAATGGCTATTTCCTTTTGGCGTTCCCTCCTTCCAACTACAAGTCCCATGATTCCTTGGTTGTAATTGTGAGGTCACTTTTTTCCCTCCCACACATCAGCCACCCACCCATTGAAGCACTCCTGAGGTCCCACTTATAAACCAGTGTTTTCTAACAAGGGTACCTCTAGCTGTTGCAAAACTACAATTCCTTGCAGAAAGATCTCCTTCCCACCCAGTGGTTGCTCCACCCATTGAAGCAGACAGGCTCCCTTATAACACTTGACTAGTGCTGTAATGTCTCAGGCCACATTGCAGCCTGGGAAAACCTAAGACAGCACTCATTTTGTATGCTGTTAAAAATAAACATCGGGGCAAAGATCATATAAGAATTGCAAGACCACCATCAGACACAGGTACAGATACTATATTATGAACTACACTAACTTTACAGCCTCTGTGGCACAGTCAAATAAAAAAAATACCAGAATACCCCTTTTATTCAAACAGTCCATGACTTTGCCGATATAAAGTCCTCAAGAATTTTTCCATCAATGTTTCCAGGTCAACACTGATTTGTTTAGTGTGACCCTGTTCAGTGTCATCATAATTTTGCATCGCTGTAATCATTAGCCTTTTTGTAGCAGAACTTACAAGGTTGTCAAAAAACTTAAAGCAACCAATTCTGGCAACATAATACCATAAAATTTAAGAGATGATGCCTTAGAGATTGTTGTGTTGAAGTGATTTCAGAAGATGAAGGTCATTGTAAGGAGCAATGGCTGCCAATGGAGCTGACATCCAGGCTTTCAAGTACACACGTGCAGCAAAAACACAAACATCCTGAAGTCCCTTCTTTTTTTTTTTTAAAGTGGGACAGGCCCCTAAACATCCACACCTTCAAACAGTAAATTATCTCAGAGAGACAGCGTGCATGATGCATGGCTCCAGGTGCCATAAATTCAACCCCTCTCTGTGGGATGGAACCAAGGTAGATAATAACAAGTTGTTAAACTCAAATAGTTACAATGTGGTTCAAACTTGTGATTGCCAATGCTGATACTTTCTATTTGGAACCTGTAAAACTTCATTGACATTAACCCCTTAAGGACGCAGGACGTAAATGTACGTCCTGGTGCGGTGGTACTTAACGCACCAGGACGTAGATTTACGTCCTAAGCATAACCGCGGGCATCGGAGCGATGCCCGTGTCATGCGCGGCTGATCCCGGCTGCTGATCGCAGCCAGGGACCCGCCGGCAATGGCCTACACCCGCGATCTCGCGGGCGTCCGCCATTAACCCCTCAGGTGCCGGGATCAGTACAGATCCCTGCATCTGCGGCAGTTCGCGATTTGAATGAATGATCGGATTGCCCGCAGCGCTGCTGCGGGGATCCGATCATTCATAACGCCGCACGGAGGTCCCCTCTCCTTCCTCCGTGCGGCTCCCGGCGTCTCCTGCTCTGGTCTGTGATCGAGCAGACCAGAGCAGGAGATGACCGATAATACTGATCTGTTCTATGTCCTATACATAGAACAGATCAGTATTAGCAATCATGGTATTGCTATGAATAGTCCCCTATGGGGACTATTCAAGTGTAAAAAAAAATGGAAAAAAATGTAAAAGTTAAAGTAAAAAAAAAGTGAAAAATCCCCTCCCCCAATAAAAAAGTAAAACGTCCGTTTTTTCCTATTTTACCCCCAAAAAGCGTAATTTTTTTTTTATAGACATATTTGGTATCGCCGCGTGCGTAAATGTCCGAAACTATTAAAATAAAATGTTAATGATCCCGTACGGTTAACGGCGTGAACGAAAAAAAAAAAAGTCCAAAATTCCTACTTTTTTAAAGCATTTTATTAAAAAAAAATTATAAAAAATGTATTAAAAGTTTTTTATATGCAAATGTGGTATTAAAAAAAAGTACAGATCATGGCGCAAAAAATGAGCCTCCATACCGCCGCTTATACGGAAAAATAAAAAAGTTAGAGGTCATCAAAATAAAGGGATTATAAACGTACTAATTTGGTTAAAAAGTTTGTGATTTTTTTTAAGCGCAACAATAATATAAAAGTATGTAATAATGGGTATCATTTTAATCGTATTGACCCTCAGAATAAAGAACACACGTCATTTTTACCATAAATTGTACGACGTGAAAACGAAACCTTCCAAAATTAGCAAAATTGCGTTTTTCGTTATAATTTCCCCACAAAAATAGTGTTTTTTGGTTGCGCCATACATTTATGATATAATGAGTGATGTCATTACAAAGGACAACTGGTCGCGCAAAAAACAAGCCCTCATACTAGTCTGTGGATGAAAATATAAAAGAGTTATGATTTTTAGAAGGCAAGGAGGAAAAAATTAAAACTTAAAAATTTTATTGTCTGAGTCCTTAAGGCCAAAATGGGCTGAGTCCTTAAGGGGTTAAAGGGGTACTCCACTTCCCCAGAATTTGGAACATTTTGTTCCGAACGCTGGGTGTATCTGCGGGGGGTTGTGATGCCACGGCAACTCCCTTCATGTCGTCACAACACGCCCCCTCAATGCAAGCATATGGGAGAGGCGTGGCTTGCATTGAGGGGTGTGGTTGTGACATCACGACCCCACACACCCAGCGTTCGGAACATTATGTTCCGAACACTGGGGCAGGGGAGTACCCCTTTAAGCTATCAGTAAGTATTCACCAATGGGGTAGATATTTGGCCTGAATTTTTCTTAATATATCTGAACAAATATAGAGGCTAGGAGGTTCACATTTTAAAAAAATGTGAAAACAAACTCCACCCTACCACTGATATTATATGTCTGTGGAAAACTGCTGATTGATTCCGAAGCCCTTAAATGTCATCCCAAAATAAGAGAAAAATAACAGAGTAAAGATCACAAAAACTGTTTTCCCAAGCAATAATACATATAAGTTTCATAATACTTTCAAGTACCTGTCCAACTTTGTAAAATACAGTTGCAGCAGCTACAGTACTGATGTACTGCAACTACTTTATACTGTATACAATGACAGTAAAACATTGACACTTATTGGCTGATGCTGAGTCAGGATCATTGTGCTGCTTATTGACAGATTTCAGCAAACCATACAAGTGCTTCTCCTTAAAGTACACAGCGATTATCTGGCTATTCCAGCCACTCAGTGTAAACCAATGGGAACACTCAGTACAGCTGCCACCTGCCAGAATCACTGACTTCTCAGTGCTGCATGAGAGATGGCAGTCATCACTAATGACCGGAGGCATTGTAAGTTGGTGCTGTATTTAAGTAAGATGGCCTGTGATAATTGAATACATTGTATCCTGAGCCCATGGCAAGTCGGAGGGGCAATGTAATTCAGTTATCAATGCAAAGCATTGGTAGCTGTCGTAGCTCACAGTGCAGCTTCGCCAATCACTGGCTTCAGCGGTGTCCTGCCAAAGGCTAAGTTTCGACTTGTTTTTTTGTAGCCCCAAAAATGCCAGAAAAAACACCACAGCATTTTCCTGTGTTTGGCATTTTTTGCCTTTGAGTGGAAATTGCATTTTTGGCCCCTTTGACGTTTTTTTCTAAATTTGTTGGGTACCAAAAAAAAAAAAAAAAAAGATGCAATAGTGAAGGAAAAAAATGTATGTAACGAAATTTATATTTTTTATAACGAAATTGTAATACATTTTTAAACAGAGATCAATTTAAATGGGCGGCATGGCACTAAAAATGTAGCTGACAATAATAAAAAATGTAGTGTGTGTGTTTTTCACTTTTTTTCCTTTTTTAAAAAAAATATTTGTTCCATGATGGGAGTAGTAGTTCCTATACTAATAGACAGATCGCCCCGTGTGTCAATCCTGACACCCGCTGCGATCATCCATAATATAGCAGAGATGCGGTCACATCTCTGCTCTATACTCCGGGCCAGCCAGTGATGTGAATAGAACATCACTCATTCATATTTTCCGCCCAGAGTGGTGATTGGCCGGATGGTGGCAGCCAACAACCCCCGCTCTCCGCGGGAAATTTGAATGAGTGAGTGGCCGTCCGGAGTACAGAGCAGAGATTCGGAGGGCAGGAGAAAGCCGCTCCACATCTCAGGGATGAAGGACGATCGCAGTGGGTGTCAGTAGTGATACCCGCTGTGATCTTTCCTTAACTGCAGGTAATACTGCTTCCAACATGGAGCACACTCTGCTCCATGCTGGGAGCTGTAGTACCTGCATTAAAGGGGTATTTCAGGAATATTTTTTCATTTGACTATGCTACAGGGGTTGTAAAGTTAGTGTACTTCATAATATAGTGTTTGTACCTGTGTGTGACGATTTTCTCACAATTCTGTGATTTTCACTCCAATATTTATTTTTAACAGCTGTCACAGATTTTTCCCAGGTTGCAATGCGACCGAGACCTGACTCACAAGTCAGCTGATGACAGGGAGCCTTTCTGCTTCAATGGGTGGAGCGATCACTTGGTGGGAGAGAGATCAATCTGCAACAGCTGTAGGCACCCTGATTGAAAACCAGACGTCTTTTGAATGGATGCAGCTCATTTATGTTTCAATGGGTGGGGTGGCTGATATGTGGGAGGGAGGAAAATAGAATTGTGGGATTTGTAGTCAAAAAAAGAAAAGTCAAACAGGAAATACCAGTTCACAAAAAGCTAGCCACAGTATTATGGTAATCTTACAACATAGCCATTAAGCCCCAAGACAAGCGCAGATCCTTCCTAAGCATGTCCATTACTGTCTGCCAGGTACGTACTAAAATCACCTTATGCTGGATAACCCCTTTAATAGACAGATCGCAGCGAGTGTTACTTCTGACACCTGTTGCGATCAGTCTATTAATGCAGGTACTACAGCTCCCAGCATGGAGCAGAGTGTGCTCCATGTTGGGAGCAGTAGTACCTGCAGTTATGGAAGATCACAGCGGATGTCACTTCTGACACCCACTGTGATCCTCCTGTGTAATGTATAGATGCGGCCAGCTGCTCTTCTATGGTCCCCTGCACTGACGTATATATACACGTATTCATATTTCCCACAGAGAGTTGTGATTGGCTGGAACCATCTGGCCAATCACAGCTCTCTGCAGGAAATAAGTACAATTAGTACAGGTACTACTACTCCCATCATGGAACAGTGCGTTCCATGTTGGGAGTAGTAGTACTACCTAAAAATTGTAAGAAATAAAGATTTTTATTTTTTTAAACACACACACTAAATTTTTTGTACCCTGCCCGCCCACATAAATTCATCCCTGTTTAAAAATTAATTAAAATTTAGTTATAAAAAGATAAATTTCATTACATACTATTTTTTCCATCACTACTGTATTTTTTTGAGTATTTATTTTTATGGTACCCTACAAAATGTTATTAAAAAAGGTATCTCCATCACGTTTTTGGATCGCTAAAGTCCAAAAAAGAATAAAAACTGCCTGCAAATTGTCAAAGTTAAAACCCACATGTAATTTTTCTTGGCTTTTTTTTTTTTTTACTCCCATAGACTTCTTTGGGAGAAAAATGCCACAATTTCAGGGGAGAAAAACGCCATAAGCTCAACATGTTGCAACTTTGCAAAATTTCTCATTGATTTACAGCTAACATCTGGCCGCTGCATTTTTTCAATGAAAAAACACCATGGGGGCCGTTTTGGTGTGTGTTTGGGGAAAAAAAAAAACCAAGTGCAAACTTAGCCTTAATTAGTGTTTGGGGCGGCGCTGCAAACTACGACAGTTGCAGATGTTAAGATTTGAAGCTCCAAGAAGGGTCAACGGCTGCAGACGGAACCACCTGAACTTAAGTCATTCTTCAGATATGCCAGACTTAAAGGGGTATTCCAGGAAAAACTTTTTCCTGGAAAGTTAAACAGATTTGTTAATTACTTCTATCAAAAAATCTTAGCTGCTGAAGTTGACTTGTTGTTTTCTGTCTGGCAACAGTGCTCTCTGCTGACATCTCTGCTTGTCTCGGGAACTGCACAGAGTAGAAGAGTTTTGCTATGGGGATTTTCTCCTAAACTGGGCTGTTCCCGAGACACGTGTCATTAGAGAGCACTTAGACAGAAAAGAACAACTCAACTTCAGCTCATAATTACTGAAAGGATTAAGATTTTTTTAATAGAAGTAATTTACAAATCTGTTTAACTTTCTGGAGCCAGTTGATATATAAAACAAAGTTTTTTCCTGGATAACCCCATTAACAATTAACCAAATTGTGTGGATTTTCCTGTACAAATGGTGTGGATTTTCCACTGTTAAAAGTGCTCTGCATATCTGGCCCATGTGCAGGGACCCTAATAGATTTATATTAGACAGGACTCATCAAGTCAAGTACTTGTGTATCCACGTGACAGCACTTCCTGTGTGACTTTGAATCTTGTAAAAGTCAGTCAGTTAGATCCATTGTCTTTACCTATTGATTTGACTGGGATAAGGAATATTCTTGTCTAGAGCCCTGCTGCCGCCGCTTCTCTCCCCCTGCTATCGGCGCCACTGCCCCTTCTCTCCCCCTGACTATCGGTGCTGCTGCCCCATTGCCGGCGCCGATAGCCTGGGGGAGAGAAGGGGCAGCGGCACCCATTGCCGGTGCCACTGCCCCGTTGCCTCTCCATCCCCGGTTGTATAATTACCTGTTGCCGGGGTCGGGTCCGCGTTGCTTCAGGCCTCCGGTGTGCGTCCCCTGCTCCGTTGCTATGCGCTGCGAGACGTAATGACGAGTGACGTCACTGCACCGCGTCGTGCAGTGCATAGCAACGACGCAGGGGGACGCACACCGGAGGCCTGAAGCAGCGCGGACCCGACCCCGGCAACAGGTAATTATACAACCGGGAATGGGGGAGGCAACAGGGCAGCGGTGCTGGCAATGGGTGCCGCTGCCCCTTCTCTCCCCCTGGCTATCAGCGCCGCTGTCCCAGTGCCGGCGCCGCTTCTTTCTCCCTGGCTATCGGCGCCGGCAATGGGGCAGCGGCACCGATAGACGGGGGAGAGAAGGGGCAGTGGCCCCGATAGCCATGGGGCGAGAAGGGGCAGCGGCACAGATAGCAGGGGGAGAGAAGCGGCAGCAGGGCTCTAGACCCCAGGAAAGGCAGGGGGAGAGAAGCGGGCAGCGACGGCCTCTCTCCTCCTGCCTTTCCTGGGGGCTTCTACGGGGGCAGAAACAGTGTATTGGGGTATACACATGCACACACACACACACGCACCATCATTTTACCAAGGATATTTGGGTAAAAAACTTTTTTTTACCCAAATATCCTTGGTAAAATGAGGGTGCGTGTTATAGGCCCGTGCGTGGTATAATTCCGATAAATACAGTATATGCAAATGATGACATACATTTAAAATGAAGAGAAAGATTAAAATCTAGGCACCACATAAACAGCTACAGAAAAAGTGGAGTGGGTATGGTAGATACAGTCACATGGAGTCCAGGGAAATGTATATATAAATGTCCCAATATCGAGGATAAGATTAAAGAAGTATCCACAGGGCTGATATGAGCAGGAAATAAATCAAAGTATAACATAGAGAGAATATTTTGGAGATACAAGCACATAAATGACACAAAAATACAAGTTGGAGCATCCTGCCATGCACTGCCTACCTGGCACCTCCAACCCCAACGTAATTGATTTATTTCCTGCTCATATCAGCCCTGTGGATACTTCTTTAATCTTATCCTCGATATTGGGACATTTATATATACATTTCCCTGGACTCCATGTGACTGTATCTACCATACCCCATTTACTTTTTCTGTAGCTGTTTATGTGGTGCCTTGATTTTAATCTTTCTCTTCAATTTAAATGTATGTCATTATTTGCATATATGTCAAAGAACGTGTTATTTTTTACATTACTGGTTTTCTTTGGTGGGTGTTCATGTGTTTTGTACAAACCAATGGTGGCTATTCCTATATGGCTAAGCCTTTTTTGTAGGTGATATAGTAATATTTCAGAACCAAAGCCTCTTTTGTGAAAAAATATTTAGAATGAATGTCGACTATACATGTGTACATGGTGTTTAGTGAGAGTCACTTATTATAATGCATAACTGATTGAGTTGCAAAGGGAAATGAAAGGATAGAATCCCACCTCATCAAAGTCATGTTTCTCTACAACACACTGTAAATTCTTAACGTTTATCCCTCTTTTTGTACTTAAAAATAATATTTTGTTTGTTTGAAATGGCAAAATCTGCCGTAGTCCCATGACTGCAAACTACTTATCCTCACATTTCCCACTCTGCATCGCAACACACAGCTGCTTGTGTCTCACCTCTTTCTGCACATTGTGTTCATTTTCGTTTTTTTGTGGTTTATTTTAACTAATAAAAATTCCTTTAAAACAGCCGTGTGGGATAGAGTTTTGAAATTATTCACCGAAATGTTTTTATGGTCTTTCAAAAAATAACAAACCTGTGGGTTAAGCTGGGAAGGGATCTACTAACATTTTCTTAAAGGGTCTATTAATATATAGATTTTATTATTTTCATCTATATGTCTTCTTGATAGCAAACATCTTTACCTGTGTACTAAGAGCATCTAGAAATCAGCCAGGTATTTGCTAATGGTTAACGGAATGTATGTGTATTGTGTTGGCCTTTGTAAGTAGACTGTATAAAAGACAGTCCGTACTGTAACATCCAGTCAGTTCGATGACGTTTTGCGATAATTTTCACGCACAATTTTGGCTTCATCTTCAAGCTCATCTAGAAACTTTTCTTGAGACACAGAAAAGAAGGTTTATTCGTAGATGCTCAATGTAGTCTCCCGGAGTTCTACGCCCAGTAAGCAATGTTCCTCCTCCGCTGAAGCTCCATCTGCTCAGCTTCACATCCATGGAGCTTGCCCCCTGCACGCCTCCGTTCTCCGCCATGTCTAGCTGTCAAACCGCGCTGGCCTCTGACATAATTGGCAATGGTTTCCTCCACTATATAAAAGCCAGCATATTTCCTTCGCCAGATGCTGATTTTCTGTTTCCTTGCTTTAGTCCTGAATTTTTTTTTTATTTCCAGGTGAAAGATAAGTATGTAGAAGCACGGGGAGAAATATACAAAACTTTTATGTCTCCTGGGGAAAAAAGCTTTTTAAGGACAGAGACAGTTTTGACATTAAAGCGTACCTGTCGGATCCCACAAAAAAAAAAAAAAAATAATAATAATAAAATATATATATTACTCAGTACCTAATCCTGACCGTGTACATCAAATTTTTATGCCTCTATCACCTATATTTATTGCAAAAATACCTCTCTTCATTAGCTCACAGAAGCGTGTCCCTTCTTTGTGGTGGTGGGAGGTGATTGGTGTGTCTGATCATGCAGCCTTGTCCATGAGTCATTTCATAAATTTTTTTTTTTTTTTTTGCAAAACACCGTGACAGAACTGCAACCATTTGACAACCAGTAACCAGTAGGAAGTAGGAAATGTACTAGGACACTGCTCTATAATAAGTATAGGAAATAAACTTTACTCAGTAATTATTTTCAAAAAAAAAGTAAAGGACCCTTACTGGCAACAGCACAACAGCAGTAGTGGCTTTGAAACCCTTGTGAATCTGACACGGCAAGGACACTTGAGAATCCGATGGCTAAAACATATAACTTGATACACTCTTTAGCCACATGTTGAATATTACATGGACCATTAAGACCTACATTTAAACCTGCTGCCTACTATAAAAAAAAAACTTATGTAAAATATATTAATCCCAGAAAATGAATATACGCTGTCAATATTCTTTTTTGTATACTTCGGCCACTTAATTTACCTGATTGATAGCCAAAGGAAACAAACCTAAACTCTAGCGTACATTTGCATATTTTGATCAGTATTTTGTATTAGTAATTGTAAGTTAAACCTCAGAGTAGAACCTAGAGAGTGAAAAAAGTATGATGGGATGATCTTGTCAAAGAAAATAGGCACTTCCTCTCCCACTGCTACTATACTTTTACCTCACCCTAGTTCTCAATCTTTTCCCATATTTAATGGCATGAGGCAGGAATGTGTTCTGTATATTGAACTAGAACTTTGATATTAAAACAGTCTTAGAGACCGTACATTTTAATTAGGGATCGACCGATTATCGGTATGGCCGATATTATCGGCCGATAATCACGATTTTGGGCATTACCCGTATCGGCAATTACCTTGCCGTTGGCTGTCCGGGCATGCTGGGAGTAGTAGTTTTGCAACAGCTGGAGGCACCCCTAGGCGCGGCGCGGTGCGGCGCGGCGGGGGGAGCGGTGGCGGTGATAGGTCTCAGGACCCCCGGACAGGCAGGGGGAGAGAAGCGGGTGGCGGCGGCATCTGGAACCGCAAAAGCCACTGCAGTGCATTGATTTAAAGCACCCGCTTTAAATCAATGATCTGCAGCGGTGTCGTGGGGGGAAAAATAGCCGATAACTTATACCGGAATATCGGTATAAGTTATCGGCTATCGGCCCTAACCTCCACCGATTATTGGTATCAGTATCGGCCCTAAAAAAAACGATATCTGTCGATCCCTAATTTTAATTGTACCTTTTGGCAGATTATATCCATTTAAGACTCGCTTGCCTATGCCCTGCTCCTTCATGATTTAAAATGTAAATTGAAATCTTAACCAGTGACCTATTCAGGGGTGCACTTTCATCTTTGTACTCATCCTTCTATAGCACCAACTTTCCTTCCTTATTCTGTAAACTGCAATCTCTTCTAAATATATGGAAATCCCATCATATTTCCCTATTAGGCCTTATTTCAGTAATAAAAATGTCCTTCCTTCCTAAATGGCTTTATTATTTTGAGACTTCACCAGCAGAAGTGCCCTAAGCAGAACTGCATTCCCTCCAGGCTAACCTTATTGACTTCATATGGGATTACGACACATATTGGCTAAAACAATCATGTTAGCCCCTAGGGGACAGTAGTGTCTTGCAGTCTCTTACCTGAAATTGAAAACTATGCTTATGCCAATGCATCCAAACTCTCGGCTATGAACTAACAATCCTCCCCTCCTGCCCTCTGAATTTTACTCTAGATATCTGATCTACCTGTAACTCCCACTTTGCTTTGGCATCTCCCAAATATCCTATGGTGTCTGTTTTGTATACTCCTGCCCTCTCGGATGGCATATCTTCTCTTATAGTTCTTAGGTAAATTTGAGTAGCCATATTAGTCCAGAGATGCAGATGCAAATCATAAAATGTTGCAGTATCTTGTAATACCTTTTTTATTGGACTAACAGTATTTTGTAGAGACAAGCTTTCGGGATTCCTCCATTTATCAAGTCCAAAGCAAATCTAAACTCACAAGCAGAAGACACAGGTTACATCTCACAAATATGCAGGGGTTAAGACAATAGATGTGGAGAATTTACACTAAGATGGGCCATAAATTGTCCTGTTATAGGAACATAGACTAAATAGATAATGATGAGAAAAAAGGGGAGAGAGGGGGGAGCAGGGGAGAGACTGGTAATAAGCAGGACATAGTGAGATGCAAAAGAGAATCCAGTACAGTACAGGTTATAAGGAATTGTGATAATGAGATAAGAAGCTCAAATCCACATTGAGTCCCCTGTTTTTCGAGTCAAAAAACAGTATCATTTTGGCTTGAGGATTGAAAAAGATGTGTGCTAAGTTACTTCTGTGTATCCTTGCGGCCACTAGGACTCTTATTCCTAGAGTGTGGAGACAACCAACTCCCCCTTTATGACTACACTTTTATGCAAAAATTAAGGAGATAAGATCTTTATCTTATCTTACAACCTCCTTGAATAAAAAACTACTTGAATAAGAAACTGCCTTTCAGGCATTATGGGAATTATGGGTCTTACTACCATTTTCTGTGCTACTTCCTTATTGGCCAAATGCTCATCTTCCTTGCACTAACCCCCCCCCCCCCCCCTCCTTCCCCTACTCCTGTAGTCTTTTTTTTTTTTTTTGGTTTACCTTATGACTCTCAATTATATTTCCTTATTGATCCTTGTTTTCTGGAATACAGTTGATTGTTACATGGTTAATCCATGCTACCTGTTTTTAAAGGGCACTATGCAAAATGAATGGGCGACTGAAAATCTGTCTCTCAAAATCTGTTCTGGATAAGGGGTAGGGTGTCTTTTAAAGAGATTTTTTAATGAATGTGTTAGAAACAAAAATATATGCCTTTTTCCTTTCTTTTTGAAGCCACTCCTCCATTATTAGATGAAGTCTTCTCCAAGGACTACACAGTGCTCCCATTTTAGGTTACTAATGTATGTGTCTGGTCACATTAGTAGAATTGTACATAAAGGGAGCCCATCGTCAGTTTTATTGTGCCTAGGGCAACCTGAAGAAAATGTAGCTGGGAATGGGGCAAAAAGTCTACTGTGTGATCCCAGCTGGTTCTCTCACCCAGCGTTGTCTGCTTGATGAGCCCCCTCTTTTATGTTTATATGGAAATAGCTATTAAACAAGGCAGAGAGAGGTCAGCTGAAGACAACAAGATGACTTTTTGTGTATTCCCAACAGTATTTTTTTTAAACTATTATTTCTCTGTAAGGGTGGGTTCACACCACGATTTTCTATACAGTTTTTGGATACGGTTTTAAAAAAAACTTATGCAACTGTACAGAAAACCATGCCCATAGACTTTCCATTCAAAACCGTATGCACCATATTGCATACGGTTGTCTCCATTTTTCACACCACACGATTTTTTACTTTTTTTTTCTGGACAGTAAACCATGGCCTACCACGATTTTTGGTCCAGGTGAAAAACCGTATTGACCCGTATATGTTTTTTTTTTTAAACTTGGGAGTCAATGGGAACCGTACAGAACTGTATGTGTGTACGGTTCCATCCAGTTTTTACCATACGGTTTTTGACTTTGCACAGTTTTTTTTCTTGGAATTTCAATCAAACAAGTGTGAAGAGTGAAAAGTTCAAAACGTATGCGTTTTTTTTCTTAAAAAACGGATGCAACCGGCCATCACTTTTCAAACCGTATACGGTTTTTAACCGTATACAGATAAAACTTTGTACACACGTTTTGATACAGTTTAGTCAGGTTTTGAGGAATCCGGGTTTTTATCAAAAACCTGAAAAAAAGCTGTATTGCAAAAACGTGGTGTGAACCCACCCTAACACTACAGAGTAAATCATAGCCAGTTGTAATAGGAGAGCCTGTCTGCTTAATATCACTTGTGTTTTGGGCAACATGAAATTAGTGACCGGTTCCCTTTAACATTTATTAATTATTAACGAAACAGTATTTTGTCGATTAAACAAATAATTTATCTTGTTTTTGCAGGGTTTCATGATGGAGAACCGAATCCCTGGCTTAAAATGTGACTCAGATGTATTTGTCACATTTGAGGGTGACAATGTTGTTATGCTGCAGGTATGTTTCACATATTTAGTAAAACTTTTTATAAAGAAATCTGGAGCAATGCTGGACAAGGCAGGAGGGAAAGTTGTAAAGTTATAGTGCCTTCTTTTCCCCTTAGTCAGTATAGACCAATGTCTCATTTTGAGCCAGTACGAATAAGAAGATTGTTAGGTTTAGTGACCAAACAAAATCTTCATGTCACATTGCATATAATACTTGCTGTCATGTGTTGTTTTTTTTGGGATGTACCATATTTTTCGCTGTATAAGACGCACTTTTTCTTCCCCAAAACTGGTGCATCTTATATGGCAAATACACATTAAAACCCTGTCCTATCGCGGCGGTCCCTGCGGCCATCAACAGCCGGGACCCGCGGCTAATACAGGACATCACCGATCACGGTGATGCCCTGTATTGAGACTTCAGACGCGGCGATCAAAGCTGACCGCTGCGTGTGAAGCGAAAGTGACACTAACCCGGCTGCTCAGTCGGGCTGTTCGGGACCGCCGTGGTGAAATCACGTCGCGCCGCGGCGTGTGTAGCGACGTGATTGCATCGACGGAGAGCGAGGATACCGGGCAGCAGAGACGTTCCGGAGAGACAGCGATGGAGGGCAACATCCAGGGCAGCGGTGACAGGTCCAGAATGGCGGGGACACATGAGTATTACCTCCTATACCAGTGGTCTTCAACCTGCAGACCTCCAGATCTTGCAAAATTACAACTCCTGGCATGCCCGGACAGCCAACGGCTGTCCGGGCATGCTGGGAGTTGTAGTTTTGCAACATCTGGAGGTCCGCAGGTTGAAGGTTCAGAATCTTTTTTTTTTTTTTTTTTTTTCTAGATTTTCACCCTTTAAAATTGGGTGCGTCTTATATGCCGGAGCGTCTTATATGGCGAAAAATACGGTAATTGTTCAGACAACCAGAGGATTTAAACATTTGTTTTACAATAGTCATTAATACGTGGAGCACAGTTTAGAGTGGAGCAAACAAGAGCAGATGATACAGGAATATAACTAGCCCACAAAAAAGCCTACATGATCTTGACCATGGAAACTTTAGAGCATATAAACAAGCTTTTACCATTCAAAGACCATTCTCCAGCGCTTGTTTCTTTTTCTTTTCTCTAAAACTGATAATTTCTCTCTTTCTTGCTCCGGTTGTTTGTGTAATAATATCAAAGCTTTGGTTTAGTCAAGTAGTGCACTGTATGGCCTCTCCCTCATCAAAACCACAATAAAAAAAAGTTTAGAACTTTGAATGAATGCCACCCAATACAGGAAGGAAGCCTTTTCATGCCGCCAAAGAATGCTTTGTGAGATAATTCCACCAAATATGAACACAATAAACCCACACCGTCATATTGCTCCACACCAGCCTCTGAATTGTTCCCAACCACCACTGTAGCTGAGAGAGGGGGATCCTTCTGCTATTTATCAAAGACACACAAGTGAAATTATGATAAAGAAGAAATAAAATATTAATTTCTCAAATAAAAGTATTGAGAAATCAGAAACTGACTCAATTGACTGTTTAAGCCAGGACCCTGGACTGTTGGGTGTACCCACTGTATCACTAAAAAATGTTGCTTAGGGCAAAAGACATTTGTCATTTTAACCTTAACTACCCATCTGGGTAGCATTAATACTGTATACTAGTTTGTATGGTTGTGCTTCCGCATTCAGGTTTTTTTTTTTTTATTCAGTTTTAAATCTAAAGCCAGGAATGGATCATATATAGGAGGTTAAAGCCTACCTTTTGTTTAAAAAAAGATTTTGATAAATTTGCATATTTTTTTCAGATTAACTCTTCAGAGTGGTGACAAGGTGATTTTAAAGGGTACCTCTCATCAAAAAAAACTTTTGATATATTATAGATTAATGTATCCAGAATAACTTCACAATTGCATGTTATTAAAAAATATGCTTCTTTCTATTTAATTTTCCACTTTTAAGAAATGACCACTAGGGGTCTCCCTACCAGTCCTGGCAGCAAGCATTTCAGACTCATGCTGGAGTCCTAAACACTCAGAGCTGCCAGCCTGCTTTGTTCACAGTCTGTTTGGCTGTGAACAAAGCAGGCTGGCAGCTCTAAGTGTTTAGGACTCCAGCATGAGTCAGAAATGCTTGCTGACAGGACTGATCGGGAAAAATACAATAGAAAGGAGCATATTTTTCATTAACATGCTATTGGAAAGTTATTGAACATTCATTAATCTAAAATATATCAAAAGTTTATTTGATGAGAGGTACCCTTTAATTTTCTTGCTGCTGTGGTTTAGCCACTGAGAGCCCCCTCCATGGTTCACAGCTATTTTGCATTCTCTCCATTTCAGGGGCGGGGCCAAAGCTGGGTTGTTAACTAGTAGTATACGTACATCAAATTTCCTCTCTGCTATACCATAACATAGTACTGGAAAACGTTCACTGGATTGAACAGGTTGCGCTGTGCTGGCAAATTATATAAACAGAACACTATAGATGGGATGTGGAGGGAGAAGGGGTTACTGATGCACAAGGATTGTAAAAGTTGCTCTTTGAGAAAAAAAGGAAAGAGACAGCAGCAGAATATAATGTTATGTTATCTCTGGAGGAAACCAGGCACTGCTCATCACCTACCCTGGGCTGAAGGTTCACCTTCCAACAAGACACTGACTCTAAGCAAACAGCCAAGACAACACAGTAGTGGCTGAGGGCCAACTCTGTGAACGTACTTTAGTGGCCCAGCCAGAGCCCTGAATTGAACCCAATGAAAGTCTGTATAAAAACCTGAAAATTGTTGTCCACCAACGTTCCCTATCCAACCTCAGGTAGCTTGAGAAGAAAAAATGTCAGGAAATACTTCTCTTGGTGTACAAACCTTGTGCCATCACACCAAGTGCCTGAATACTTAAGTCACTACAATATTTTCATTTCTTCTTATCAATAAATTAGCAAAAACATTTCTAAAATTCTGTGTTTACAATCTCATTATGAGTGCAGAATGATGAGGACAAACTTATTTTTTGTACAAGCCCACAACATAAAATCAAAATAAAGTCAAAATAGTGACAGGGTCTGAAGATTTGTTGAATGCATTTTAAAGGTAGGGTCACATATGCTGTATTTTGCTGTCAGGACTGGACTGGGGATAAAATCCAGCCCTGGAAATTATTGAATACCATCCCCAAAACATATTGTGCCAGCCAACAGCCACTGTATATATTTATATATATATATATATATATATATATATATATATATATATATATTGTCAAAATTCAAAAAGTAAAATGGTGCAGCACTCCATTATAGTGAAAAATGGCAGCAATGTTTGAAAAAGGTGTGAAAATCCAGTATACTAAGACCAGTTATTACCAGTATACAAGGAGGAATATTATCACCATTTTATTATCATACTGTTAGTGACCAAATCCTGTATACTGACACCAATATTACCAATAATACCAGTATACAAGTAGGAATATTATCATCATACTGTTGACCAAATCCTGTATACTGAGATCGATATTATTAATAATACCAGTATGCAAGGGACAAATAATACCGCCACACCATGACCACTACCACCACAGAATGACTAATACCCCCACACTGCTATGACTCCACTATGCAAAGATTAAGGTTTACCCCATACAGTGACCATATACAGGTAGGCACCAACACTACACAAGCTCTGCATACCATATAAGTGCTTAAAGTTACATCCAGTGAATCACAGGTGACTTCTTCTTTAATTATAGTCATTTACTTTTACTTTTCTTCTCCATTTCTCGTGGGCGTCATAAATTCTGGAGGCCAAGATTTGTCACCGCAGAATCTGCAAAACAAACATTTTAGGCTCCTCACTTCAGCGCCATCCTCACCTCAATACTCACTTCCCATCAATATTGCTTCACATAGTAACAGTGCCCCCATATAGCAGTTAGGCCCCCTCTGTGCCACTATTCAGTAGTTAGGCTCCCTCTGTGCCCTTATATATAAGTTAGGCCTCCTCTTTGCCCCTATTCAGCAGTTAGGCCCCCTTTATTCCCCCCATATAGCTGTCATGAAAGGGGGGCAAGGAACAGGGAGTTAGTAAGCCCTAACTGTCCCTATAACCGCTGTCCCTTCCTATTGCCCATCCGCCCTAAGCGATGAATTGACAACCACGAGGACAGTCCATATACTGCGCTAAAGTGCATAGGCGTAAGACAGACAAAACAAACTGTATATGTCGGGAAACATGTCAGGGACATAACGGGAATACTACAAAGCTACAAACAGATATACCAGGCAGGATATAGCATACTAACAAACAGTTCAAGAACCAGAATCAAGATTAACGGCAGATATGATATGAACAAGACTAGATATGAGGATAAGTATACAACAGACAAAACTGAGAAATGGAGGGGATGAACAGGTTAACTGAATGTCAGAACACTAAAGAGGTCAGGAAATCAAGAGCACTGTTCACATTGAACTCTGAACAAGAGACACACTAGACACCCCACTCCAAACATGGAGGGACAACAATACTAAAGCCAAATAGGCTCCTAGCTGGCAGGCACACTCCACATTGTGAACAGTATACTAGTCTAGGAGGAAACAAAAATCCAATATACAAGAAACACAAATACAGACACAAATAAAGACACAATACTAACTCACTCCTATATAGATGGAGTAGCACAAGGCTCAGGACAGGATTTTATCCTAGGAGATCCAGGATCAAACAAAGATCAAAGCAGAACTGACAAAACACACAGTGGGAACACGGACTTAGGCACCACTAAGCAAATACAGAATGAACAATACAAGAATACTGAAACCCAACAAAGTACTCAAGGCAGGTTAAAATCTAGATATCAGACAGGACAGATAACCATGGTTAAAATTCAGGATACATGTGCTCAGACAGACATAGTGAACATAATGAAAACATGGTCAGAGTAACAGGTGTAATTACCAGCCCAGAGCAGCACCTGAAGAGGCCTTATATATCCTCCCAGTGCTAATGGGCTGAAAGGTTAACTCCTCCCAAACCAGGGAGAATAAACACAGAAACTTTTCAGACATAAACATAATGTCTGATCAGGACCCAAAGCCAAAAAATACAAAATACAGATAGATGGATATTACAATAGCACTTAGGTCCCATTCTGTGCCCCCATATAGCAGTTATAGCAGGTAGATCTCCCCAACCCCTTTATATTAGGTAAGTAGGCTTCTCCCCACCCCTCTCTCCGTTCATTATTGCTAGGTGATAGATTTATTTTCTCCTCCACCCTCATATTAGGTAGGTAAGCTGACTCCTCCATTTCTTCATATTAGGTAGGATGGCTTCTCTACCCCACCCCACTATATATATATATATATATATATATATATATATATATATATATATATATATATATATATATATATATATATATATATATATATATATAGAGAGAGAGTGTGAGAGAGAGAGTGTGAGAGAGAGTGTGAGAGAGAGAGAGAGAGAGAGAGAGAGAGAGAGAGAGAAGCACCCACTTAAGAGCTAGAAGCTCATTCTGTACAGTGACGATTTTCCACCTTGGATTACTGGATATATGTAGAATCTCCCAATAGTGGACAGTCACAGGGAATAAAAAGGGGCCGATATTGAGAGATGTCCCCTATTGGAAAAAAAGGCTCAAAAATCTTTCTAAAGGATCGAATACTTACCACCTGTGCCATATAATTTCCTCTTTATCCCCCTGTGCCATTTCATATCCCCTTTATTACCCTCTGTGTAAATTCATCATCTCCCTCTTTATCAAGTGCCACAGGGGGATAAAGGGGGAATGAAATGGCATGGGGGGGGGTGAAGTGGCACAGGGGGTGGTAAAGAGGGGGTGATGAATTTGCACAGAGGGTAATAAAGGGGGAATGAAATAGCATGTGGGGGGGTCAAGAGGAAATTATGTGGCACAGGGGTAATAAAGAGGGGGATGATTTGGCACAGGGGAAATAAAGTGGCATGGGGGATCAGGGAAGAAGGGGGATGAATGATGTGGCCGGCAGATGTTTAAACAGCGGTCTTTTGCTTCTCTGCTGGGGCTGCTGCAAGGGAGGTGCAGCGGGGGCCAGGGCCCCTTACTGGGTAATTGGCTGTACTCCCTGACGGCGGCCCTGTGCACAAAGTAGGGCCTGTGTAGTGAAATAAACTGTGATCTGCAGCCGAATGTGATCCTACAGCAGTGAGTCACTGGACGGTCAGCGTTTGGCTTAGACGTGCACACCTCCGCTGCGCACCTTTCCGAGCAGAGATTTCGCTGTTCACATAGCAGAATTTCCGTGCTGGAAACATCTGGTGTGGAAATTTAAATTCTAATATCCACAGAAAAAATACCTGTCTATGCTTTCTGTGGTCTTTGCACAGAAATGAATTGCCTCTATAAGACGGTGCATTTCCTAGCGGTTCTGGCACTGGCATGTTCTGCCGGCATTCCCCTGTCAGGGAAGTATCCCCGGGAAGATTTACCATGTGAACGTTCCCTCATTTGAACATTGCCTTAGTGGAGTTTTTTCACTAATGGAACTAATGTGGAAGCCTAGTCTTAGTGTAGTTTTGCACTAATGATGGGTTCACACAACAGAATTTCCTTACAGGAACTTCCATTGACATTAATAGGGCTTTCATTCCACAAGGACTCCCCCATGGAAATTCAGCTTGGATCTGCCTCAAATTACTTGTGTGCCATGGGTTTGCATTAAGAAATATAGACTAATACTTACTGTTTCTTTCTGTGTACACAATGGCAGGCGTTATTCAGTACTATGGAAACCTGGTGTTATATGTTGTACCTCAAAAGATGCCTTGTTGGGGTACTATGTATAGCACATGGAATACCTTTTTTTTTAATTCTTTTTTTATCCTTTTGTTATAATTGTTTTTGCTGTGTTGTGTTACCGACTTTCCTAGTTGGACCATAAATGCACATGAGAGTGGATAACGTAGATACAGATGTGGTGCAGTATTAAGGAAACTGAGCTTTTTAAGATAAAGAACATCATAGAACTGTGAGGTTTATTTATCTGTAGGACAATGAGCGTCCATACCAATAACGGAGTGATTCATAGTGAGTGACTCATTTCAGACAGTTGTCTAGACGGTGCACATAGGAAAAGATAGGTGTTTTTGTCAGAAACAAAATCTGATGCCTGGAAGTAAGGCTGTTCCTAGTAAAGATATTATTGCTAACTGGGTACAGCTTCTTAATAGTGGAACTGGGAAAAAACACAGTATTTAAACAACGTTTTTTGCTTGGTACAGTGCAGTTTACAAAGAAGCTGGAAAAATTAATTACCGTATTTTTCGCCGTATAAGACGCACTTTTTCTTCCCCAAAACTGGGGGAAAAAAGTCGGTGCGTCTTATACGGCGAATACACCCCTATCGCGGCGGTCCCTGCGGCCCATCAACGGCCGGGACCCGCAGCTAATACAGGACATAACCCTTCAGACGCGGCGATCAAAGCTGACCGCCACGTCTGAAGGGAAAGTGACACTAACCCGGCTGTTCAGTCAGGCTGTTCAGGACCGCTGCGATTTCACCGCGGCGGTCCCGAACAGCCCGACTGAATAGCCAGGTTAGTGCTTAGAGGACACCGGGAGGGACCTTACGTGCCTCCTCGGTGTCTTCTCTGTTCAGGGATCCCCTGTATGGCCAGCGCTCTCCTTCCTCGTCATCACGTTGTCGCGTACGTGTGTCGGCATGCGTAACGACGTGATGGCGGCGACGGAGAGCGAGGATACCCGGCCGGCAGCAGAGACGTTCCAGAGCGACGGGGACACGGCGACAGCGATGGGGCGACATCCAGGGCAGCGGTGACGGGTCCGGAGCGGCGGGGACACGCGAGTATTACCTCCTATGCAGTGCTCTTCAATCTGCGGACCTCCAGATGTTGCAAAACTACAACTCCCAGCATGCCCGGACAGCCAACGGCTGTCCGGGCATGCTGGGAGTTGTAGTATTGCAACATCTGGAGGTCCGCAGGTTGAAGACCACTATTGGGTACAAAATATTTATTTTTTTAGATTTTGCACCTACAAATTGGGTGCGTCTTATACGCCGGTGCGTCCTATAGGGCGAAAAATACGGTATTTACCTTACCCATTTAAATGTTTCTAGGGCGTCTGGCCCCCTTGCATCCACTTACTTTATTTCACTGATAATCATTAGATAATTGTCCCCCTGTAAAATACACAGCAACGTCAATCACTCTTTTTTTCACCTGATCCTTGGTATCATGGAGATGTAAAAGTCATTATGTGGATTAGGCCTGCTCCTCTGAATGTGGCTGATCTGATTTCCTGGGTTAAGTTTATAGTTAAGTTGGAGAAGGGGGTTTATCTTAAACGTAAGGTGGAGAGGAAGTTTGATGGTATTTGGGGTTCTTGGGCGCGGAAGTTTGATCCTACTGGGGGTGAGTAGTGGGTGCTTGTTTTCCTCTTCCCCGATGGACTTTACGTTGAACTGCTGTGTTATGGATGATATTTGTGGGTGTATGTGTCACTGTTCTCTGTTTTGGTCGTGTTTTGCACACTCACTATTTTATTCAGTTGTATGACTGTTTTTCATATATTGATTGCTCATTTTCGTGTATTGGGCTGAGACGGATTGTATGTTTTTGGGGTGGGTATTGTTGGTCTTGGGGGAGTTGGTTGGGGGGAATGTTTTTTCGTTGGTTGGTTTTTAAAATGTTTTATAAAAAATTTCAAAAAAATTATGTAAAAAGATGTGATCAACAGGGATGTAAGTGAAGGGCCACACAATTGAACCAGCGAACATTGGTATAGCCCTGGCCACACAAGCATTGAGCTGTGTACAAGATTAATTTATTGTGTGCCGATTAGATCAGCGCTTGTATTATGCATGGCTGTGCCTATCTAAAAGGACTCAAATGCACACAGTTGTACTTTTAAAAAACTTTTAAAACAAGAGAAAAGCACTCTCACAAAATTCTTTTTAAACTTGCTGATAATTTATATTCCAAATATCGGCAGTATCCAAATGGTGCATATAAAGTTTATGCCATATAAATAGATAAAGAAATATCGCCCAAAAGCTGTCACGCCCCCTCCTGTAGACTTGCATTGAGGGATGGAGCGTGATGTCACACTGGGGCGGGGGCGCGACGTCACACGCAGCCGGCTCGGTGGTTGCCTGTAATTAGTCCCGGAGCGAACACGCTCCGGGGTCTGATTACAAACGGGGTGCCGCGTGCATGATCCCGGGGGTCCCCAGCGGCGGGACTCCGGCGATCAGGCATCTTATCCCCTATCCTTTGGATAGGGGAAAAGATGTGTAAGCTCCGGAGAACCCCTTTAAAGGGCTATCCACCATAAGGGGATTTTACTTGCCAGAACTGGGTATTTCCTGTTGGAATCTATCCATCTGTCAGTCTATATATCTAAGCAAAGTAATCCAACAGCACTCCGATATAGTGAAAAACCAAGGAATAGTTTATTCACAGACACGGGTGAATAAACTATTCCTTGTTTTTTCACTATATCGGAGTGCTGTTGGATTACTTTGGTGGTCCCTTTGCCTGCTTGCACCCGGCACCATTCAACACTGTGTGGTTGTGCTGCTTCTCCTTCTCTCTTTATCTATCTATTTACGGTATTTATTTATCCATGGTGGTTTATTCCATGATGTAAGGACAAGAAGCTGGAGGCTACTAAAACGTTGTCTTTACATCATGGAGTAAACTTCCATTTTTATTTCATCCGCTTGGTGTGCTGCATTTTTCCATTTACTATTGTGTTGGACCTGGTAACCACATGCACCCCTCTACATAATTTTTTTTTTTCTTAATTTTTTATAAATTTTTCTTCCATGCTTGAAAGTTTGAGGTCACTTTCCTTCCTCCCACACATCAGCCACCCCATTGAAACACATGGTTTTCTAACCAGGGGGCCTACAGCTGTTGCAAAATTGAAGCAGGACAGGCTCCCTCTGATCACCTGACTAGTGATGTCAGGTCTTGACGCAATGCAACCTGCAGTGAATAAATGAAGAGACCCAGCACAGCAGACTAAGGGAAGAAGCAAATGCATGGTGATCAAATGAAGATAGAAGATAATGTCCGGGTTGTTGCAGGCGCGTACCGCAGAGATAGGATCGGCATCAGGTATTGAATATAAAATATCTTTAATGATTGCCCAATTTTCAAACGCGTTTCGAGGCGTGCGCCTCTTTGTCAATGAACATAGGCTTCTAAAAATAACATCACATAAACACTGATTTAAAACAAAAAAAGCAGCGAAAAGGACGGGTGTCAGGCCGCCCCATGTGAACTAGATTTAAATACATGGTGAATGGGGGGGCTCAGTTCTTGCCTTGGACACTCCCCTTCCTGAGCAGTGGATTTCAGAATGAGTGAGCACCAGAACAGTGGTATTTGTGAGCCTACATGACCTAGTAAGCAACATATATAATCATTATTGTTTTCTTTGATATGACAGGTACGCTTTATGTTTTGCGGTCCTCACCCTTTCTCAAGCTCATACAAGCCTGCTTGGCTATCCAGAGAATGTTGAGCATGTTGACTGATTCAGAAGGAAAATGTGCACTTTTGGGTAAATTGGCTTTCTTATTCATATGGCATAAGCTTTATCATATGGATAGTGCCGATTTTTTTAATATAAATTGTCAGCAAGTTTAGAAAGACTTTTGTGAGCATGTTGTTCTCATGTTATATTGGACTGTATATGAGAAGGGACCCATAAGAGATTAAAAGTCGATTTACATTTATTTTGTATAATTTCCACAAAACCAGTATACTGCACCCATAGACAGACTCTATACAGTGCTTTTGGAGGAAACTGTCTTTTCAATATAGCACCATACAGAACACCATATCGTGGATGTTTGTTGCTGTTTCTTTTTTTTTTTGTATTTGTATGTTTGTTTGTTTAGGCTGTGTTACAGGGGTTATCCAGGAATAGAAAAACATACCTAACTTATTTCAAAAACCGCTTCCCGTCTGTCTCCAGTTTGGGTGTGGTATTACAACTTGGCTCTTTTCACTTCAGTGGAACTTAACGGCAGAACCACACCCAACTTAGAGACAGACGTGGAGGTTTTTTTTTTTTAAAGAAATTTGCTCTGTTTTTCTATTTTGGGATAACCCCTTTAACATTACGATTTTTTGTCAGCACGTCTGTAAAGCGGGCAGAGTTATTATTTGAAGGGGTGGGGTAATTCTCAGGGGCAGGTGGAAGAAGCATTGCTAGTACAGCATAAAGAACTGCTTTATTGCTCAGAAAGGCTGATTTTCATATTTTCTTTTCTAATGATTTTTTTACTGAACTGCTGCTCAGATTTTTATAAAGTGCATTGCGTATAAATTTAGTAGTGAAGAAGATACTGTTGTCAGATTACCTTTATTGGGACTCCTATTATAAACTTATAATATTGCTGAAGCATCTTTTTAAGTTTAAGTACTAAGTGTGTTGATAATTTAGGGCTTGGGTTAACAAAAAATAACCATATTCTGTGGGGGATAACCCCTTTAAAGGGAAACTGACAGTCTGTTCACCCACACTAAACTCAATATACTGGGTTATAGTGCAGATAAACAGCTTTAAAAACAATCATCGCTTACTTTAATGGGTGTAGTAGTTTCAGAGTTATGCCCGTTTTAAAATGAATTGCAATGGTACTGCTGTACGCAATGGAGGTGGTAAGTGGGCTCCCCAAGCTCCCCTGCCTCCTCAATATTCACCGCTCGGCCTGCCCCCATGATGAATATGCAAATGTATTCACTAGACTGCCTGGGTGTAGCGAGGCAGCAGGGCCTGCATTCTGCTCAGAAAACAGAGTGCTTACCCCCGGCTGGCTCCTACACACAAGTGAGGTGAGAGTGAAGACATTTGAATATTCATCACAGGGCCGGGGCCAGGCAGTGAATATTGAGGCTGGCTTCCTGCCTCCATTGCGCACAGCAGGGCAATAGCAGTGAAGGAAAAAATTACCATAAAGCTGAAACTACTAAAACGATTAACCCCTTATCGACCATGGACGTCAATGTACGTCCTGGTACAGAGGTACTTCGCGCACCAGGACGTACATTTAGGTCCTGTACATGACCTCGAGCATCGGAGCGGTGCTCGCGTCATGTACTGCAGGTCACAGCTGCTATCAGCAGCCGGGGACCCCGCAGTAATGGTGGACATCAGCGATCGTGCCGATGTCCGCCAATATCCCCTCAGATGCCGTGATCAATACAGATCACGGCATCGGCGGCAATGCGCACGTTTAAGTAGATGATCGGATCGCCAGATCAGTTTCAATAGATGATCCAGTCATCCCTCACCTGCCTCCGGCCGTCTCTCCTGGGGTCTTCTGCTCTGATTTGAGATCGAGCAGACCAGAGCAGAAGATAGACGATAACACTGATCAGTGCTATGTCCTATGCATAGCAGTGAACAGTATTAGCAATCAAGTGATTCCTGTAGATAGCCCCCTATGGGGACATAAAAAGTGTAAAAAAAAAAAAAAAAAAAAATCCTATTTTACCCCCAAAAAGCATTAAAAAATCTATTTAATAAATATATTTGGTATCGCCGCGTGCGTAAATGTCCGAACTATCAAAATATAATATTAATGATCCTGTACAGTGACCGGCGTAAATGTAAAAGATAAAATAAAAATCCAATATTCCTGCTTTTTTGTCACATTTAATAAAAACTAAAAAAATTTTTATAAAAAGTGATTTAAAAGTTTTATATATCGAACTGTGGTATATAAAAAAAAAAGTACAGATCACGGCGCAAAAAAGGAGCCCTCATACCACCCCATACATGGAAAAATGAAAATGTTATAGGTGGTCAAAATAAGGCGATTTTAAACATACTGATTTTGTACAAAGAGTTTTTTTTTTAACCCCTTCCCGCTATAGGACATATGCATACGTCCAAGCACCCGACACGTTTGCACGCTGGGATGTATGTATACATCCTAACGATCTCCTGAACTGCTGCAGAACCCAGCTGTCAGTCACTGCCGGCGTCCTGCCACAGCTGCTGGGGCCGCATTCACGCTGGTCCCGGCAGCATTAACCCCATAGATGCCGTTTTCAATCCTGATCAAGAATCTATGGTGTTTACAGGGGGAGTGCGCTCCACCGTCCACCAACGGCGGTGCCGCAATACAATCGCGGGTAGCCGTTGGTTGCTATGGCAGCAAGAGGTCAGATCACGACTTACTGTCTGCCTGCTACAGAAGCCTGTGAGATCCAACCAGTATAACCTGTGAAAAGTGTAAAAAATTTAATAAAAAGTTCTTCAATAAAAGTATGAAGTGTAAAAAAAAAAAATGCCCCTTTCCCAATAAAAGCCCTGTATTATCACCAAAAATTATGAAAAACACAAATCATATACATAATAGGTATTGTCACGTCCGTAATGACGTGTACTATAAAACTATAATGTAAATTATCCCGCACGGTGAACGCTGTTCACAAAAAAAGCGCAGCATTTGCCAATTTTTCTACAAATAAAGGATTAACAAAGATCAAAAGGTTGCACGTATCGCAAAAATGATATCAATAAAAAGTAAAACTCCTCTCGCAAAAAATAAGCCCTCACTCAATGGCGTTGGACAAAAAAGAAAATAGTTACGTCTGTTGGAAAATGAATGACAGAAAAATAATTTTGCTCAGATAGGGGAAAAGAACATAGGAAGCTATATATAATGGGTATCGCCATAATCGTACTGACCCACAGACTAAATATAACATAATTTTTACCGCACAGTGTACACCATAAAAATATATATTTTTTTTAAACCAGAAAATTTCTAGTTTTTCACCAAAAATGCTGCATGTGTCAACAAAAATGCATCACTTATATAAAGTACAATATAAAGTATATGTCACGAAAAATCTCAGAATCGCTCCGCTCAGAAAAAGAGTTCTAAAGTTGTTACCATTTAAAGAGACACATGAGAAATTTTAAAGAAAAGAGCCTGGTCGTTAAGGTAAAAAATGGATCCGTCCTTAACCCCTTAAGGACCAGGTCATTTTACACCGTAGGACCAGAGCGTTTTTTGCACATCTGACCACTGTCACTTTAAACATTAATAACTCTGGGATGCTTTTACCTATCATTCTGATTCCGAGACTGTTTTTTCGTGACATATTCTACTTTATGTTATTGGTAAAATTTTGTCGATACTTGCATCGTTTCTTAGTGAAAAATTCCAAAATTTGATGAAAAAATTGAAAATTTTGCATTTTTCTAACTTTGAAGCTCTCTGCTTGTAAGGAAAATGGATATTCCAAATCATTTTTTTTATTCACATATACAATATGTCCACTTTATGTTTGCATCATAAGATTTACGTGTTTTTACTTTTGGAAGACACCAGAGGGCTTCAAAGTTCAGCAGCAATTATCCAATTTTTCACAAAATTTCCAAAATCACAATTTTTCAGGGACCAGTTCAGGTTTGAAGTGGATTTGAAGGGTCTTCATCTTAGAAATACCCCACAAATGACCCCATTATGAAAACTGCACCCCCCAAAGTATTCAAAATGACATTCAGTCAGCATTTTAACCCTTTAGGTGTTTCACAGGAATAGCAGCAAAGCGAAGGAAAAAATTCACAATCTTCATTTTTTACACTCGCATGTTCTTGTAGACCCAATTTTAGAATTTTTACAAGGGGTAAAAGGAGAAAATGTATACTCATATTTGTAGTCCAATGTGTCTCGAGTAAGCACATACCTCATATGTCTATGTAAAGTGTTCGGCGGGCGCAGTAGAGGGCTCAGAAGCGAAGGAGCAACAAGGGGATTTTGGAGAGTACGTTTTTCTGAAATGGTTTTTGGGGGGCATGTTGCATTTAGGAAGCCCCTATGGTGCCAGAACAGGAAAAAAAAAACACATGGCATACCATTTTGGAAACTAGACCCCTTGAGGAACGTAAGAAGGAATAAAGTGAGCCTTAATACCCCACAGGTGTTTCACGACTTTTGCATATGTAAAACATTTAAAAAAAAATTTCACTAAAATGTGTGTTTCCCCCCAAATTTCACATTTATGCAAGGGTTAATAGCAGAAAATACCCCCCAAAATTTGTAACCCCATCTCTTCTGAGTATGGAGGTACCCCATAAGTTGACCTGAAGTGCACTATGGGTGAACTACAATGCTCAGAAGAGAAGGAGTCATATTTGGCTTTTTGAGAGCAAATTTTGCCCGGGGGCATGTCGCATTTAGGAAGCCCCTATGGTGCCAGGACAGCAAAAAACACCCACATGGCATACCATTTTGGAAACTAGACCCCTTGAGGAACTTAACAAGGAATAAAGTGAGCCTCAATACCCCACAGGGGTTTCACGACTTTTGCATACGTTAAAAAATAAAAATAAATTCACTAAAATGTGTTTCCCCCCATGTTGCATTTAGGAAGCCCCTATGGTGCCAGGACAACAAAATAACCCCCACATGGCATACCATTTTGGAAACTAGACCCCTTGAGGAACGTACCAAGGGGTACAGTGAGCATTTACCCCCCACTGGTGTCTGTCAGATCTTTGGAACAGTGGGCTGTACAAAATTTTTTCTTTGCACAGCCCACTGTTCCAAAGATCTGTCAGACACCAGTGGGGTGTAAATTCTCACTGCACCCCTCATTACATTCCGTGAGGGGTGTAGTTTCCGAAATGGGGTCACATGTGTTTTTTTTTTTTTTTTTTGCGTTTGTCAAAACCGCTGTAACAATCAGCCACCCCTGTGCAAATTACCTCAAATGTACATGGCGCACTCTCCCTTCTGGGCCTTGTTGTGCGCCCCCAGAGCACTTTGCGCCCACATATGGGGTATCTCCGTAGTCGGGAGAAATTGCATTACAAATTTTGGGGGGCTTTTTTCCCTTTTACCTCTTGTCAAAATGAAAAGTGTAGGGCAACACCAGCATGTTAGTGTAAAAAATTTATTTTTTTACACTAACATGCTGGTGTAGGCCCCAACTTCACCTTTTCATAAGGGGTGAAAGGAGAAAAAGCCCCCCAAAATTTGTTAGGCAATTTCTCCCGAGTACGGCGATACCCCATATGTGACCCTAAACTGTTGCCTTGAAATACGACAGGGCTCCGAAGTGAGAGCGCCATGTGCATTTGAGGCCTGAATTAGGGATTTGCATAGGAGTATTCTACGCCAGTGATTCCCAAACAGGGTGCCTCCAGCTGTTGCAAAACTCCCAGCATGCCTGGGCAGTCAATGGCTGTCCGGCAATACTGGGAGTTGTTGTTTTGCAACAGCTGAAGGCTCCATTTTGAAAACAGTGGCGTACCAGACGTTTTTCATTTTTATTGGGGAGGGGAGGGGGACTGTGTAGGGGTATGTGTATATGTAGTGTTTTTTACTTTTTATTTTATTTTGTGTTAGTGTACAGTGGTCCCTCAACATACGATGGTAATTCGTTCCAAACGACCCATCGTTTGTCGAATCCATCGTATGTTGAGGGATCCGTGCAATGCAAAGTATAGGAAGCTGTACTTACCTGTCCCCGCCGCTCCGCACCAGGTCCTCACCGCTCCCGCTGCTGTTCCAGGGGCTGCCGATGCTGTCCCTCTGCTCCGGTGTCTTCTTCACGATCCTCCGGTGTCTTGCGCATCTTCTGCAGGGTCCGGGCCTCGCTTTCTGGTGACGTTATTACGCTGCTGCGCCGGCGCGGCGTGCGTAGTGACGTAATAACGACGCCGGAAAGCGATGCCCGGACCCTGGAGAAGATGCGCAAGACACCGGAGGATCGCGAAGTGGACCCGGAGCATCGGGAATAGGTAAGTGAACCTGCTGGGGCACATTACACTGCTATCCGACAGCAGCTTAAGCATTTTGCGCTGTCGGATAGCAGTTAATGCGATGGCCCCGACATATAAAAGCATCGTATGTCGATGCTGACATCGACATGCGATGGCCTCTGAGAGGCCATCGTATGTCGATTTTATCATATGTCGGGGCCATCGTAGGTCGGGGGGTTACTGTAGTGTGGTGTAGTGTTTTTAGGGTACAGTCACACGGGCAGGGGATTACAGCGAGTTTCCCGCTGCGAGTTTGACCTGCCGCGCAAAATTTGCTGCATTGCAAACTTGCAGCCTGATACTCACTGTAAGCCCCCTGCCCATGTGAATGTATCCTGTACATTCACAGGGGGGGGAACCTCCAGCTGTTGCAAAACTACAACTCCCAGCATGCACAGTCTATCAGTGCATGCTGGTAGTTATAGTTTTGCAACAGCTGGAGGCACACGGGTTGGGAAACACTGAGTTAGGAAACAGACAATGTTTCCTCAGGCATGCTGGAAGTAGTAGTTCGGCAACATCTTTACAGCCAGATGTTGCCGAACTACAACTCCCAGCATGCTTGGAGTTGTAGTTTTGCAACATCTGGAGGACTACAGTTTGCAGACCGCTAATACAGTGGTTCTCAATCTGTGCCCTTCCAGATGTTCCAAAACTGTCCAGGCATGCTGGGAGTTGTAGTTTTGCAACATCTGAAGGGCCAGATGTTACAGAACTACAACTCCCAGCATGCCTGGACAGTAAGGGCATGCTGAGGATGTGTAGTTTTGCAACATCTGGAAGGGCACAGTGGTCTCCAAACTGTGGACCTCCAGATGTTGCAAAACTACAACTCCCAGCATGCCCAGACGCCAAGGGCTGTCTGGGCATGCTGGGAGTTGTAGTATACAGGGTCCCAATACAGCAATGCATGTCGCTTTTCGGCGACGTGCATTGCTGTAAAGGGCCCGACCGCGGCTGAAGATCAACTCATCTGGAGCCGCCGCCGCCGCCTTCATCGCAGGGATCCGGGTCTTCAGGGACGACATAAGTACCGGGGCCGGGCCCCAGCACTCCCCTGCCGCGTCCTCCGGTCTTCCTCCCGTCCTCTCCAGACTTCCAGGGGCCGGGCAGGGCGGGAGGAAGTAACCGCCCCCCCCTGCGATTGGTCGGTTACCTAACCGAAGAGTCCCAGGGGATCGGAGGAGGTGGCAGGCTTGCCACCTCGCTCCTAGTCTTCAGCATGGTCCTGGCTGTCTGTGACAGCCGGGATCATGCAAAATTACCGGGCGGTCGGGTCCCAGAGACCCGATCAGCCCGGTATCGCCGCAGATCGCAAGGGCGATTTCTCTTGAAATTTGCGGCGATCACCGACATGGGGGGGCCTACATTGCCCCCCTCGACGTTTGCCCTGGATGCCTGCTGAAGGATTTCAGCAGGCATCCAGTTCCGATCTCTGCCCGGCGAGCGGCAGGGACCGGAAAATGCCATGACGTCCTGGTACGTCATTGGTCCTTAAGGCCCAGGGTGCCATGACGTCCCAGGACGTCATTGGTCCTTAAGAGGTTAAAGGGGTACTCCACCCTTAGACATCTTATCCCCTATCCAAAGGGGATACCACTCACCAATTGCGGTACTGCTCTATTTTGCCTTTTCCTGAGTAGCAGTATAGATAAAACGGCTACTGAGGAAAAGTCCCAGTGAGAGCAAATGTCACACAGTACCGAACATGTAGAGCATATATAACCCAACCTTAAAACATAGAGAACATATATAAAGCACAACCCCATGCTCTTGCACTGTTTTTAATGTAACTTTATTCTTTCATGAGTTATGTACAAGTTTCTGACCACTTATAAAATGTGTTCAATGTGCTGCCCATTGTGTTGGATTGTCAATGCAACCCTTATCTCCCACTCTTCACACACTGATATCAACACTGCAGGAGAAATGCTAGCACAGGCTTCCAGTATCCGTATACACTGCTATATACTACTATATACACCGCAGGAGAAATGCTAGCACAGGCTTCCAGTATCCGTATACACTGCTATATACTACTATATACACCGCAGGAGAAATGCTAGCACAGGCTTCCAGTATCCGTAGTTTCAGGTGCTGCACATCTCGTATCTTCACAGCATAGACAATTGCCTTCAGATGACCCCAAAGATAAAAGTCTAAGGGGGTCAGATCAGGAGACCTTGGGGGCCATTCAACTGGCCCACGACGACCAATCCACTTTCCAGGAAACTGTTCATCTAGGAATGCTCGGACCTGACACCCATAATGTGGTGGTGCACCATCTTACTGGAAAAACTCAGGGAACGTGCCAGCTTCAGTGCATAAAGAGGGAAACACATCATCATGTAGCAATTTCACATATCCAGTGGCCTTGAGGTTTCCATTGATGAAGAACGGCCCCACTATCTTTGTACTCCATGTACCACACCATACCATCAATTTTTGCCTCATCACTGAACAAAATCCTCTGCATAAACTGAGGGTCCTGTTCCAATTTTTGTTTTGCCCATTCTGCAGCACCTGAAACTACGGATACTGGAAGCCTGTGCTAGCATTTCTCCTACGGTGTTGCTATCAGTGTGTGAAGAGTGGGAGAAGAGGGTTGCATTGACAATCCAACACAATGGGCAGCACATTGAACACATTTTACAAGTGGTCAGAAACTTGTAAATAACTCCTGAAAGAATAAAGTTACGTTAAAACCAAGCACATCATTGTTTTTCTTGTGAAATTCCCAATAAGTTTGATGTGTGACATGACCCTCTTCCTATTGAAAAAATAAAAGTTGGATTCAAAATGGCCGACTTCAAAATGGCCGCCATGGTCACCACCCATCTTGAAAAGTTTCCCCCCCTCACATATACTAATGTGCCACAAACAGGAAGTTAATATCACCAACCATTCCCATTTTATTAAGGTGTATACATATAAATGGCCCACCCTGTATAACAAGGGGGCATCCTCTACATTTAGAGGAAAGAAGGTTTTGAGGTTTCTTTACTGTAAGAGCAGTGAGACTGTGGAATTCTCTGCCTGAGGAGGTGGTCATGGTTAACTCGGTAAAAGAATGGATGCATTTTTGAAGAATAATAACATCACAGGTTATGGTTTCTAGATTTATAGGGAGAGCAGGTTGATCCAGGGATTTATTCTGATGCCATATTTGGAATCGGGAAGGAATTTTTACCTCGAGTAAATGGGTACTTTGCCTTCCTCTGGATAATCTCAGTAGGGACTCATTAGGTTTATAGGTTGAACTTGATGGACTCTTTTTTTTTTCAACCTTATGAACTATGGGGAAGATTTATCAAAACCTGTGCAAAGGAAAAGTTGCTCAGTTGCCCATAGCAACCAATCAGATCGCTTCTTTCATTTTGCAGAGGCCTTGTTAAAAATGAAAGAAGCAATCTGATTGGTTGCTATGGGCAACTGGGCAACTTTTCCTCTGGACAAGTCTTGATAAATCTTCCCCTATGTTACTATGTTACAGCAGAACCTCCAATGGACCGAGGTAGATGAGTATGTGTTTTTTCTGCTTTTATGATGCCCCCACCAACACATAAAAGTTTTTTTTTTTGTATCTTGAAAACCCCTTTAAATCACTCTCTATGAGGGGCATTTACTAAGGGGTTTAGTAATTTTTTTCTGACTATTTTTGGCGCAAAATTGTCGCAATTGCGCCTACCCTATAAATTGTGCGACTTTCCCTAGCAAGAGCTAGAAAGTCAAATTTTTTTTCCCGCTTAATTTACGCAAGTTTTCAGTTTTTACTTGCAGTGGTCAGGAATTTATTACCTGAGACAGTCGCAGTTGCGCAATAAACTGTCGCAACGGCCGTAAAAATTGACTAAATTTACTCCAGCTCCAACATGGAGCAGGAAAAGCTACTGCCGCCCGGGCTCCGACATACTTTCTCCCTGCACACTCACTTCGCTACAGGGACACTACAGTGATTTACATCCCCCCCCTCTCACCTGCCAGCGCCACACAACTTCCATCTGACTACTGTTGCAAGACTACAAGTCCCAGCATGCCCTTACAGTGAGGACACGCTGGGAGTTGTAGTCTTGTAGCAGCGGGAGCTGAGCGGTGCGGGCGGGAGACAAGGGAGGGGGGGGTAGCGGGGAGGCCATATGAGGAGCCCGGGCGGGAGACAAGAGGGGGGGGGATAGCGGGGAGGCCGTATGAGGAGCCCGGGCGGGAGACAAGGGGGGGGGGGGGGGGTAGCGGGAAGGCTGTATGAGGAGCCCGGGCGGCTGCATTGTAATCTCAGCCCGGGCTCCTGCCCTGAGAGCCATAGGCTTTGGCTGTCAGGGCATGCTGGGTGTTGTAGTTTTGCAACAGCTGGAGGGCCACAGTTTGCAGACCACTGGTGTGTGGTCTGTAAACTGTAGTCCTCCAGCTGTTGCAAAACTAAACAGCTGAAGGGGACTGGCGAAAACGTTCACTTACCCTTCCGAGGCTCCAGCGACGATCGCTGACGGAGATGGTCACGCGGCACTGTCGTGCAGCGCTGGATCCTACGGAAGCCGGTAACTTGCCCAAGCTTCCCAACCAGGGTGCCTCCAAATGTTGCAAGACTACAACTCCCAGCATGCCTGGACACCCTTTGGCTGTCCAGGCATGCTGGGAGTTGTAGTTTTACAACAGCTGGAGGCACCCTTGTTGGGAAACACTGGCCTAAAACAGTGTTTCCCAACCAGGGTGCCTCCAGATGTTGCAAGACTACAACTCCCAGCATGCCTGGACAGCCATTGGCTGTCCAGGCATGCTGGGAGTTGTAGTTTTGCAACAGCTGGAGGGCCACAGTTTGCAGACCACTGGTGTGTGGTCTGTAAACTGTAGTCCTCCAGCTGTTGCAAAACTAAACAGCTGAAGGGGACCGGCAAAAACGTTCACTTACCCTTCCGAGGCTCTAGCGACGATCGCTGACTGAGATGGTCACGCGGCACTGTCGCGCGGCAGTGTCGTGCAGCGCTGGATCCTACGGAAGCCGGTAACTTGCCCAAGCTTCCCAACCAGGGTGCCTCCAAATGTTGCAAGACTACAACTCCCAGCATGCCTGGACACCCTTTGGCTGTCCAGGCATGCTGGGAGTTGTAGTTTTGCAACAGCTGGAGGCCCCCTTGTTGGGAAACACTGGCCTAAAACAGTGTTTCCCAACCAGGGTGCCTCCAGATGTTGCAAGACTACATCTCCCAGCATGCCTGGACAGCCATTGGCTGTCCAGGCATGCTGGGAGTTGTAGTTTTGCAACAGCTGGAGGGCCACAGTTTGCAGACCACTGGTTTGTGGTCTGTAAACTGTAGTCCTCCAGCTGTTGCAAAACTAAACAGCTGAAGGGGACCGGCGAAGACGTTCACTTACCCTTCCGAGGCTCCAGTGACGATCGCTGTCGGAGATCGTTGCGAGGCATTGTCGCGCGGCAGTGTCGTGCAGCGCTGGATCCTATGGAAGCCGGTAAGTTGCCCAAGCTTCCCAACCAGGGTGCCTCCAGATGTTGCAAGACTACAAATCCCAGCATGCCTGAACAGCCTTTGGCTGTCCAGGCATGCTGGGAGTTGTAGTTTTGCAACATCTGGAGGCACCCTGGTTGGGAAACACTGTTTTAGGCCAGTGTTTCCCAACCAGGGTGCCTCCAGATGTTGCAAGACTACAACTCCCAGCATGCCTGGACAGCCAAAGGCTGTCTAGGCATGCTGGGAGTTGTAGTCTTGCAACATCTGGAGGCACCCTGGTTGGGGAACACTGTTTTAGGCCAGTGTTTCCCAGCCAGGTTGCCTCCAGATGTTGCAAAACTACAAGTCCCAGCATGCCTGGACAGTCAAAGGCTGTCTAGGCATGCTGGGAGTTGTAGTCTTGCAACATCTGGAGGCACCCTGGTTGGGAAACACTGTTTTAGGCCAGTGTTTCCCAGCCAGGTTGCCTCCAAATGTTGCAAAACTACAAGTCCCAGCATGCCTGGACAGTCAAAGGCTGTCTAGGCATGCTGGGAGTTGTAGTCTTGCAACATCTGGAGGCACCCTGGTTGAGAAACACTGTTTTAGGCCAGTGTTTCCCAGCCAGGTTGCCTCCAGATGTTGCAAAACTACAAGTCCCAGCATGCCTGGACAGTCAAAGGTTGTCTAGGCATGCTGGGAGTTGTAGTCTTGCAACATCTGGAGGCACCCTGGTTGGGAAACACTGTTATAGGCCAGTGTTTCCCAACCAGGTTGCCTCCAGATGTTGCAAGACTACAACTCCCAGCATGCCTAGACAGCCTTTGACTGTCCAGGCATGCTGGGGCTTGTAGTTTTGCAACATTTGGAGGCACCCTGGTTGGGAAACACTGGCCTAAAACAGTGTTTCCCAACCAGGGTGCCTCCAGATGTTGCAAAACTACAAGTCCCAGGTTGGGAAACACTGTGCCCGGCCTCCGCCCCACCTTACTGTAAGGGCATGCTGGGAGTTGCAGTCCTGCAGCTGGGGGCAGGGGACAAGCTTGTCACTTGCCCACACATCTCTTGCACCACACAACTACAACTCCCAGTATGTCCTTACTGTAAGGGCATGCTGGCAGTTGTAGTCGTGCGGGGCGGTAGATGATAATAAATGTACTAACCCAACAGTAACAGCCTGACGTTACCAGGGTGGGCGAGGACCATTGTTACTGGCCCTCCCCAACCTAAATAACGCCAGCCTGTTACCGTCTAGGCCCAGGAGCGCCATTTTTGACGCTCCGGGCCTGTTGGTATCTGCTCTTCCCGGCACCCCTGTGGTGTTGGGTACCGGGGTAATAATTGGGGGTTAGTGCTAGCTGTTTTTGTGGCTAACGCTAAGCCCGGCTTAGTAATGGACTCAGTCTATAAGACAGCTTCCACTACTAAGCCTGTCTAGTAAAGTAAAATAAAAAAAACACAGCAGGTTTAAAAAAAATTTTATTACAAAAAAACACTCCCCCACAAGCCCTCGTTAACCATTTTATTAACATCAAGCAAAGAAAAAAGCTGGTCATCGAAGTAGTCCACCGAATCCAAAGGAGTCCACAGGATACACCGATCTATAGAAGAAGTAACCAAAAAAAAAAGTGTAAGTACATTTAGGGAGAAAAAAACTGTGTTAAAAAAATCTAATAAACACACACACACACACTAAACGCCGTTTACCACTTCTGAGCCATGACTACAATTTACAGTGATCCCTCAACTTACAATGGCCTCAACATACAATAGTTTCAACATACAATGGTCTTTTCTGGACCATCGTAAGTTGAAACCAGACTCAACATACAATGCTACAGACAGTCCAGATCTGTGAAACGTGTCAATGGCTGGAAGAACCAACCAATCAAAATGGGCATTCACTGGTAAAACCCCTGTATTACTGAAGTGTATGCACTGACTGGTGTCTGGTATTACATGTTCTGTACACTTTACCTGTATCAGGGTTAGCTGCTCTTTTGGACACCAGGTGAGGGCGACTCCATTACTTGTTTGGGACATTGCCTGTACTGTACAAGACCCCTGAAGAAGCTCCTGTCCTCTACATAGACCAGTGTTTCCCAAGCAGGGTGGCCCCATCTTTTGCAAAACTACAACTCCCAGCATGCCCGGACAGCCTTTGGCTGTCCAGGCATGCTGGGAGTTATAGTTTTGCAACAGCTGGAGGCTCCCTGCTTGGGAAACACTGACATTGATTTACAGCTCCAGCAGATCTTTATTACTTTTATATGTAAGGACTTGCTTTATCTATATTAGTTATCTATTTATTTTTCTTTGTCACTGTTTCCTATTTCTGATGACATTTTGGTGCCTTTAGAACCAATTACCACGTTTCCATAGAGTTATGGTCTCAACATACAATGGTTTCAACTTACAATGGTTGTCCTGGAACCAATTAATATTGTAACTTGTAGTTACTGAATTACTGTAGTTATTGAACACTGTAGTTATTGAATTATTTAGATGTGGTGAAAAAGCTAAAAAAAAAACTCCAGATCAACAAAAAAAACAAAAGATCCAGAAGGAAACCTAGCAGCCAAACCTATTCAGACAGCAGGTAAAAGGAACAGACTATTTTTTCTACTACATGAAGTAAATTTCCCACTTTTGCCTATGTGTGCCAAATTTATTAATGCCGTGCAACAATTTAGTAAATTTGTCGCACATAGTCAAAAATGAAGTAGAAAAAAACCAGGGTAAAAACCAGACTACATAGTAAAAGATTAGTAAATGCCCCTCATTGTGATTGTGTGTTCAAAGATATATGCTGAAGGCCATATGCTTTGTGTCATACTAAAAAACTTGATGATCCTTGTCATTCATTTGAAAAATCTATGTATGTTTTTCTATTGCTGGCCTTAAATATTCGATAGCTATCAGCCGAATGATCATTCAGCTCACAGCATTTCTCCAGATTCCCCCCCCCCCCCCCATACATACCATATATACTCGAGTAGAAGCCTAGTTTTTCAGCACGATTTTTCGTGCTGAAAACGCCCCCCTCGGCTTATACTCGAGTGAACTCTCCGCCTGTCAATCCCTTCTCAGTGGTCTTTAACCTGCATACCTCCAGATGTTGCAAGACTACAGCTCCCAGCATGCCCGGACAGCCATTGGCATGCTGGGAGTTGTAGTTTTGAAACATCTGGAGGTCCGCAGGTTGTAGACCACTGCGGCCTTCGTCATCATCCAGACCCCCCCTTTAGTTTTCTACTCATCTCCCCACGATGGTAAGGAAGGGTGAACTGGTCTGTGACGTCCCTGCGCATGAACGTCCCTGTGCGTCGTCGTCAAAGCAACGTCACTAGTCCGGGGCCGGCCCGGAGCGGAGAAGAGGGCATCCCGGTGAAGATGGACAGCCTGGAACGACTCCACCGGATGGTCCCTGCAGTATAGATGGCCCGGACCAGCTCACCCTTCCTTCCCACCGAGGGGAGGTGAGTAAAAAACTAAAGGGGGGTCTGGATGATGATGAAGGCAGCAGTGGTCTTCAACCTGCGGACTTCCAGAGGTTTCAAAACTACAACTCCCAGCATGCCCGGACAGCCATCTGGGAGTTGTAGTTTTGCAACATCTGGAGGTCCGCAGATGTTGAAGATCACTGATGAAGGGATTAGCAGGCGGTGATGATGTATTTCCCACCCTAGGCTTATAGTCGAGTCAATAACTTCTCCTGGGTTTTCGGGTTGAAATTAGGGGCCTCGGCTTATATTCGGGTCGGCTTATACTCGAGTATATACGGTATTTATTTTTTTCATTTTTAGTTAAGACCAATAAAAATGCATTGCAAAAATAGTCGTTTGTTTTCATCTTAGATACATCTGTGAATGGATGTAGTAGTTTAGAAATTCGGTCAGTGTTTCCAGATGAGGGAGCTTATTATACTCTCAAAACACTTTTACTGTTTCCAGATGAGAGGCGATGCTGTACCACGTATGTTTCCGCTCAGATGAATGACAAGCACAATAGTATCTGCAGCTTGAAAAATATGGATTTTTTTCCCACAATTAAGACTAATTGTAGAGGGTATACTGGAATATTCTGGAAACGCTTGGTGACAACTCTCGTAGAAAATATGTAATATCATTGTCACAATTTTCCAAAAATAAAGCTAAGACAAGGTCAGACAACGACAATCTATATTTGTTTTTCTTTTTTTTTTTTTTTTTTTCATTTTATAGATTTTTATAGATTATACAGAGAAACAAAGGGTGATCTAAGTGAATATTTGACTGTTGAATATTACAAAATGGATATTGCACATCATACCTGCTTTGGCTGTGCAGATAAATACAGGCTACATCTCCCAATAAGGACAATAGCACACTAGGAACATACCTGTTTTCCAGTGGAATTACACATAGCGTTTACCTATTTTTACTTCTATTTCATTTCTGACACCAGCGGTAACTTCATTGTTTTTACAAGCATTTTACATTAATGAGCACATGCACCTTGGAAAACAATTACCGTATACACTGTATTATTAGGACACACAATAATCACTACTGTGAGAGTCCAGAGTTCCCCATTTCTTCTCACCAGCACCACTGTGTGAAGGGCAGCTCACCGTGTACACTGACCTTACATAACTAAACATTTTGGGAAACCTGTTTTTGTATGTGTTTGTATAATATAATTAATAACTCATCAATAAAAAAGTTTTATTAAAAAAGATAGTGATTTTAGTGTCTAATATGGTGTAGTGTATGAGTATATATATATGTGTAGTGCGTATATGGTTTAAATGTATAGGTGTGTGTGTGTATATATATATATATATATATATATATATATGTGTGAATTTTGTATTTGCTTATGTATAGTGGACGCTACATATGTGGAGCCTATTTCAGTAGTTTCAAAACTTTTTCAGTTTACGACTCCCTTAGTGTATCAAGATTTTCTCAAGGCTCCTTAAAGTTATGACATGTATCTATCTAACCCTTCCAGCACGCTTTTAGTAGTCAGGTCCATATCCGTGTCCATATAGTAGTTAGGCCCCCCTCTTAGTAGTATTAAGCTCCCCTATAGTAGTAGTAGCCCTCTTGTAGTAGTATTAGACCCCCTGTAGTAATATTAGGCCCCCCTGTAGTAGTATTAGGCCCCCCTCTTAGTAGTATTAAGCTCCCCTATAGTAGTAGTAGCCCTCTTGTAGTAGTATTAGACCCCCTGTAGTAATATTAGGCCCCCCTGTAGTAGTATTAGGCCCCCCCTCTTAGTAGTATTAAGCTCCCCTATAGTAGTAGTAGCCCTCTTGTAGTAGTATTAGACCCCCTGTAGTAATATTAGGCCCCCCTGTAGTAGTATTAGGCCCCCCTCTTAGTAGTATTAAGCTCCTTTATAGTATTAGTAGCCCTCTTGTAGTAGTATTAGACCCCCTGTAGTAATATTAGGCCCCCCTGTAGTAGTATTAGGCCCCCCTCTTAGTAGTATTAAGCTCCTTTATAGTATTAGTAGCCCTCTTGTAGTAGTATTAGACCCCCTGTAGTAATATTAGGCCCCCCTGTAGTAGTATTAGGCCCCCCTCTTATTAGTATTAAGCTCCCCTATAGTAGTAGTAGCCCTCCTGTAGTAGTATTAGACCCCCTGTAGTAATATTAGGCCCCCCTGTAGTAGTATTAGGCCCCCCTCTTATTAGTATTAAGCTCCTCTATAGTAGTAGTAGCTCTCTTGTAGTAGTATTAGACCCCCTGTAGTAATATTAGGCCCCCTGTATTATTTTTAGGCCCTCCTATATCACAGCACTCCTTCGCAGCTCTGTTCCGTCCTCCAGGTGTGCCATCCTTTCCTCCCTGCAGTGTCTGTCCCAGCAGACATGGTATAGTGACACTGTCTGTGCTGGAAAGTCACAGTAGAGAAGCTGCGGGACATGCCAGAAAGCAATGGGACTTCCATGCCCCGCAGTATCTCTATGTTTTGTCACTGCTGAAAATATATACCGCACAATTTTTCCACTATGTGAACCTGGGCTAAATGTGTTACATGCAGTAATCCTTCTAAGTGAAGGGACAGGATATCACTACTTGAATAGTTGTATATTGAGATTTCTCTAAGCTATTTGTAGTGCAATCATTGTTGCTTCTCTCAATTCTATGTAAACACACTGTACAATTTAGTGAAAAACATTGTTTTTCAGGTGGTAGTTCGAGAACTGCTCGCACAATACTCAAGGCAATATGAGGAAAGCCCAGTATTTGGTCTTCTCAGAAACTGGACCAGTTCTGTTGGTGATTGGCTAAGAACAAGGTATGCAATGTATTGTATTAAATCATAACTTATGTGCGCAACATTAGGCCAGGTTTCCACACAGGTTTTTTCTGGTGTTTTTTGGAAAACTGCCACTGCCGTTTTTGAGGCAAAACCAGAAATGTATTTAAAAGGAATGGGAAATATAAAGGACTTCTCCATCCTACTGGATCCACTTCTGATTTTGGCTCAAAAACTGCAGGGGCAGTTTTCCAAAAAACGCAATTAAAAAACCTGTATGGAAACCTAACCTTGGGTGGTGTCACACAACATTTTTTGGAATAATTCAGCAGTTTTTTTTTTCAGCTTTTTGAACCAAACCTAGAAATATATGCCGGATACACTTCCGGTTTGGCTCAAAAAATGCATAAAAAAATGCAGTGGCGTGCTGTGTGTGACACCAGCCTAGTCATACAAAGAAGCTAAAACATCCCAGGCTCATCTTAACATATACAGACATAGCAGTATTTGCTATAGAAAGAAACACACACTATCAAATTGAATTTGCAAAATATGCTTAGAAATTATTTTTCCTAGAAAATGCATCTTGTATTGCCCATCTCCAACTGGGCTTGGTGATTTAAGCAAAAATAAACAAAAGACGAAAATTTACTACAATAACCGACCTGAACTTGTTCCTGTCATTTTTATTTTTTTTTTAAGTTTAAAGGGGTTATCCAGGAAAAAACTTTTTTTTATATGTCAACTGGCTTCAGAAAGTTAAACAGATTTGTAAATTACTTCTATAAAAAAAATCTTAATCCTTTTACTACTTATGAGCTGCTGAAGTTGAGTTGTTCTTTTCTGTCTAAGTGCTCTCTGATGACACGTGTCTCGGGAACCGCCCAGTTTAGAAGCAAATCCCCATAGCAAACCTCTTCTACTCTGTGCAGTTCCCGAGACAAGCAGAGATGTCAGCAGAAAGCACTGTTGCCAGACAGAAAACAAAAAACTCAACTTCAGCAGCTGATAATTATTGAAAGGACTAAGATTTTTTAATAGAAGTAATTTACAGGTAAAGGCCAGTCTTAATGCTATTGGTATCCTTAGGATATGATGATGACAGTGGTGAGCATGGAGGCGTCAGTTCCATGCTCATACAGGCGCCACAATGTTGGTGCAATGACCTTTTTGTGCCTGCTGCTTCCAGCGGGAGAATAATTGAGAGTTTTTTTGGGAATAGGACTAGGTGAGTATTACTATTTTTTTTTTTTTTTCTTGGCTCAACTTCTTGATGTGTCATTATACTGTGTTGGGCATACTAACGTGTAATAATAGGACTGGGCAATTAATAATTCACAGATGTAGCAAATAGGGGGCATAGAATACAAATAGGCTGTGTGGAATGTAAAAAGAGGCATGGTTTAAAACAAATGTCTATTAATCGTAATTAAGGTTAAATGTTCAATTTATCGGGATTATCACCCAGTCCTACTCTAGCAGGTGTTTTTATTAAACTGACATTGTGTCATACATTTTTCCCATTTTTTCCCAGCTGTGTGATGCTTGGGGACTCCAGCATGCATAGACTATTTGGAAGCCCAAAGTCTACATTGTTTAGCCACATTTTTAAATTATTTTGTAATACAGCATTATCCAACCTTCTTTCACTGTTTGTGTCGCTACTAAGAATAATAGACACAGATGAGCAATCTTTATACTAATTCACATTCTGCATATGCTACTGTAATTCAGTAATGTAGCTTTGAAAAGGATCCAAACACTAACTAAAGATTGGTGATAATGTGATGGACAAATACCTCTGGTAATGAATGTATAATGTAGCCAAACCTATTAACAAATCGCAGCTTGTTGCTACAATAAAGATGCCTGGCTAGCAGTACGTCATTTTTGCAAGTTACTATTCCCCTCTAGCATAAACATAGCACTTGCAAAAAGCAGACTGTAGTAAAAACTATTTATTTTGTAACAACTATTAGCAAATATTAGTTTAGTGCTTGGCAGTAGTTGTATAAAAGTAGTAAAATTCTATCAAATAAAACTGCAATACCACATCACTCCAGCAGGGACTACTTAAAGACCATAAAAGTGTAAAGCGTTGTTCCAGTTATGTTTCAGCTATCCTCTTGTTGCTCGCATAATGTACTTGTACTTATTGTTTTTTTAGTTTCTACTATGCCTAAATCAAACATTTCATTTGTAATTAATTAAACTATAGATTCCTATATAATGAAGGCATAGTAAAATACATAATTTAGGCACATAACCGCTATACCTGTGATGTCCTAAACTTTTAACCCCTTAAGGACGCAGGGTTTTTCAGTTTTTGCATTTTCGTTTTTTCCTCCTTACCTTTTAAAAATCATAACCCTTTAAATTTCCCACCTAAAAATCCATATTATGGCTTATTTTTTGCGTCGCTAATTCTACTTTGCAGTGACATTAGTCATTTTACCCAAAAATCCACGGCGAAACGGGCAAAAAAATTGAGCGACAAAGTCGAAGAAAAAACGCCATTTTGTAACTTTTGGAGGCTTCCGTTTCTACGCAGTGCATATTTCAGTAAAATTGACACCTTATCATTATTCTGTAGGTCCATACGGTTAAAATGATACCCTACTTATATAGGTTTAATTTTGTCGTACTGCTGGAAAAAATCATAACTACATGGAAATTTTATACGTTTAAAAATGTCCTCTTTCTGACCCCTATAACTTTTTTATTTTTCCACGTACAGGACGGTATGAGGGCTCATTTTTTGCGCGTGATCTGAAGATTTTATTGGTACCATTTTTGTTTTGATCAGACTTTCTGATCACTTTTTATAAATTTTTTAATGGTATAAACAGTGACCAAAAATACGCTTTTTTGGATTTTGGAATTTTTTAACGTGTACACCATTGACTGTGCGGTTTAATGAACGATATATTTTTATAGTTCGGACATTTACGCACGCGGCGATACCACATATGTTTCTTTTTTTTTTTATTTACACTGTTTAATTTTTTTTATGGAAAAAGGGGGGGATTCAATCTTTTATTAGGGAAGGGGTTAAGTGATCTTTATTAACACTTTTTTTTTTGCAATGTTATAGCTCCCATAGGGACCTATAACACTGCACACACTGATCTTTTACACAGATCACTGGCGTGTATTAACACGCCTGCGATCAGTGTTATCGGCGCTTGACTGCTCCTGCCTGCATCTCAGGCAGGGAGCAGTCATTCGCCGAGCGGACACCGAGGAGGCAGGTACGGTCCCTCCTGTCCTGTAAGCTGTTCGGGACGCAGCGATTTCACCGCGGCAGTCCCGAACAGCCCGACTGAGCAACCAGGATAGTTTCACTTTTGCTTCAGACGCGGTGGTCGGCTTTGATCGCCGCGTCTGAAGGGTTAATACATCGCATCACCGCTATCGGTGATGTCCTGTATTAGCCGCGGATCCCGGCTGCCTTATCGCGGGTGCCAGCGCATTACGTAAATATATGTCCTTCGTCGTTAAGGAGCTAATGTTCACACACCACATTACTTAAATAGAAATAAATGTGACAGAGAGAGAGAGAGAGTCTAAAGCTGAATTGCTTGTTCAGAAGCTGTTCAGTTGAATAGATTGGTTATAGTCATATATGCAATTTAAAAAATCCGGGTAAAATTTAGAAGAGTAATATTGTTGCATTATTATAGAAAAATCTCTGCTCAAAATGAGTTTTACTAGTTCCATGTATGAATTTACTTGTTTATGAAGTGACTAGATCAATGTCTGCCGATACTCCTTATCATTTGTTTTTTAACAATTCTCTGGTAAGTTATACCGCTAATAAGTAACTATTTTGGTTCATTGCTTTCCGAAGAGATCCCTTGTAATAAGCCATGGAGGGAGACAAGTAGTTTTGCTAAGCAAAACTGGAAGATAAATGATTATCTTTGAAATCGAAAACAGAAACAAACCAATGTGTTCTTTTCTATGAGGCACTGGTCACAAGCAGGTAAAGCTTTCTCAGTGTTATTTTGTGTCATCATTGTACAGGAAATCAACTGAACAAAAATAACAAAAAGGCATATGCTAGGATCCATGAACTGTTAGAAACAAGCTGGGTCTGGCTTTTATGAGGTATTGAACCTGCTGAAACCTTGTACTCATAGATGAGTAATTTCCTCCTCAAAAGGACCGCACAGTTCAGCTTCCTGGATAGACAGGATGAAGAAGTTCATGGTGGACAGTGCTGGTAGTGCTTACTATTTGTAGCCAGCCCAGAGGTCAAGGCAGGCTGCACAGGGTGAGGTTAGTAAATTATGTGAAATAATGTTTACAAGCAATAAAGCAAAGTCGTTGCCAGTCGAGGTACCTGGAGATCTATTTGTTGATACATAGAGGTCTAGTTTAATTGAAATAGCACAACATTTATTGTTATGCTCATTGGTAAACTGTAAGGTAGCGTGGGATAGAGGTCTCCACAGTCTAAAGTTCTATGAGAGAAGATAAGTATCTACTACACTTAAAGGTGTATTCCAGGACTTTTTTTTTATGTAACAATGCTTCATGGGCTGTAAAGTTAGTGTAGTTCATTATATAGTTTCTGTACCTGTGTTTGATGGTGGTCCCGCAATTCTTCTGTGATTATTGCCCCAATGTTTATTTTTAACAACATACAAAATGTTAAAAATGTCTTCTCAGGTTTTGACTCATTACATCACCAGTCAGGTGTTTAGAGGGAGCTTGTCTTTGCTTTAATGGGTGGAGCGACTGCTGGATGGGAAGGAGATCATTCTGCAGGGAATTGTAGTTTTGCAACAGCTGGATGCACCCTGGTTAGACAACACTGGTCTATTGCATACCAACAGCTGTTTACTAGAGCCACTTGAATGGGAGCTGGACTGCCGTAATCCAACATATACTACACAGTGTATGGAGCTGTTTCTTCTATCTTTGTTATCGGTGTTGTTGTCGTGGCATTGGCATACAGCTCATGGGTGGGGTCCCTAGAGTCAGCACTCCACAAATACGATATTAATGACCTATCTAGAGGACAGATCATCAGTACATTTAGTCTAGAATACACCTTTAACTGCATACCCATATACATTGCTCAAAAAAATTAAGGGAACACGAACATAACACATCCTAGATCTGAATTAATGAAATATTTTTGTCTTTGAATAGTTGAATGTGCTGACAACAAAATCACACAAAACTTTTCAATGGAAATCAAATGTATCAACCCATGGAGGTCTGGGTATGGAGTCACACTCAAAATCAAAATGGAAACCCCCACTACAGTCTGATCCAACTTTGATTTTATGTCCTTAAAACAAGTCAAAATGAGGCTCAGCAGTGTGTGTGGCCTCCACATGCCCGTATGACCTCCCTACAATGCCTGGGCATGCTCCTAATGAGGATGGTCTCCTGAGGGATGTCCTCCCAGACCTGTACTAAAGCATCCACTAACTCCTTTACAATCTGTGGTGCAATGTGGCATTGGTGGATGGAGCGAGACATGATGTCCCAGATGTGTTCAATCGGATTCAGGTCTGGGAAATGGGCGGGCCAGTCCATAGCATCAATGCCTTCCTCTTGCAGGAACTGCTGACACACTCCAGCCACATGAGAACCCAGGGCCAACCGCACCAGCATATGGTCTCACAAGGGGTCTGAGGATCTCATCTCGGTACCTAATGACAGTCAGGCTACCATTGGCAAGCACATGGAGGGCTGTGCAGCCCTCCAAAGAAATGCCACCCCACACCATTACTGACCCACCGCCAAACCGGTCATGCTGGAGGAGGTTGCAGGCAGCAAAACAATCTCCAAGGCTTCTCCAGACTCTGTCACGTCTGTCACATGTGCTCAGTGTGAACCTGCTTTTATCTGTGAAGAGCACAGGGCGCCAGTGGCGAATTTGCTTATCTTGGTGTTCTCTGGCAAATGCCAAACGTCCTGCATGGTGTTGGGCTGTAAGCACAACCCCCACCTGTAGAAGTCTGTCCCTCATACCACCCTCATGGAGTCTGTTCCTGACTGTTTGAGTGGACACATGCACATTTGTGGCCTGCTGGAGGTCATTTTGCAGGGCTCTGGCAGTGCTCCTCCTTGCACAAAGGCGGAGGTAGCGGTCCTGATGCTGGGTTGTTGCCCTCCTACAGCCTCCTCCACGTCTCCTGATGTACTGGCCTGTCTCTTGGTAGCACCTCCATGCTCTGTACACTACGCTGACAGACACACAGCAAACCTTCTTGCCACAGCTCGCATTGATGTGCCATCCTGGATGAGCTGCACTACCTGACTTTTAGACTCCGTCTCATGCTACCACTAGAGTGAAAGCACTGCAAGCATTCCAAAGTGACCAAAATATCAGCCTGGAAGCATAGGAACTGAGAAGTGGTTTGTGGTCACCACCGGCAGAACCACTCCTTTATTGGGGGTGTCTTGCTAATTGCCTATAATTTCCACCTGTTGTCTGTTCCATTTGTACAACAGCATGTGAAATTGATGTCAATCAGTGTTGCTTCCTGAGTGGACAGTGTGATTTCACAGAAGTGTGATTGACTTGGAGTTACATTGTGTTGTTTAAGTGTTTAAGCATTTTATTCTCTTTTGTCATATGAGGGAAATGTGGCTTCATAATTCCTTTAGAGAAAACATTAGCAAAGCCAAGTTTTATATATGTGCATTTCTTTAAATTAAAATTGTATTAATTACAGTTAACATACCTATAATACTACTATTTATAATTTTCATATTTAATTCTCAGAATGTTCGATGCTATACATTCAATATCTCAATGTAACACTCTTATACTTTATATTAACAAATGATGTGCTGCTTTGTAGGATATAGCACATTATGCAGGTATAGTACTGAGATATAGACACTGTTCATTTGTATTGAAAAGAGGAAATTACCAGCATAAAATACCTGAAACTATCATTATGATTCATAGTCATGGGACTGAAAGTAAGCAAACAAGCAATCACAATGCAAAGAGATACAAATGAAATCATTCAGCTATAACTGAAACCACAAAAAAGGCTAGAATTCATCAAGTCATACAGATGTTCCACACAATTAGTTAATGAACATTATAGAGAAAACCTGCTGACTGGACACCAGTTCATTAGGGGTGCATAATAATTCTTATTCCAATATAAATCCTTGAGATTTATAACATTTATGAAAAGCTGTAGAGACTTCCACCAGACTATTCCTGGTGCTCTCTGAGTACAGTACCTCAGGTTTTATCTTGGACATCCTTGGAATTCTAAGATTCTGTTTCCTTTTTCTGCCTGTGAAAATTTGCTTAGGTGTCTAATAGCTACAACATGAGGGTATATCACTTTGAAGAGCTTTGGCATAGCACTATTTCTGGCATTAAATAACTTCTGTATGCCTCTTGTCATCAGATTTCTGCTCATTTTCTTGTTGTCCTTGAGGTACTAGGTGAAGTCTAGCTTCTATGATGTCCCCCCATATACTTACTCACACACATATTGGTGAGGAGATGCTGCTACCCTATCTTTCTATGTCACACATAGCAGCAGCAACGTTAAAGGACATGTCCGGTGCTCACTTTTCTTATTTTATCTGTTCCGGGCTGAAAAATAAAAGAAAACAAATTTTCTCTTACCTGCCTAGGCTCCCCCGGTGCTTCAGAAGAGGTGTTCGGTCCCCGGGCTGTATTCTTCTTACTTCCTGTTAGCCCGGCACGTCACACGGAGCTTCAACCTATCACCAGCTGCAGCAATGTCCCGCCTCGGCCGGTGATAGGCTGAAGCTCTGTGTGATGTGCCGGGCTAACAGGAAGTAAGAAGAATACAGCCCGGGGACCGAACACCAATACCGGAGCATCGGGGGAGCCTAGGCAGGTAAGAGAAAGCTTATTTTCTTTTTTTTTTGCAGCCCGGAACGGATACAATAAGAAAATTGAGCATCGGACATGTCCTTTAAGGACATTATAAAGCAATAGTTTGCAGAGTTTGTTAAAACTTAGTGACCATTTAATGTCTCCCATATTACAGAATGGCATATACCACAATTCTATAATATACTTCTATTATTTGATATTCCATACTGTATATATTGTATAACGAAAAGATTACTTTGCAAACTCTGATATGAAAATGACCGTGACATTTGTCATGTGAGCCGCATTCTATGTGTAAAAGTTTATCCTAGAAAACCATTGTTTATGTACGATTGCTAAGTGTAAATAAAATGTCGCTATTTGTATTATTTATACTTGGCAATTGCACAGCTGATGAGAATAATTCTCATGGTATCACGATCATTGAAGATCATCAGTGAACATTGGTTGTATTGTTTATTCACACTAGTTGAATCATCATGATCATTTATAGAAAAGGCATTTTTGACAATCATTGGCCTGTATTAATTGGACTTCGTTTTCAAATTCCTTTTATATATATATTTTTTTTAAATCTGTTGTTCCTGTTTCTTATAAAAACGCACTTGAAATGTAAAGGGCAAAAAAATAAACTGTTCCTAGTGCAGATATCTGTTTGGAGGAGCATTTAAAAATCCAATTTTCCTATGAGTACCCTGGGGACAGAGGGATTTCATTAAAACTTTTGATTTTGAAGAGGATATATACCGGATATATACCGATATGACATTTGTTTCTACCCAATCAGGTGGATATCACTTTTCAATGTCTGCTCCGGCCCACAGCTCAGGTTTTTAGTAGTTGAGCCCAGTCAGGGAAGGTTGAAGCAGCTCTGCAGTATACCTGCCCCATACCTCTAATGGGGACAGATTCTATGTTTTCCTCTTTGTCTACCCGTTCTGATCCCCTGCATACGGGTTCTTGCTGACCAGGTCCTTGTTCAGTAAAATCTGTCCACGGCAAGTTCAGACAAGTCAAGTTACAAATGGATAATGTGAGTGAAAGCTTCAGGCAGCTCAGGTCCAAATAAGTTCCCCCTGGCTGGTAAGCCCTAACCCTGGAACCTTGTGGGTGAAAGTCTAGGCCAGTGGCAGCCATCTCTCCTGTCTTTAATGTCTTCTCTTCTGTCTCCAATCAAGTCTAACCAAGTCAAGTCAAGCTTCCCTAAGTCAGGTCCCAGCCGGTTAGTCAGTCCAAGTCAAGTTCAGACCAGTCTAAGCTATATCTAAATTGAAGTGAACTACAAGTCCTATAGTGCCAAAGAGCAATTGTTCTTTGCTGCATCCTTCAGCAAATTTTGCACTAAAATGAACTGTTCCTGTCTGTACAACATTGCAAATTCCTAAAGTTAAAAGTGGTTTCCCTTACTTGGTGTTTGCAGTATTTCTTGCCCAGCGCACAGGCAACTGCTTAACCTTGGTAGTGTGGTGGCTAACACTCCTGGTGTCACAAACTCACGGACAGAACACCCATAGTCTACAAAACACGTCACCCCTTAGGCTACTGCAGTTCCACCTGAGGACAGAAGATTGTTCTCATTCTGTAAGAGGGGAAATTGGGTGTGTAGCAATAATCTACATTTTTCCTTTCTTTTTTGTTTTGTTTACTAGTACTGATTTATCATTAGTCATATCCTCACCTGAACTATGTACCTGTTTTACACTGTGTCTTCACCAACTGTATTTCTGTTCTTCTTTCCCAGTACTTACAGCTATAAAACTGCACTAAGCCTCTGGTGTCACTTGGTCTGACTCACTGTTTAATATCTGAAGCTTGTTCAAGGTTATTAGTACAAAAATATTAAAGACATTTTTTTTTCTTTTAAAGAGAGAAAATATTGATGCATCATTGCAGTGTTAATGTGGAACAGTTAAGGTGTGGTTAGGAGGGGTTATGGGCTTTCACCAGTTGCTACACCTTTAATAGTGGACATCTTATGTAATATGTAATGTATTATTATATTTCTATAAGCAAAATCAGTTTTTACTTGAGCCAATGGGAAATGTTCTAGACATGGTTTCCACTAGGTTTTTTTCAGCAGTTTTTTTTAAACTTTAAAAGAAAACATAACAGAAAACTGCCTTGTCATTTTGCGCTCCCAAGATGTAGTTTTTGTGGCGTTTTTTTTTTTTATAGGTTTTAGTCCTAATGTTTTTTTTCTTTAAAGGAGTTCTCCAGGATTTAGCAACTTATCCTGTATCCTAAGGATAGGGGATAAGTCTCAGACCACGGGGGTCCAACTGCTGAGGCCCCCCGCGATCTCCTGAACGGCGCCCCGGCTCTCAGCATGACTGTGGCTTGTCGACCACTGCACAAAGTAGCGTCTGACACGTTAGCTCTATGCAGCTCTATGGGAGAGCCAGAGCGCTGCTTTCAGCAATCTCCGACTCTGCCATAGAACTGCATGGAGGGGGCTTGTCGGTCGCAGCTTCGTGCTGTGGTTGAAAAGGTTTGTTTCATACAGAGGGCCAGGGCTCCATACGGGAGATCATGGGGGGGGGCCCAGTGGTCGGACCCCTGGCGATCTGACACTTATACCCTATCCTTAGGATAGGGGATACATTGTTATATCCCGGAGTTCTCCTTTAACGTTTTCTCCCTGCGTTATTATCAGGACAAGTCATGTAATTTGTTTATCATGTGACTCAAGGATTTCTATTGGAGAAATGGGGGGGGGGGGGGGGGGGAGAAACTAAGCACACATGGCTTTTTAACAAGAATAACAAGAGAAATTGTAAGAACTCACCAGTGCTCCCCAGCACTTTGGTATACTAAAGTACAGAACTAATGCAATGCATCAGTGTCCAGTATTCCAAATATGCTTAGGCTATGTTCACACGCAGGAATGTCTGCATAGAAAATATATGCCAGTGCTAGGACCACATAGAAATACTCTGTCTCATAGATGGCTATGCATCCTGTGTGGACTCCGTACAGAGAATGAACTTGAATTCAATGGGACTCTGTTGCAGCAGAATCTCTATGCCGGATTTCAATGAGGAATCATGTGAACATAGCCTCATACATTTTCCAGTACTTGGATCGACTAAACATAGTATTCCTTTATTCAAAAGATCTTTAAAACGATGTTTATGGTAGCCCACCTCCCTTTAAAAGTATGGACTCAACAGCTTCACCCCCTTTGCAATTCACAATAATCAGAACCCAATCAACTACCACAATAGAAATCAAAGAAAAGAGCACAGCTTATAGGACATAATACAGACTTAAAGGGTAACTATAATTTCAAAAAGTTGCATGGCTCAAAGCACTTATTCCCTTTACGGCATTGCAGTGTAAGTCAATGGGACCTTCAGCAATTCTGTATACCACTGACTTTAGCTGAGCAGAACAAAAGGGAATAAACTCAGAACTTAGAGCCACGCAACTTTGTAAAATGATAAGTACCCTTCAAAGGGGCGTTCTGCTATAAAAAAAATGTCATATATTACCTGAAGAAGCGGTAAAAAGAAATACTTGCCTACCTTAGTCCCCCCAGCTGTCCTTCAGGCATAATAAAGGTATATATGCTGTACATTGCTACATTGTAAAATCACATGGGGTAACATAAGCGCCCACCTTCATGACATCTGCAATGCATTTAGAAAGTCTTCAGACCCTCTCACTTTTTCCACATTTTACATTGTGTTGCGGCCTTGTGCTAAACTCAAGTTTTCCCTCATGATTCTGCACCCAATACCCCATAATGACAAAGTGGAAACAAAATGTTAGAAATCTTATAACTAATAAGTATATCTTTAAATATTAATACTAGTAAGTATTCAGACCCTTTAGTTAGTAGTTAGTTAAAGCATCTTTGGCAGCAATTGCAGGTTCTTGGTCATTTCTCTTACGAAGGCCCTTTTGCCCCAATTACTTGGTGGTAATTGGAGCCAGCTTTTGGAAGAATCCTGGTTGTTCCAAACTTCTTTCATTTAAGAATTATGAAGGCCACTAAGCTTTTGGGAACTGTCAGTGCCGCAGAATTTTTTTGTTCCTTTCTCCACACCTGTGCCTCCACAATCTTGCCTCTGATATGCATTCTCATTATGGGGGTATTGAATCCAGATTGATCGGAGAAACTTTAAGAGTCTGAAGACTTTCCAAATACATAGTACAGACTGTGCAAATCTGTAACAGAATATGGGCAAGACAATGTTATGAAAACATCAATAGAATATTTGAACATAGGATTCTTGTCCCCCAGGTGAAAAGAGTGGGGGCACACATGATGGCCTTCCGAATACAACTGTGTAACTCCCATCAACTATCCTGTGGATAGGCAATAAATTAAAGAGCACCTGTAACTCAAATCTCTCCACAACCATGATACACAGAAATATGACCTCTCTTATCTCCCTTTCTCCCCCATACTATTTTAAAGGGGTATTCCAGGAAAAAACTTTTTTTTTTTTATATATGTCAACAGGCTCCAGAAAGTGAAACATATTTGTAAATCTTAATCCTTTTAATAATTATCAGTTGCTGAAGTTGAGTTGTTGTTTTCTGTCTGGCAACAGTGCTCTCTGCTGACATCTCTGCTTGTCTCGGGAACTGCACAGAGTAGAAGAGGTTTGCTATGGGGATTTGCTTCTAAACTGGGCGGTTCCCAAGACAGGTGTCATCAGAGAGCACTTAGACAGAAAAGAACAACTCAACTTCATCAGCTCATAAGTACTGAAAGGATTAAGATTTTTTAATAGAAGTAATTTACAAATGTGTTTAACTTTCTGGAGCCAGTTGATAAATGTAGAAGAGTTTTTTTCCTGGATAACCCCTTTAAAGCCTCTTGCTGGCCAAGAAATAGTGGAAAAAGCTGTTTTAAAATCCATGGTTATGTCCCGGGGGCTGGGCCAGCGGGTCCGGATTTTGCGCCGCTCTGCCACGCATACTTGCATGACGTCACGGTGATTTGACTGACAACCTTCACATCCCTGCCAGCTTCAGCCGTGTCTATGCAAGCTGCAGGAGTGCCCATTCTGTTGGTTCCGATGCATACACAGAATAGCTGTGACCCTGGTTGCAGACACTAGACACGGTGATGTCATGCAAGTAGGTGTGGTGGAGTGGCGCAAACCCAGACCCACTGGCCAATCTCCCGGACACTTACATGGATTTTAAAACCGCATTTTTAACTTAATTTGGCCAGCAAAAAGCATTAGAATTTTATAGGGGGCAAAAGGGAGAAAATAGCAATCCTATTTCTATGTAGCATAGATTTAGGAGACGGATGCTCTTCAGATCTTGGGGTAACCCCTTTAATGTGTCTCTCATCAGTTTCTGTATTACTGCTTAGCATTCAAACATTGTATATTATAAGAATAAAACTTGTACTATATTCTGTATTTTATAGACATTATACAAACTATTAGTCATTGGATTTAAAAGTAAAGTGTACCTATCTTTTTCAGCACACTTCTAATATGTCACAATAACACGTTAGAGGTTTTAATCGGCAGAGATCCCCAAAGATCACTGAAATAAGAGTAAGAAGCAATATAGTGAGTGTTGTGCCCTTTCATCTGTCACCTAAGATTTCATGTAGATCTGGGCAGAGTGGTAAATGAGCTCATAGAAAGTCTGTACACTACTAAGGCTTCTTTCAGACTACCGTCATGTTCCTGCATTTTAACCGCTGTTTTTCTGCTGGAAGAGGTCATGAAAAAATAGACAAAATAACTGAACATAACGGATGAACAATATCAGTTATTTTAACGGGCATTCTGTCAAAATAACAGACATTTTCCATCCGTTATCACTCATTATTTAATCTGTTATAGTCTGTTATTTAATTCACATATTCTGAGCATGCGCAGTACAAATAACGGATCATAACGGACCTTAAAATAACGGGCATTAACGGATGTCAATTGTGAACATCCGTCACCCACAGACTTTAATGTTAAAATTTTAATGGCCGTTATTCCACTGTTATTTTTGACGGGACAAAAATTAGTGCATGCACCGTCTTTTGAGCTGTCAAAAAATAATGTCCGTTGGTCATAACGGGACTTAACTGGTGCTGCAGGATGGTCAAAAAAGCCCATTGAGGTGAATAGGATATTTTGATGGCCGTATTAGGGACTTTCAGATCGGAGTTCATGATGGAAGGTTTTGCAGGGTGACAATGGTAGTGTGAAAGGAGCCTTACCTCATCCCTCTCAGGATAGACTAGCAGAACACAGCCGAAGGGGCACAGTCCTCAGCTGAGTGCTTTTGACCCTCATTTTAGTGATCTATGGGGACCCCACTAATTGAATGTTCTGACATATCACTATATGATGTCAAAATTATTATGTATTGACAGGTAATATACTAAGAAATGTTGGCTATATCTATATATATATCTATGTCTGAATCTATGTTCATAAACATTAGGTAGATTTTGGAGTGCTGCTGGGTGTTGCTAAATAATAAGTATGTAAATTATTTTTTTAGAGTAGGTTCACACTATTAAATTAAAGTGCTGTGCATGTATGGTGTACAAAGGTATACCGGCAATATACTGCATGGTACGTGCGGCAGGCCCATTGAGTTCAATGGACTGCACATAGTCTACCGGTAGTAAAGTACATGGTGGTATGTGTCAGCTGATGCATACTCCACAAGTACAGCACTTTAATAGTGTGAATCCTTATCTAGCCTTGTTTTTGTCTTTTTTTTTTTGCATACCTTTACTAACAATACCCAACTGTTTTTTTCCAGTATCTTGGCAATTGGTTCAGATAAAATCAGCAACCTGACATTCTTTGTAAAAGCTGTCAGTTTTCGGGAGAGGGTACTGCAGCATGGGCTGGCAGCCAGACTATACCACAAGGTAATACATTCAATTATCTCTTTATTGCAAAGATTAGAAGTGAATGTGATTCATATTCACGTGCCAGGTTTGATCATGTTACTTATTGTGGACATTTTTCTTAATAATGGGGTTCCTGCCAATACATTAGTTATCTATATGAACACAAAGATAGCTATGTATTTACAAGAAAAGACTAATCTCTTTCTATGGTTTGCCAAACAGATAATTATTTATTTTAGGTATCTTGGACATGGAAAAAATATTCTTACATAGTAGCGACCTTCAGTTTAGAAAAGTCCCAGGCTGATTCTTGATTTTATTATTCATTTGCAGATTCTCAGTAATGCAGGTTACTACCTACTCCTAGTTTTAAAACAGGTGTGCCCCAGGTATACATCTTCAACAGCAGGCAATTTCATGGTGTTAACCGAGCCTAATTCTGTGTGAGGAAGAGGGGTAGAGCAGAGAGAGATGAAAACAGCCATGATCAGTGTTCTGACAGCATGTCAGGAGCAGCAGTACAACCAGCTATGTATAGGTGTTGCACAGACACAGACATTTATTATGAAGAGAAGATTTTTTGGTAGGTTGACCCTTGATGTAAATACCTTTTTACCAACCTGTTCTCTTCTGTGTCAGTTCTGCAGTTACAGCTAAAGTAGTTTTACATTATTACCCCAAACTATACAACTCTCTATGAGGGGCATTTATGAAAGTTTGCTTAGGTATGCTATTTTTTATTTATTTTTTCACTTCCATTCTGCTTATGTGCGACAAATTTACTATATTGTTGCACTGCATTAATACATTTTTCGCAGGTAAGCAAAAGCGGGAGTTTTTTCTCACCTAAGCGAAAACAATAGTCAGTTTCTGTTAGTTAAGCCAAGGTTCAGCCAGAGTATATTTAGTAGGTTTTTAAAGCCTTAGCGACTTTTTTGCGAATGTACGCTGATTTGAAAAAAAATGCTTTTCTCGCGGCAGATTGTCGCACTAAAAAAGACGGTGGCGCAATTGTGAATTTTTTGCGACAATTTTATGCGAAAAAACTCGGTTGATAAATGTCTGTCTATATTCTTAACTTTATGAATCGGTTTGAGGGCAATTAGGGTTATGCTCAAAGATATCTACTTAAAAATAAAAGTGGCCATATACAGTGTGGCCTCTTTGTGACAAACACTGAAAATTCAAGTGAAAAATTTTCTTCTGCAGTGGTTGTTCTCTCACAGAACATACTTAAAATGTACATGCAGGCTCCAAACCCGATTTTACATTTTCCCTGGGCTAGTGGTGAAGACTAGCTTCTATGATATCCTACATGATCTCCCAGGTACAGCACACACTCAGTATCAGCAGCATGGAGGACATTGTAGAGCAGCACTGAACAGATTAAGAGAATCAGTCTGTATGAGATTCAGTACTCACCCATGAGCTCCTGTAGTCTCTGAACAGTTTTCTATCTGCCTCTGGCTCTTTTCCGCTATTACCTTTTCCTCTCCCATCTTCATAGATTTCTGCAGTCCGCATGTAATTATATCACTCGGTGAACTGATACATTCTCATATTCTCTTGAACTGTTGGTTTATGCAAAATGTGTTGATGCAACAGTGCCTCTTTAAGGGAATTAAAAACCTGTCACAGAAAACTACAAAGAGAAAGTTTGAGTGATAACAAAAAACATATGAGGATGTTTGTTACTTTACCTTTATTTATAAAAAATAAAAAAAATAAAAAATATTCCCAGAAATTAAAGGGGTACTCCGCCCCTAGGCATCTTATCCCCTATCCAAAGAAAAGGGGATAAGATGTCTGATCGTGGGTGTCTCGTTGCAAGGAACCCCCGAGATCTCTGCTGCGGCATCCCAGACATCCAGATAGGGGATTAGGGGCGGAGTACCCCTTTAAGGGTAAATTTTATTTTATTTTCTCACGATGGTCAATCAATGACAAAGATAATTTACAGATTCTAGGGTCAACTTCTATTGCTGTGTGAAAAAAATTTGGAGATTTAGAAAAAATGACGTTCTTTGATGTTTACTGATAGACTTTCAATGGGTTGTCCAGCAAAAATAGTTTTTGTAAAAACGTGGCTAGGCTTGTCTTTACTGGCCTGTGGTTACCGTGGGACTCCTTTTGGAAATCTCTGGAATTTCGTTCATGCATGGGCTAGCTGTGTATACTTTCTGTTCCGCTCCCTGTTATGGGTCTGGGACGTCAGAGTTCTGCTCAGCCAATGACTAACTTAGACAGGGCACCTCTGTGGCCAGGGATTTGCTGAGCAGCAATGTCTTGCACCAACCAATGCATCACATTGCCCCTTAGCCAATTACAGGCCGCAGCAATGTCCCACCTCAGCCAGTGATTGGCTGAGTTGCACTCGGACATCCCATATGCCAGCACCAGGACGCGGAATGGCCAGAAGTGATGCTGAAAGTGCCGCAGCGCCAGCCCGGAGATCGCGGGGGGTCCCTGCACCTGACCCCCATGATCAGACATGTTATCCCCTATCATTTGGATAGGGGATAACATGTCTAGGGGGGGAGTAACCGTTTAAAAACATAAGGTCATTCTTGTTACTGGTTACTCTAAAGTATAGTGTGGAGGAATAAATAAAAACTGTGAAAACAAAAACTGTCTTATTTTGCCCATGACAACCAATCATAGCTCAGCTGGATAAAAACAAACAGCTTTTCAGTTTTTATAATTTTTATATATTCCTCCATTATATTTTAAATTATATATTATACAAGTCTTTGTAGAAGGTGCCAATCCAATGATTTCAACCATTGAATGTAGTTTATAAATTAGCATAAATTTGCCCTTTCTATTCTGTCCAATAAATCTTGATTTTAGAGACTATTGTTTTGGTTGATAGGCTATTAACATTTTTGGTTAAGGTGTCACCCTGCAGGAATTTTATTTATTTAGCTCTAGAAATGTAACATCTAAGATGACTCAAAATCTTGTAAGAAAACCTATGCAAGTTCATCTAAGGTCTTCCTAACAGATCTACTATTGTAATTGGTAATGTTACATCATATGTCCAATAATACTTTACAGTTATAACATGTTTTACTTCTAGTGTGGGATTGTCATGCAAAAGGGCAGTGACTCGGCAAGTATAGCAGGGAAGGACAAAAAAGAAAAATAACCTCTTCAATTGCTTTAATGCCTAGGCCCAGCAGTCACATTCATTTGGTTGCAGTGTATGTTGAAGTCACTTTATACCCACACTTGGTAGTCCAGTACAGCATCGGTACTAGCCGTCATGCCCCCTCCCATAGACATGAATGGAGGGGACGTGGTATGAGGTTACAAACACGGAACTCCAAACTTATGTGTTCAGATCACCGCGGTGCCGGCCAGGAGATCCCAGTGGCCGGCCCCCCTGCGATCAGACATCTTATTCCCTATCCTTTGTATATGGGATAAGATGTCTAGGGGCAGAATGCCCCTTTAAAAAAAAAGGGGGGGGGGGGGTCAGAAAAACCTGATGATACTAGTACCAGTCATATAATAGCCACAAAGTTAACCGGCATTTAAGGATCTGAAGAACTTTGACAAGGGTCAAATTGTGACAGCTAAACAGCTGGGTCAGTCATTTCCACAAGTTTCAAGTCTTGTGGGATGTTCCTTATATGAGATTAGCATCTTAGCATCTACCAAAAATATTCCAGTGAAGGACAGCCATAAAACAGCAACAGGGTCATGGCCACCCATGGCTTGGAATGGTAAATCGCATTTTTTTAATATCGTGGATGGCTCGGTGCATATGTATTTCTTTCCTGAGGAAAACATGGCATAAGGATCCAGATAGAAAACAGGCTGACAAATGCAGTGTGATGTTGAAAAATATTCTCTTGTGGATAATTTGCATACTCCCTTACTCCTCTTCTATGGTGAGCTGTTTACTCTGTTTTGCTATACACAGTATTGGTACCCCCAGAGTGCCTCACACAGAAATGGTGCCCTGTGTGTTGCCAAGCACGGTAATGGTACACTATACACAGTAATGGTGCCCTCCTAAAAGGGTACTCCAGTGGAAAACAAATGTTTTCAAATCAACTGGTGCCAGAAAGTTAAACAGATTTGTAAATTACTTCTATTAAAAAATCTTAATCCTTTCAGTACTTATGAGCTTCTGAAGTGCTCTCTGATGAAACGTGTCTCGGGAACCGCCCAGTTTAGAAGAGGTTTGCTATGGGGATTTGCTTATAAACAACAACCTTAACTTCAGAAGCTCATAAGTACTGAAAGGATTAAGATTTTTTTTAATAGAAATAATTTACAAATCTGTTTAACTTTCTGGAGCCAGTTGATATATAAAATATATATAAAATGATATATATAATATATGTTATATAAAAATATGTTAAAAGAAAATGGGGCTCAAAGGTCAAAGATATTTGGTTTCAAATAATAATTAATATTTATTAGTATAGAATAATAATAGATTCAATAGGGAATGTACAGGGCCCTTGTACTCCCCTAATTAATTTAAATTAATACAAAATTATAAGATATAATAAAAACAACAATAAATATATCAACTATAAAAATACTCTGCGACTTGAGCCTGTAATATCAGTATAGCAATCTAATAATCATGTGGAACAACAATTTTCAATGCAAATGTTCATTCAATTGTTCCTGTTCTCAGTGATCGTCAATATAAGGCAGATACAATGTAGCAGCTACAGATATACAGTTAATCAATTGATGCAATGGTATTGTATCTTTCCAGACAGTGATAACCCGATCCAACAGATGCAATGTAGCGCTTAGTGATCAGTAGCAAGTTGATTAACAGTCAATCAAGATCACTCCTTATAAATCTCTGTGTATATCACACATTAAAAAGTCATATTAAATCAGCCAATTTGCAATATATCGGGTTATCTGTTGCAAATTGGCTGTTTGTTGGGTTGCCCGGGTCTTCAGTGACGGTCAGACAGACAGGAGCCTCTCCATTGTGTCTATAAAGATTTGTAAATTACTTCTATTTAAAAATCTTAATCCTTCCAGTACTTATCAGCAGCTGTATGCTAAAGAGGAAATTATATACTGCTTTCCTGTCTGACTACAGTGCTCTCTGCCGACACCTCTGTCCATGTCAGGAACTCTCCAGAGCAGGAGCAAATCCCCATAACAAACCTCTCCTGCTCTGGACAGTTCTTAACATGGACAGAGGTGTCACCAGAGAGCACTGTGGACAGGTTGGAAAGAACTACATATACAGCCGCTGAAAAAGTACTGGAAGGCTTAAGATTTTTATATAGAAGTAATTTACATATGTGTTTAACTTTCTGGCATCAGTTGATTTGAAAACATTTGTTTCCCACTAGAGTATCCCTTTAACTACCTCCACCAAAATAGTGCCCCCACACACAAGTGTTCAAGTGTGGAACCACTTCATAGTTCTATTCATGCTGCCATTAATATAACCAGGTTCTAGGGCCCTTAACATGAAGACAGTGCACCTGGGTGAAGAAGACTTCAGACAGATCTAAGACAGACAGTCAAAGCAGGATTGTGCTGCTATTGACCGAACACTAGGGGGAGTCACCACAAGGGCAGATAATAGCAGACATTGAACTGCACTTCATTCAGGAGTATTCCCATGGGATTGGCACCTGCAGTGTCCTGTTCCCTGCTTTTCCGCTGTGCTCTGTGTATGGAGATGGTGTGGAATTAATATATATATTTTATATCCTTAATATATCAAGGACAACTTTTCATATGTAAGGGTACACTAGGCAACCTTTATTTAAAAGTAAGGTCCTTACACAGTTATGCCATTTAACCTCATTCTTCGTTCTATATGTAGGTAATGACAAGGAAGGAGGAGTTTTTCTCTGCTTGGAATTCCTGTTTGAACCACGTGGTCACCCTGGCTTTGGCTCATATCCACAGAGGTGTGTAAATACATTTCCTATCTAGGTGTGCAGTGTTCTGTTATGTATACAGTAGGTAAACCAATAAATTGAGGCCAAAAACAAACAAGGTATGAACCACTGTTCGGTGCCCAAAGATACTAGAAAGCCTATATAAATGCACCAAACTGACACAATATTATAAGTAAATATAAATCTTTATTATAATCAAATAGGATAAAACATGATAAAAAATCAGCAGCAGTTAGAAAGAAAACGACTCCGAACACAGATATGAATAATGTCCAATAGGTACATGGAATGGCACATAAGTATAGGTATACAATACTTAATGAAAAGTGGACTAAAAACAAGCCACAATACATGTATATATATAAAGAATGCACCTAAAAGTGCCTAAGTAAACCCAGTACACTGATGTAAACAAGAAGGACATATGAAGAAGTATAGCTAGTATAGTATCATTTGTCCAGTGCTATCGGCAGTGTGAATACAGGGAGACAAGGATGTTACCCATACATATCTGAGGGGAAACAAACCACCTCAGTAAAAGTTGGAGCATCGATTGTCCCTGAAAAAGGTTAGATTAAACATGTAAAACTGTCCATGCACCTGGCAAACTGACACCCAGCTATACTTACACAGGTCGGGAGCCTACCCCTACGTCGTTTCGCTCACTCGCTTCCTCAGGGAGTGTCATATGGAGGGTAAACGGAAGTATATATATATGATGACGACCAATCAAACAAGTTCTATAAGGATTAAATACCTGGTACAGCTATGTATACAGTAGTTATAATGAAATGATAACAGGGATGGAAAAGGCTTCCCACAAGAAGCAATAAAAGTTTTTTTCACCCTGTTGTGCTTATGAAGCATTTGTGCATTTTAATTTCTAGATTATTGCTTTTTCGTGTTCTACTATAGATAGTGACTATATTCAAAGAAACCCTACAAAATTCTGCCCTACAAAATAAATAAAAAATAAGGCTTTATGTTTAAAATGAATATTGTTGCTGCCCATTAAGTAATATATGGACAAAAGTAATGGGTCCCACATTTAAAGTGTCCTTAACATGGGGCAGTTGTCGATTATTGCCCAGTGTAATAGGCATAAAAATCAGCTGCCGAAAGAGCAATTGCTGGTTTATTGGTTGATCTCATTTTTTAATGCAGACTTACAAATCATTGTTAGTCAACAGTTGGGATCGACCGATTATCGTATTGGCTGATATTATCGGCTGATATTCACGATTTTCTAAGTTATCGGTATCTGCATCTAACCTGCCGATAATGCGGGCGCTTTAAATCAATGAACTGCAGCGGCTTTTGCGGGGCCAGAGACCGCCGCCACCCTCTTCTCTCCCCCTATCTGTCCTGAGTTCAACTACTAACGCTGCCCAATTGCCTCCCCCTGCCTATCCTCTGGCCAGAAACCACCGCCGCTGCTCCATTGCCTCCCCCATACCCGGTTTTATAATGACCTGTTCCCGGGGTCCGCGCTACTTCTGGCTCCGGTGGCGTGCTGAGCTGTCACTGTGCTCCGGGCCACTAACGGTGACGTAGCGTTGAGGACGTCACTCGTCAACAGTACAGGATGCCGTAGGAGCCAGAAGTAGCGCAGACCCCGGGAACAGGTTATTATAAAACCGGGGATGGGGGGAGGCAATGGGGCAGCGGCAGCAGTGTCTGGCCCTAGGATAGGCAGGGGGAAGCAATCGGGAAGCGTCGGTGGTTGGACTCAGGACCCCAGGAGATGCAGGGGGAGAGAAGTGGGTGGCGGCGGTCTCTGGCCCCGCAAAAGCCGCTGCAGCTCATTGATTTAAAGTGCCCGCTTTAAATCACTGATCTGCAGTGGCCAGAAACAGTTTATCAGGGTATACCCGCGCACACACACGCACCCTCTTTTTACCAAGGATATTTGTGTGTGTGGGGGGGGGGATTTAAATGCACGGAATATCGGTATAGGTTATCGGCTATCGGCCTGAAAGTTCACAGGTTATCGGTGTCGGTTCACAGGTTATAGTGCCGATCTCACTGATCGGTGCTTGTTTGCTATGCCTTCACAAAGCTCAATCAATGACATGTCCTTTAAATTCATCATTATCATCCACACATGACCTGTTCAGACAGGATGAAGTTTGCTGATAACAATAGTTTAAATGGCTTCACAAATATCAATCAGCCGACAAAAGAGCGATTGCTCATTCGGCAGCTGATCGCTCTCCTTTTACACTGGGCAGTACTCGGCAATACTGGGCAATACTTAGCAGACAGTTTCCCTTTATCAAAGGCCCTTTTACATGGGCCAATTATTGCAAACAAGCATTGTAATAGGGCCCTAAAGTGTAGTTTCGTGAGCACCAATGGATGTCTACATAGTTTATCGGCACTTGTATCAAGCAGCTATCTTAAAATCCCAAGACTCCTTTTGGTGCATTTATGGTTGGTGGTACCATATTTTACCAACATCTACCACAGTTTTCATAGAAGCAATTCTAAAATCATAGAACATAGAGCCAATAACTTCTATAAAGAGGTTTTTCCATGTTGTAAAGTTATTCGCGATTCACAGGGAAACTCTGATAACTGGGGGTCTGACTATAGAATGGACCATCAGACAAGTACAGTGTTCAGCAGACATTTTCTGTTCTGCAGAAAAAAAAAATTCAACATTCTTCTCCCTATCATCACATACAGGATTATAGTGAAATGTGACACTAGCATATAGATATGGGATCAGGCTGTTTACAATAAATGATGGCCACATCTTGCAGAGGTCACAGAGCATGCTTAGAACAATCTCTCATAGAAGTCAATAAGTCAGCTCAGGACTATTGTCTCCTTTAACCATATAGCTGCTGTAAAGCTTATCTCTAAATGCTGTTAACTAAGGAGAGGCTAAGGCAATATGGGCACTCCCATAATAGTGCGCAAAAATGTAATTAAATATATACAATCAGATTAGAAAAAAATAAACATGCTTTAGTATCTGATTCTAATCCATAGTAAAAATCTAGGTGACATCTTCCTTTTTAGTAATCTATTGGTGCTGCCATGAAAAGCTGTGTGTGAAACTTCCCATAAATGGCCACTGCCGTTAGGAAAAACTTTTGACATGTCCTAGGGAGAGGAGTGTGCAGCAGTGCCGGTTTGTTCTCCTGATCGACAGAAGTCTGAACACTTAAACCACTGCCGATAAAAACTTTTGACATGTTTCTAGGATATGTCAAACGTTTTTTCTTATGACAGGTACACTTTAAAGCAATCTGTCAGCTGGTTTCTTATAATGTAACTGATCACAGTATTAGGTTGAGGTTAAATGCCCCTTCACAGGCATACCTGTAGATCTGTGAACTAGGGACCGCCCGATATCAATTTTTTAGGGCCAATACCGATAATCTGTCATCTTTCAGGCCGATAGCCAATAACTTATACCGATATTCCGGTATAAGTTATCGGCTATTTCAAACCCCCCCTGGCGGGGCAGAAGCTGTTGCAGATCAATGATTTAAACGGGCGCTTTAAATCAATGAACTGCAGCGGCTTTTGCGGTGCCAGAGACCGGCGCCACCCCCACCCGCTTCTCTCCCCCTGCCTGTCCTGAGTCTAACCACCACAGTTGCCCCATTGCCTCCCCCCCCATCCTCTGCCCACATACTGCCACCGCCGCCCCCCCCCAATCCTCTGCCCACATACCGCCGCCGCCCCATCGCCTCCCCCCATCCCCGGTGTTATAATTACCTGTTCCCGGGGGTCAGCGATACTTCTGGCTCCGTCGGCGTCCTGCGCGGTCACTGTGCGCACTGACGGTGGCGTCGCGTTGGGGACGTCACTCGTCATTGCGCAGCGCACAGCAACAGCGCAGGAGCCAGAAGGATCGTGGACCCGGGAACAGGTAATTATAACACCGAGGATGGGTGGAGGCAATGGGGCAGCGGCGGCAGTATGTGGGCAGAGGATGGGGGGAGGCAATGGGGCATTGGCGGTGGTATGTGGGTAGAGGATGGGGGAGGCAATGGGGCAGCAACAGCGGTATGTGGGCAGAGGATGGGGGGAGGCAATGGGGTGGCGGCAGTATGTGGGCAGAGGATGGGGGAGGCAATGGGGCGGCAACGGTCGTCTCTGGCCAAGGGGCATTATCGGCATATCGGCAAGGTAATCGGCCGATACCGATAATGTACAAAATCACGATTATCGGCCGATAATATCGGCCAAACCGATAATGGGTCGATCCCTACTGTGAACTTCTGCTTCTAATATAAATAGTTTGCAAGCAATGTGCTTATAACCCCAACCTGAATCTGACAGATTGTCTTTAACCTTTTAATGTCTTACATCTGTAAATGTGCTTTAGTTTTATTTTCTATTTATGAATAAAATACATTCATCATTAGAATGTACATTTGTGTCCCTGTGACCTCAGAAATCCCCATTAAGTGGGGCGAATGTATGAGGTGTAATTACTGTACTGTAGTATTAAAGCTTACGGATTACACATATACATCAGTACACTGTCACATACTGTAGTACAGCATGCCTGGTTACAAGAGGATGGCTGCTATACAATACAAAGGAATCATCACAACAACAAAGAGGTTAAAGGATGAGGAGAGACTAACTAGGAAACACTCAGGTTAATGCAGGTAGTGGGTTATTTAAGGTCAGTGGACTCGTGAAACACGGCAGACTGTGACTGTTCTACAGGGATATGACATTTAAAGTGGACAATGTTTGATCTTCCTTGAGGTGAAAATAACTTAATATATGCTTGTATACTGTATGATCTGATAAAAGCTATAGGTTTGGTTCTATAAGCTGAGTGAGTTAATAATTAATGGATATAGATATTTTTTTGACTCCTTCCGTGTTTCCTGTAAATCATTTATTTGGAACGTGTGTTTGGATAGAGTGTGTAACATTACAGCTCACTGTCGGCTGCAGACAAAATCTTCCAGGTCTGAAGGATAATAGTAGGCCAGGAGTATTCCCATACATTAAATACATTGGAAGAATTCATCTTAAAAGCTTGATACTTTTTATGTTTTTTCATCTTCTTACTGTACATATAGCACATGCAGCATCCAGACACTCTTGTTTTATGGCTCAAAAACTGTTAAAAAAATAGTTTTTTCACAATTTTTTTTCTCCTAAGTCACACATTTATTATATGGATTTTACAGCTGTGTTTTATCTATCCTAAAAGGTAATTTTTGAGCATCTGTGACTTGGGCCAAAAATAGCCTAAAATACATGCCACATTGGAAAAGCCATTTTCTATAGCATTTTCTGCAGACCCATAAATGGCTACAAATGCATGTGTGTGAAACACAATAAAAATCCCCCACACTCTAAGGCCTCCTTCACATATATCTGATGGTGTTTCCCTACAGCATTGTAGAAAAAGCACCAGAGAAAAACTGATTGTAAAACTGATCCAATTCATTTGAATGGGACAGTTCACATTCATCTGGCATCTCATGTTGGCCGCCGGACAGTGGAAAAGGTTGCATAAGTGCTGGAGACATCTTGCTGCATTCCCCTGTCCAGCATGCACAACTAATGAACACCAAATCCTAAACATCTGATGCAAACGAATGCATTTTTGTCATCAGTTGTGGCATCAGTTGCAGTAAGTTTTAAGCTGGGTTCACGGAGCTGGACGCCGCACTTATGTGATCCCAGCCTAAGTCATGTAGGCTGGTATAAAAAGACAGCCAGGAGAAGATAATTTTTAACAAGGCAAGCATTAACAAAAAACCCACCTTTTTGCATATTTTGACAGAGTTAAAGACGATGGAAATGATTATTGCTTTCCTAAAGACATGCACTATAATGCTAAATTAAAATAGTATAAAGGTGGGGGAAGTGGTGACAGGGATAAAATGAAAAGGGAATCCATTGTATTGACACAGGATGCATGAATGTAAACTACATGTAGAAATGAGGACTCTCAGACACAACACAAACTGTAATGATAATAGAGAGGATCCTAATTTTGTAGTAGCAACCCGCTTGCTTAGTTCCCATGAGCACTGGAAGACCATCCAAGTACTTGTACATTGTTTATTTAGTATAGAATAAGAGCTGCTTAGAATGTCTTATTTTAATATTAGTACCTGAGCTGTTACAAAATAAGTGCAGACAAACTGATAAAAGCTAAACACATTTTCCCCAAAAAATGCAGATAGGTGGGCAGGCCACCAGACGCTCTCCAGCATCATTGTTTTTCCCGACATCCCCTGCAAGATTATACCAAATGTACAGATTGGTACATTACATGACACTTAACTGGGCATTCATACCCAGGGGTTAAAACTGGTGAAAGAGATATTTTTCTGTTTCTTATTTGGGCTATTGTTAGGATTCGGCTGGCTGGAGGTGGATCCTCTGTGTCAGAGAGGGATTGGCGTGGACCGTGCTGGCGGACCGGTTCTAAGTTGCTACTGGTATTCACCAGAGCCTGCCGCAAAGCGGGATGGTCTTGCTGCGGCAGCAGCAAACAGGTCGTATCCACCGGCAACGGCTCAACCTATCTGACTGCGGAGATAGGCGCGGTACAAAAGGACAAGGCAAGAGCAAGGTCGGACGTAGCAGAAGGTCAGGGCAGGCAGCAAGGGTCGTAGTCAGGGGCAACAGCAGAAGATCTGGAACACAGGCTTTGGACAACACTAAACGCATTCTCTGGCACAAGGCAATAAGATCCGGCAAGGAAGTGCAGGGGAAGTGAGGTTATATAGACAGGGAGCAGGTGGAAGCTAGTTAGACTGATTGGGCCAGGCACCAATCATTGGTGCACTGGCCCTTTAAATCTTAGAGAGCTGGCGCGCCCTAGAGAGCGGAGCCGCGCTCGCTAGAACGTGACAGCTGGGGACCGGGACGGGTAAGTGGCTTGGGATGCGATTCGTGAGCGGGCGCGTCCTGCTATGCGAATTGCATCCCCCTCGTGAATGTCAGTGCAGCGCTCCCGGTCAGCGGTTCTGACCGGGGCGCTGCAGAGAAGAGAACGCCGCGAGCGCTCCGGGGAGGAGCAGGGACCCGGAGCGCTCGGCGTAACAGCTATTTATAGGGAAAAAATGAAAGATAGGTGCTCATTGACCAAGTGATGTGAGCTTGTAAATTACATCCACACTGTATGGAAGATTTACTAATTCCAATGTGTTATAAAATGGGTACTGCTGAGAGTGCTAATGCCAGAAAACCCCTTTAAAATTAGCAGAAATATATGCATTGTATTCCCTTAACAAAGCAGAATATGGAACATACTTCTGCAATGCCTGGTTGTTTAGTTGTTCTTGGCATTGTTCACTGACGATGATGGGTGAAAAATTTCATAAATTAAATGCACCCCTATGTGACTGGAAGAGCCAACATGCTCTTTTATACAATATAAGTATTGTTGTTTTTGTTGTTATGAGTGTCACCAGGCTAACATGCATATTATATTTGTAATGAGTGTTCTTTTAGGTAATGCCATTTTGCATGTGTCATTTGTTCAGCGTGAGGATGCTTCGGGAGTTGTATACGGACTGTTATGAACTGGTATCCACCGGAAAACCATAGCATACCACGGTTTTCAGTCCTGCCACAAAACCGGTTATGGGGCAAAAATTAGCCGACCGGAGTCACTATCTAACTTCTGTGGACGCATTTAAACTAATGTGGTTCGGCACCGGTCTGGCTAGCATATGGGAGCAACCAGTTTTGAAATTTCCCAGCTCTACGCATGAAACGAGCTGTGTAGACCACAGCAGGAAACGGGGGTCCCAGCGGTCAGACCAAATGCAATTGGACACTTATCTGCTATCCCTTGGCTAGGAGATAAATTGTCCTACGCCACAGTACTCCTTTAAATATTTTACCATAGCATTACATACATAATAAAAATGCTAACACATGTAAACTGAGGGCTTGTTGTAAATTCCATTTTAGCAGGCTTATGGTAAACTGTTTCGAAATGGTTTCCAACCTATCAAAAGAAGGATATTAAGTTTTCATGTAAGATAACAAAACAATAAAAAGGAGAACTAAATGTCATCGGTTAGAATGTGACTCACAGTGTAAAACCGTTGCTAATAGGTAATTTACTGAATGTTAGTCATGGGGTAGACGAATATACAGGGTGGGCCATTTATATGGATACACCTTAATAAAATGGGAATGGTTGGTGATATTAACTTCCTGTTTGTGGCACATTAGTATATGTGAAGGGGGAAACTTTTCAAGAAGGGTGGTGACCATGGTGGCCATTTTGAAGTTGGCCATTTTGAATCCAACTTTTTTGTTTTTTCAATAGGAAGAGGGTCATGTGACACATAAAACTTATTGGGAATTTCACAAGAAAAACAATGATGTGCTTGGTTTTAATGTAACTTTATTCTTTCATGAGTTATTTACAAGTTTCTGACCACTTATAAAATGTGTTCAATGTGCTGTCCATTGTGTTGGATTGTCAATACAACCCTCTTCTCCCACTCTTCACACACTGATAGCAACACCGCAGGAGAAATGCTAGCACAGGCTTCCAGTATCCGTAGTTTTAGGTGCTGCACATCTCGTATCTTCACAGCATAGACAATTGCCTTCAGATGACCACAAAGATAAAAGTCTAAGGGGGTCAGATTGGGAGACCTTGGGGGCCATTCAACTTGCCCCCGACGACCAATCCACTTTCCAGGAAACTGTTCATCTAGGAATGCTCGGACCTGACACCCATAACGTAAGCAAGATGGTGCACCACCACATTATGGGTGTCAGGTCCGAGCATTCCTAGATGAACAGTTTCCTGGAAAGTGGAGTGGAAATTAAAACAAGGAATAACTAAATTAAAAACAAAGGAAGAAAGGTATATAGTAGAGAATAAAGGACTAGCCAACTGCCTTAATGAATACTTCTGTTTAGTTTTTACAGAAGAAAAAGAAGGAAAAGCACCTCCATTAGGGAGGAAGACTAATGAATCGTTTGATGCATGTGTCTTTACAGAGGAAGAGGTTCTATGATTCCTGTCAAAAATGAAGACAAATAATTCACAGGGGTCTTATGGGATCCACCCAAAATTATTAAAAGAGCTTAGTGGTGAACTAGCAAAACCATTGATTTATTTAACCAATCATTGGTAACAGGAGTCGTCCCGGAAGATTGGAAATTAGCAAATGTCGTGCCCATTCACAAGAAAGGTAGTAGGGAAAAATCAAGCAACTATAGGCCAGTAAGTCTGACATCAATAGTGGGAAAATTAAAGGAAACCCTACTAAAGGATAGGATTGTGGAACATCTAAAATCCCATGGATTGCAAGATGAAAAACAACATGGGTTTACTTCAGGAAAATCATGTCAAACAAATCTTATTGATTTTTTTGACTGGGTGACTAAAATAATAGATGGAGGAGGGGCAGAAGACATTGTGTGGTGTCCCGGTACCGTATTTCATACTGTACCTTTGTAGAGGTCCCCATAGTCAGAGTCCCTAGGAATGTTGGGGTCCCTCTTCTATAGTTATCCCCTTGTCACCCCTCAGTTAATTTATATTTGTAATAGCTGAGTACCCGGCGTTGCCCGGTTTTTCCTTCCTAATCCCTGTTGGGGAGGAAAATAAACAAAGGAGGAAGCTTTTGACTTCATATCCAGTCCTCATATATTCTTGTCATATCCCAACCCCATATCTCAACCTCCTATCCCGTCCTCCTATCCAGTCCTCCTATCTCGACCTCCTATCCCGACCTCCTGTCCTGACCTCCTATACCGTCTTCCTATCCCATCCTCCTTTCCCGTCCTCCTATCCCGACCTTCTATCCCGACCTTCTATCCTGACCTATCTCGATCTCCTATCTCGATCTCCTATCTCAACCTCCTAGCCTGATATCCTATCCCGTCCTCCTATCCAGTCCTCCTATCCAGTCCTCCTATCTCGACCTCCTATCCCGTCCTCCAATCTCGAGCTCATATCCCGACCTCCTATCCCGACCTCCTATCCCGACCTCCTATCCCGACCTCCTATCCCGACCTCCTATCCCGACCTCCTATCCCGACCTCCTATCCCGTCCTCCAATCTCGACCTCCTATCCTGTCCTCCTATCCAGACCTCCTATCCCGACCTCCTATCCCGACCTCCTTTCCTTTCCTCCTTTCCTGTCGTCCTATCTCGACCTCCTATCTCGACCTCCTATCTCGACCTCCTATCTCGACCTCCTATCCCGTCCTCCTATCCCGTCCTCCTATCCCGTCCTCCTATCCCGTCCTCCTATCCCGTCCTCCTATCCTGTCCTCCTATCTCGACCTCCAGTCTCGACCTCCTATCCCGACCTCCAGTCTCGACCTCCTATCCCGACCTCCAGTCTCGACCTCCTATCCCGACCTCCCATCCCGACCTCCTATCCCGACCCGTAATAGGTGTACCAGTTATTGAAATATCTCCAGCCGTACGGAAGTTATGTGAGAACATACATTTCCCATTGATTTGCATGGGACTTTAAACAAAAACCCTGACCCTCATAAATGGGATTAGTGAAGGGTTAAATTAACTGTCCTATATTTTAAGTGGACATATAAGTAACATGTGACCAAGTATTATCAAAATATCTCCAGCCGTTTGGAAGTTATGCGGTAACATATATTTCCCATTGACTTGCATGGGACTTTAAACATAAGCCCCGCCCCTGGCAAATGGGGGTGAGTAAGGGTTAAATCACCTATCCTATGTTTGTTGTTCACATATAAGAAACATGTGTGCCAAGTTTCATGTTAATATCTTTAGCCGTTTGGAAGTTTTTGTGGAACATACATACATACACACACACACACACACACACACACACACGCACACGTTGAGTTTTATATATATAGATAGAAGGTCACATAAATATAAGTATAAATATGTATTTATCGCTGCTCAGCCATATCTGTAGAGACTCTCTTATCTGGACTGTTACTATTGCTTCGTGTACAGAAATTCTTCAGTAAAAGTTCCTGCAAGTTTTCAGTTAACAGTGGTTGTGGACAATTTTATTCTGCATTCACCTATTGCTCTTGGGAAGGGTGGCAATAGGCCTATTAGGATTACGGTATTTAACCCTCACCCTGGCATCACAAGAGACAAGGGTTAACAGCGCCCTTTATAATACCGAACAGCAACACCCTAACTACCCTACACCCCACAAGGCTTCATCCCCTAAGACCACCACAATCGCATATCTAGATTTTAGAAAGGCTTTTGACACTGTCCCATATTGAAGACTTATCAATAAACTGCAGTCATTGGCCCACATTTATCATTGTAGGTGTAAGTGAAGCATTTTTTTACAACTTTTTTTTTTGTGTGCTGATAATGTGTAGGAGCACCAAATTTATTAAGTGGTCCAAGAGCATTTGATAAATTTTGTGCAGGTCAAATTTTCTGAAATTTCTGTCTTGACATACACCAAAAAGCTACACCATGTCTGGGCTGGTGTAGTTTTAGAGACTTTTCAGTGGCTTTGCGCCTTTTTTGCTCCTTTTCACAAAAAGGCGCAGTTGATAAAACCCTTCCATATGATCTGTATTGCCAAAATCAGTGGATTGCAACTCAAAATCAGCAGAAATGTGTAAACAAAAAGGCGCAAATAAAGGCGCAAAAAACCCTGCTTGCTCCTTTTTTTGCCCCTTTTTAGACACAAAAAACTGTCTAAAGACAATGATAAATGTGGGCCATTGAGCTTGGACTTCCATATTGTTGAGTGGATTAGGCAGTGGCTGGGTGACAGACAACAGAGGGTTGTAGTCAATGGAGTATATTCAGAGCAAGGTCTTGTTACCAGTGGGATACCTCAGGGATCTGTACTGGGACCAATTTTTTTAAATATCTTCATTAGTGATATCGCAAAAGGTCTCAATGCTAAGGTATGTCTTTTTGAAGATATGTATGTTCCTGGATGGATATGCCAAATGGAAAAGGATTTAGGAAAACTAGAAGAATGGTCAGAATTCTGGCAACTGAAATTTAGTGTGGATAAGTGCAAGATAATGCACCTGGGGTGTAAAAACCCTTTCAGAAGACTTAAAGGTAGGAAGACAATGTAACAGAGCAGCAGGAAACACTAGCAGAATGCTTGGATGTATAGGGAGAGGTATAAGCAGTAGGAAAAGGCAAGTGCTCATGCTGCTGTACAGAACACTGGTGAGACCTCACTTGGAATATTGTGCACAGTACTGGAGGCCGTATCTCCAAAAGGATATAGATACATTGGAGAGAGTTCAGAGAAGAGCTACTAAACTAGCACATGAATTGAAAGATAAAACTTAGGGTGCATTCACACCACGTTTTTGCAATACAGTTCCCGTATCAGGTTTTTGAGGAAAACGGATTCCTCAAAACCTGACTAAACTGTATCAAAACGTGTGTACAAATTTTAACCCGTATACAGTTAAAAACCGTATATGGTTTGAAAACTGATATCCGGTTGCATCCGTTTTTTAAGAAAAAAACGTATACGTTTTTAACTTTTCACTCCATTTTGAATAAAGTTTTACTTGTTTGATTGAAATTCCAAGAAAAAAAACCTGTGCAAAGTCAAAAACTGTATGGTGAAAACCGGATGGAACTGTATGCACATACAGTTCTGTACGGTTCCCATTGACTCCCATGTTAAAAAAGAACGTATACGGTTTAATACAGTTTTTCAACCAGACTTAAAACCGTGGTAGACTACAGTTTTGGGTACAGGAAAAAGACCTGACAAAACCGTACAGGATGCAAAACGGACACATACGGTTTTCAATGGAGAGTCAATGCATACGTTTTCCAATACGGTTCCATACGGTTTTCACATAGAAAACGTATACGGGAACTGTATTGCAAAAACATGGTGTGAATGCAGCCTTACCAGGAAAGGTAAAAGGCCTTAACATGTATAGCTTGGAAGAAAGAAGAGACAGAGGGGATATGATAGAGACTTTTAAATACATTAAGTGAATCAATACGGTAAAGGAGGAGAGCATATTTAAAAGAAGAAAAGCTACCACAAGAGGACATAGTTTTAAATTAGAGGGGCAAAGGTTTAAAAGTAATATCAGGAAGTATTACTTTACTGAGAGAGTAGTGGATGCATGGAATAGCCTTCCACCAGTGATGGTCGTTGCAAATACAGTGAAGGACGCAGCCCTTTTTCACCTTAAGGACTGAGCCCTTTTTCGCAATTCTGACCACCGTCGCTTTACGAATTAATAACTCGAAAACGCTTTTAACGGATATTCTGATTCTGAGACAGTTTTTTCGTGACATATTCTACTTTATTTTGGTGGTAAATTTTCGGCGTTACTTGCATCCTTTTTTGGTAATAAATCCCCAAATTTCATGAAAATTTTGAAAATTTCGCATTTTTCTAACTTTGAAGCTCTCTACTTGTAAGGAAAATGGATATTCCCAATAAATGTTATTTTTATTCACAAATACAATATGTCCACTTTATGTTGGCATCATAAAATGGACATATTTTTTAAAAAATTATAGGGCTTCAAAGTAGAGCAGCAAATTTAAAAAATGTCATGAAAATTGCTAAATCTGAAGGGACAGATGTTACAGAACTACAACTCCCAGCATGCCTGGGCAGTCTAGGCATGCTGAGAGTTGTAGTTTGGCAACATCTGAAGGGCTACCGTTTGGGCACCACTGTAACAGTGGTCTCCAAACTGTGACCCTCCAGATGTTGCAAAACTACAACTCCCAGCATGCCTTCCTAGCGGTTGCCACAGTAAAGATCACTTTACTTTCACTTTCATTCCCCCCCCCCCCCCCACGTAGTTTCCCTACCTGAGCCAGGATCCAGCAGTCTTCAGCAACGATCGGGGGGTCCCCAGGCATCTTCTCCTCCAGGTACCGGCCTCCATCTTCTGTCCATGTTCGCCTCGACATTCAGGGATGGGCAGAACGGGGGTTGCCATGGCAACCCACTGTCCTGCTCTTCCATTGGTCAGAATCTGTTCTGACCAATGGCAGGGGATAGGAGGAGATCGCAGCACTGCAACCTCACTCCTAGCCCTCAGGATGATTGGAGCTGTCATTGACAGCTCCGATCATCTCTATTTTCCGGGTGATCGGGTCACCAGAAACCAGATCAGCCCGGGATAGCAGAAAATCGCATGTCTGAATTGACATGCGATTTTCTGCGATCGCCGACATGGGGGGGAGGGGGTCTCAGGACCCCCCCAGGCATTTGCACGGGATGCCTGCTGAATGATTTCAGCAGGCATTCCGGTCCGGTCCCCAACCGGCTAGCGGCGGGGACCGGAATTTCCACTGGCGTATGCATACGCCCCACGTCCTTAAGGACTCGGGATGCAGGGCGTATGCATACGCCCGGCGTCCTGAACAGGTTAAACATGCATGGGATAAGCATAAGGCTATCCTTCATATTAGATAGGGATAGGTATAAGGCTATCCTTCATATAAGAAAAGGCCAGGGACTATTGATAGGATTCAGATTATTGGGCAGACTAGATGGGCCAAATGGTTCCGATCTGCCGACACATTCTATGTTTCTATGTCATGGCCGTAAATGTTGGCACCCCTGAAATTTTTCAAGAAAATTAAATTTCTCACAGAAAAGGATTGCAGTAACACATTTTTTTCCATACACATGTTTATTCCCTTTGTGTGCATTGGAACTAAACCAAAAAAGGGAGGGAAAAAAGCTAATTGGACGTAATGTCACAGCAAACTCCAAAAATGGGCTGGACAGAATTATTGGCACCCTTAACTTAATATTGGGTTGCACACCCTTTGGAAAAAAATAACTGAAATCATTTGCTCCCTATAACCATCAAGCTTCTTACACCTCTCAGCCGGAATGTTCGACCACTCTTCCTTTGCAAACTGCTCCAAGTCTCTCTTGCTGTCAGGATTCGGCAGGCTGGAGGTGGATCCTCTGTGTCAGAGAGGGATTGGCGTGGACCGTATCGGCGGACCGGTTCTAAGTTGCTACTGGTTTTCACCAGAGCCCGCCGCAAAGCGGGATGGTCTTGCAGCGGCGGTAGCAACCAGGTCGTATCCACCGGCAACGGCTCAACCTCTCTGACTGCTGAGATAAGCGCGGTACAAGGGATTAGGCAAGAGCAAGGTCAGACGTAGCAGAAGGTCAGGGCAGACAGCAAGGATCGTAGTCAGGGGCAACGGCAAGAGGTCTGCAACACTGGCTTGGGATACACAAGGAAAGCTTTCACTGGCACAATAGCAACAAGATCCGGCAAGGAAGTGAAGGGGAAGTGAGGTAATATAGGGAAGTGCACAGGTGAACACTTCTTAAAACCATGCGCCAATCAGTGGCGCACTGGCCCTTTAAATCGCAGAGAGCAGGCGCGCGCGCGCCCCAGGGAGCGGGGCCGCGCGCGCCGGGACAGCACAGACGGGGAACGAGTCTGGTAAGCGGGTCGGGATGCGCACCGCGAGCGGGCGCGTCCCGCATCGCGAATCGCATCCCGACTAGGGACATTATCGCAGCGCTCCCGGTCAGCGGGTCTGACCGGGGCGCTGCGAACAGGAGAACGCTGCGAGCGCTCCGGGCAGGAGCGGGGACCCGGAGCGCTCGGCGTAACAGTACCCCCCCTTGGGTCTCCCCCTATTTTTAAAACCTGAAAATTTGAGAATAAGTTATCCTCGGGTTCCCATGACCTCTCCTCAGGGCCGCAATTCTCCCAATCTACAAGAATTTTTTTTTTTACCTCTGACCGTCTTGGATGCTAGAATTTCTTTAACCGAGAAGACATCTGAGGACCCGGAGACAGGAGTAGGAGCAATAACCTTGGGAGAGAAGCGGTTAAGGATAAGCGGTTTAAGGAGAGAGACATGAAAAGCATTGGGAATACGGAGAGAAGGGGAAGAAGGAGTTTGTAGGAGACAGGATTGATTTGGCACTTGATTTTAAAGGGTCCAAGATAACGTGGTCCCAGTTTATAACTGGGGACACGGAAGCGGATATACTTGGCGGAGAGCCACACTTTGTCTCCAGGAGCAAAGACAGGAGAAGTTCTTCTTTTTTTGTCGGCATGTTTCTTCATCCGGGATGAGGCCTGTATGAGGGATTTTTGAGTCTCTTTCCAGATGGTGGAGAAGTCCCGGGTAACCTCATCAACAGCGGGCAAACCAGAAGGCGTGGGAGTGGGGAGGGGGGGAAGAGGGTGACGGCCGTACACCACAAAGAACGGGGATTTAGCGGAGGACTCAGAGACTTTGAAATTGTACGAGAATTCGGCCCATGGTAGAAGATCGGCCCAATCATCCTGGCGGGAGGAAACAAAATGTCGCAAATAGTCACTAAGAACCTGGTTAATGCTCTCCACTTGCCCATTGGATTGGGGATGATAGGAAGACGAGAAGTTTAATTTGATTTTAAGCTGATTACAGAGGGCCCTCCAGAATTTCGACAAAAATTGAACGCCTCTATCCGAGACGATATGTGTTGGAAGCCCGTGAAGGCGAAAAATGTGCACAAAAATTTTTTCGCCAACTGTGGCGCAGAAGGAAGACCTGGAAGTGGAATAAAATGTGCCATCTTGGAGAAAGGACCAACGACCACCCAAATGACTGTGTTGCCATGGGATAAAGGTAAGTCTGTTATAAAGTCCATAGCAATTTGAGACCATGGTAGCTCAGGAACAGGCAGAGGATGAAGGAGGCCGGCAGGCTTCTGACGAGGAGTTTTTTCCCGGGCACAGACTGTACAAGCCCGAACAAAATCAGTAACATCTGCTTCCAGGGTAGGCCACAAATAAAAACGAGAGATGAGCTGGATGGACTTTTTGACGCCAGCATGGCCGGCGAGATGTGAGGAGTGTCCCCACCTGAGGATCCTGAGGCGCTGGCGTGGAGAGACGAAGGTCTTTCCAGAAGGAGTTTGTCTGATGGAAGCTGGGGAAGCGGAGATCAGACACTCAGGAGGAATAATGTATTGCAGGGAGGCTTCCATTTCAGAGGCATCCGAGGAGCGAGAGAGGGCGTCAGCCCTGATGTTCTTGTCAGCAGGGCGAAAATGAATCTCAAAGTTAAAACGGGCAAAAAACAACGACCACATAGCCTGGCGTGGGTTCAGCCGTTGGGCAGACTGAAGATAAGAGAGATTCTTGTGATCAGTGTATATAATAATTGGGTATTTGGACCCCTCCATCAGGTGCCTCCATTCCTCGAGGGCCAGTTTTATGGCCAGTAGTTCTTGATCACCAATGGAGTAATTTTTCTCCGCCGGAGAGAAGGTCCTAGAAAAGAAACCACAAGTAATGTTATGTCCAGAAGAGTCTTTTTGTAGGAGTACAGCTCCGGTTCCCACCGAGGAGGCGTCTACCTCTAGTGAGAAGGGTTTAGATGGATCAGGTCTGGAGAGTACGGGAGCAGAAGAAAAGGCAGTTTTGAGACGGTTGAACGCCTCGTCCGCTTGAGGAGGCCAGGACTTAGGGTTGGCGTTTTTCTTGGTTAGGGCCACAATTTGGGCCACAATGGTGGAAAAATGTGGAATAAATTGTCTGTAGTAATTGGCAAACCCCAAGAAACGTTGGATAGCTCGGAGTCCGGAGGGGCGTGGCCAATCCAACACGGCCGATAGTTTGTCCGGGTCCATTTGAAGTCCCTGGCCAGAGACTAAATATCCTAGGAAGGGAAGAGATTGGCATTCAAAGAGACATTTCTCCATCTTGGCAGATAACTGATTGTCCCGGAGTCTCTGAAGAACCAGGCGGACATGACGGCGGTGTTCTTCGAGGTTAGAAGAGAAAATCAAAATGTCGTCCAAGTAGACCACAACACAGGTATATAATAAATTACGAAAAATTTCATTTACAAAGTCCTGGAAGACGGCAGGGGCGTTGCAAAGCCCAAAGGGCATAACCAGATATTCAAAGTGTCCGTCTCTGGTGTTAAATGCGGTCTTCCACTCGTCCCCTTCCCTGATGCGGATGAGATTATATGCACCTCTTAAATCCAATTTGGTAAAGATGTTGGCGCCACGTAGGCGGTCAAAGAGTTCCGAGATAAGAGGCAGGGGATAGCGGTTTTTTATAGTGATTTTATTAAGACCGCGGTAATCAATGCATGGTCGTAAGGAACAGTCTTTTTTGGAGACAAAGAAGAACCCTGCTCCGGCAGGGGAGGAAGACTTGCGGATAAATCCCCTTTTTAAATTTTCTTGGATGTACTCCGTCATGGCTTGTGTTTCAGGAGCAGACAGGGGATAGATTCTGCCCCGGGGGGGAGTAGTACCAGGGAGGAGATCAATAGGACAGTCATAAGGCCTGTGAGGAGGCAAAGTCTCTGCTTGTTTTTTGCAAAAAACATCGGCATAGTCCAGATAGGCCTTGGGGAGACCTGGTATCGAAAGAGCCATAGGGTTTTGACTGGCAGGACTGGGAGCAGACATAAGGCATTTTTTGTAGCAAGAAGTACCCCAGTTCTTGATTGGCATTGCTACAATTCTATCCAGTCTAGTGAATCCTAGGTAAATAGATAAGCTGCATGAATTTCCTTTCCTGATAGTTTGTTTCAATGTAGTGCAAGTTAATTTTATCAATTTGTAATGCTGTCTGTCTGGAACACAGAGGTTTGCTTATATCGGATACATGATATTCAGCCACCGGTGTAAACAAAATTCTGCCCATTCAGTAACATTCCCATTAAGTAACAGCAACCAACATTCAAAGGAATTATGAGAAATTATAATATAAAAGAAAGTTGTACAACTTTTTATTATGCAGTCTTTTAACCCTTAACGACAATGGACGTAAATGTACGTCATGGTGACATGGTACTTAACGCACCATGACGTACATTTACGTGCTGCCATGATCCAGTGCTCGCGTCATGCGCGGCAGGTCCCGGCTGCTATCAGCAGCCAGGGACCCCCGGTAATGGCGGACATCCGCGATCGTGCGGATGTCTGCCATTAACCCCTCAGATGCCATGATCAATACAGATCACGGCATCTGCGGCAGTGCGGTACTTTGAATGGATGATCGGATCGCCCGCAGCGCTGCCGCAGCGATCCGATCATCCAGCATGGCGGCCGGAGGTCCCTTCACCTGGCTCCGGCCGTCTCCCGTGGTCTTCTGCTCTGGTCTGAGATCGAGCAGACCAGAGCAGAACATCACCGATAATACTGATCAGTGCTATGTCCTATACATAGCACTGAACAGTATTAGCAATCAACTAATTGCTATGAATAGTCCCCTATGGGGACATAAAAAGTGTACAAAAAAAAAAAAAAAAGTAAAGTAAAAAAATGTAAAATAAAAAAGTAAGAAATGTGAAAAATCCTCTCCCCCCAATAAAAAGTAAAATGTCAGTTTTTCCCATTTTACCCCCAAAAAAGCAAAAAAAAAAATAATGAATACACATATTTGGTATCGCCGCGTGTGTAAAAGTCTGAACTATTGAAATATATTGTTAATTAGCCCGTACGGTGAACGGCGTAAGCGTATAAAAAATTGTCCAAAATTGCTGCTTTTTTGCTTTTGTCACATTTTATTCCCCAAAAAATTAATAAAAAATGTATAAAAAGTAAAACCTAAGCAAAAGTGGTACTGATAAAAACTACAGATCATGGTGCAAAAAATGAGCCCTCATATCGCCCCATATCGGGAAAAATGATAAAGTTATAGGTGGTCAAAGTAGGGCAATTTCAAATATACTAATTTTGTTAAAATGGTTTGAGATTTTTTTTAAGTAGTGCAATTATAGAAAAGCATATATCATGGGTATCATTTTAATCGTATGGACCCACAGAATAAAGAAAACATGTCATTTTTACCGTAAAGTGTACAGTGTGAAAACAAAACCTTCCAAAATGTGCTAAATTGCGGTCTTCTTTTCAATTTCCCCACATAAATAATATTTGTTTGGGTGCGCCGTACATTTTATGGTAAAATTAGTGATGTAATTACAAAATACAATTGGTGATGCAAAAAACAAGCCCTCATATGGTTCTGTGGCTGGAAATATAAAAGAGTTATGACTTTTAGAAGGCGAGGAGGAAAAAACGAAAATGCAAAAATAAAATTGGTCTGGTCCTTAAGGGGTTAAGGACCAAGCGTTTTTCTGTTTTTGCACATTCGTTTTTTCATTGTAACTTCTGTGGGCTTCTGTTTCTACGTAGTAAATTTTTCGGTAAAAATGACACCTTATCTTTTTTCTGTAGGTCCATACGATTAAAATGATACCCTACTTATATAGGTTTGATTTTTTAGTACGTCTGGAAAAAATCATAACTTAAATTTTTCAGTATATTCAAATGAGGTGCTAACTGGCACTCTGACGTCAGTGCCGGGCCGCAGCGCCGCCCAGCTCATCAATATTCCTCCCCTCTGTCTTCATTACAGAGCGGGGAGAAGAGGGAGAGGCAGAGGGAGGGAAGGAATATTGATGAGCTTGGCGGCGTTGTGGCCCAGCACGGACGTCAGAGTGCCAGTTAGCACCTCATTTGAATATACCGAAAAATTTAAGATTACGGCCGACGAATGGTGCGGCGGATCCGGTTACAGTAAGGATCAAACTGATTAGCGTCCCCTGCACTACCAGCCAGTACTGCTGGTTAGTGCGGGGGGGGAGCTGACAGTTTTACTTGAAGCAAAAAAATCGTTGGTGTAAACTTACACTTGACACCTTGATGAATTTGTTGGATTTAATGTCTGTCCATCCAAGTTGGCACTGTCTGTTTTTTCAGGCAGATTGCTAAATCTGGGCCATTGTTTTCCAAAAATAAATCCATAAATTTAACTCAATTTTACGGACATAGGGGGAGATTTATCATTATTGTCTTTGGAAAGTGAGTTTGAAGTGAGTTGTTTTTTTTCTTGCTTTTGTATTTCTTATGTGAGACACATTTATTATACTATCATGGGTGGGGGGGGGGGGGTTGATACATTTGACGCACATAAGCAAAAAACAATGAATCGCTTCAGAACGCCATGTTGTACTTTCCTAAGAAAAGAAACTTGCAGTTGCAACTTTTTGTGAGACTTTTTAAAAGTGCTCTCCAAAGGCATTTATGTACATCAGCTTTATTTATGGACAACTTCTTTAAGTAAGGCTGTTTGCTACATTATGGGTACCCACATAAAGTACTAAGGTGCACGTGCAACAGTTTGTGCACCTGGAATAAGCAAAAAAATAAAGCTCTAAATGAGATGATAAATCTCCCCCACATTTTTGTAAAAAAATATGGCTTCTTTTACATGGACATTGGTAACTACTAAGTACATGCATTAGGGCCACAGCCTTTCAATAGTATTTAGGCATATTTTAGCAGTGAATTCAGAATTAGTGATCAGTGCAGGGGATAGATAGAGACAGAGGCATCTCTATCAGGACATATGACAGCGTTTCATACATTCACTTGTACTATTGTGTTATGCAGAGTTTGTTGAAGTGACAGTGACTATTTAAAGGTTATTCACAGCCTTGTAGAACATTTGTGTGTGTATATATATATATATATATATATATATATACGTGGTGTAGGGGACATATGGAAATACATTTGATCATACTATAAAGGGTTTGCATTTAGCCTTTAACCATAGAAACTCATAGCTCTACATAGGAGCTGTAAAATAAAATGTACAGAATTTTATTACATTAAAATAACAAGATTGTCTTAATACTCAATGATATACCTAAACTTTAAAAGTGTTCTGTATATACATTTACACATAGTGATAATGAACTCCAGACTATAGACATAACCTACAAAAGTATTTTACTTATTTTAAAGGGGTTATCCAGGAAAAAAACATTTTTTATATATCAACTGGCTCCAGAAAGTTAAACAGATTTGTAAATGACTTCTATTAAAAAATCTTAATCCTTTCAGTACTTATGAGCTTCTGAAGTAAAGGTTGTTCTTTTCTGTCTAAGTGGTCTCTGATGAAATGTGTCTCGGGAACCGCCCAGTTTAGAAGAGGTTTGCTATGGGGATTTGCTTCTAAACTGGGCGGTACCCGAGACACGTGTCATCAGAGAGCACTTAGACAGAAAAGAACAACCTTAACTTCAGAAGCTCATAAGTACTGAAAGGATTAAAAAAAAATTAATAGAAGTAATTTACAAATCTGTTTAACTTTCTGGAGCCAGTTGATACATAAAAAAAAGTTTTTTCCCGGAATACCCCTTTAAGGGCTAATTCTTTCCCCATGTATCCATGGCCAGCAAATTATATTTAAATGGGTACTCCGGTGGAAAACGTTGTTTTTTTTTTTTTAATAAATCAACTGGTGCCAGAAAGTTAAACAGATTTGTACACCACACGCCCGGATTCTCAGTTATCCCATGGGCTAGTAGTGAATAAAGAGTCCACAACCAGTTATGGTTAAACAGAGGCTTTACTGAGTAGAAGACAGGTGTAATTATCTTCACAGACAGAGACCCAGAGGACCTTGCAGCTTGCTGGACCAATAAACTTGTAATAAACTTGACTTGTAATTAAACTTGACTTGACTATGTGCAGGACTTGACTTGACTATGTGCAGGACTTGACTTGACTATGTGCAGGACTTGACTAGTTTCAGTGACAGCAGACATAGACTTGAGACTTACTGGAGAGACGGTAGCTTTGTGGCCTTCCAGATGCTGATCACTTGCCCTGAGTTCTCTGGTAGCTGAACTCAGTAAGGTAGCTGGTGGTAAGTGCTAAGAGAGTGAATTGTAATGGCCGCCCCTTTATATAGTAGGGGGCTGGACTAAAGCCCATTGCTCAAGCTGTGGGTCATGGGGTTAAGCTGGTGCTCTCTGGGAGTACATGTGACAACAAATCATGTGACTGCATAACATAACATGTGACAGGCTTACTCACAGGTCCTTGAGACCTCCCACAGGTCCTTTATACTATATTTACATAGGGATCCTGTCTATGCATTAAAGTGACATACACACCATATAAAACAACAGGGAGACAACAAGAGGAGACCCTGCAGGGGAGCCCCCAGGTCACTGAGGGACTCAACCTGACAGGGCCTACAGGTAGTGCAGGACCGTGTACCTGTACTGGGACATCACACTACCATATTTATTGGTCCTGGCTGCTTATCACTAGGTTTTGGTCTGAGGTAGAGCATTTAATCTCTGATGTCCGTGTAATCTCTGATGTCTGTGTAATATCCATGTTACTAGGACGTAAAATGAGAAATAGAACAGTGATGATAATGAATGGACAATTGCGATTAGCATGTGGTGAGCATTAATGGTAGTGAGCAGAAATCCTTTTAAAAGAAGGGAGAGGAGGTGTGTGAAGCTTCAGTTTCTCCTACTTCATAAAACTGCATGCTGTGAAAAGAAAAACAGGAGTGGTAATCACCTAATATATTTTAATTGAAGCAACTGTGTTCAGGTATTGCTTTTGCAGGGCATATGTATATGTGGACAGACATATGTATCTGTAAAGTGTACTAATTCATTATTATTTTGTATTTCCTAGTTACCTTGGAGCAGTTTGCATTAGCTGTGGAGTCTTGTCCTGCGCCAAAGGATCAGAGTTTACTAATGGAGGTACAGAGGAAATCCCCTTATAGCTGTATTTGTCATTTAAGGTAGGAGTTTATTATTCCCTGTGCCAGCACAGATTGGGAAACTGCACACAACACAAGCCCCGCCTTTGTGAAAAAGAAGTTGCACAAACTCATGCTTTGCACAAAAACAGCTTGCAACAAAAATTGTGCAACTTTGCCACTCTGAACTGGCACAGGAAATGATAAATCCTCCAGACCCCCAAGTCTGTAACTCTTCTATCCACCTTGTTACATGCTGCCTAATGCTACTGCAATAACTTGTAAACCATAATTAGATGTAATACACAGCTTTTCAGTCTCTAGGACAAAAATTTCCATTCAGTGACAACAAATAGAAATGGCAAGGCACTAAGACACAGAGTATATTTAAAAAAAAATACATACATTTTAACACACAATATTTGAGATCAGAATGGTCAACTCCTTTATCCTTTTAAAGGGGTTATCCAGGAATAGAAAAACACAGCTAATTTCTTTCAAAAACAGCTCCACGTCTGTCTCCAGGTTGGGTGTGGTTTTACAACTTGGCTCCATTCACTTCAATGGAACTGAGCTGGAGAGCCACACCCAACCTGAAGAAAGACGGGGAGCGGGTTTTGATAGAAAGTAGCTATGTTTTTCTATTCCTGGATAACTCCTTTAAGACATAGGATGTAAATGTATGTCCTGGTGCCCTGGTACTTAACGCATCAGGACGTACATTTACATCCTATACATTACATGAGCACCTGCTATCAGCAGCCAGGGACCCGCCGGTAATGGCAGACTTCAGCGATCGCGCTGATGTCCGCCATTAACTCCCATAGATGCCGTAGTACAGCTCATGGCAACTTGTGGTAATCTGGCACTTGAAATGGGTGATCGGATCGTCCACGGCACACCTGTTGGGATCCGATCATCCAAGAAGGCGGACAGAGGTATCTGTAATCTGCAATCTAAAGATTGCTAAATAAATAGTCCCCCGTGGGGACATAAAGTGTAAAAAAATTGAATAAATAAAATGTCACCCCTCCCCAATAAAAATTTTAATGGCCCTTTTTACCCAGAATGCATAAAAAGATAATTAATAAACATATTAGGTTTATGATCCTGTACAGGGAAAGCCATAAACATAAAAAAATATCTAAACATTAGGGATGTCCCGATACCGATACTGGGATACCGGTATACGATACCTGTTGGCGGGACCCTTGCCGGCAGGTAGTAAAGGAGCGCCGATAACACTATGGCATAGCATTGATCAGTGTACATTGTGAAAAAAAAATAATAATGAATTAACCTCTTAATTAATAAACGTTTGAATCACCCCCCTTTTCAAAAAGTTGAAATAAAATAATTTTATATACAGTCATGGCCGTAAATGTTGGCACACCTGAAATTTTTCAAGATTGTCTCATAGAAAAGGATTGCAGTAACACATGTTTTGCTCTACACATGTTTATTCCCTTTGTGTGTATCGGAACTAAACCAAAAAAGGGAGGAAAAAAGCAAATTGGACATAATGTCACACCAAACTCCAAAAATGGGCTGGACAAAATTATTGTCACCCTTAACTTAATATTTGGTTGCACACCCTTTGGAAAAAAATAACTGAAATCAGTTGCTTCCAATAAGCTTCTTACACCTCTCAGCCGGAATGTTGGACCACTCTTCCTTTGCAAACTGCTCCAGGTCTCTCTTATTGGAAGGGTGCCTTTTCCCTACAGCAATTTTAAGATCTCTCCACAGGAGTTCAATGGGATTTAGATCTGGACTCATTGCTGGCCACTTCAGAACTCTCCAGTGCTTTGTTGCCATCCATTTCTGGGTGCTTTTTGACATATCTTTGGGGTCATTGTCCTGCTGGAAGACCCAAGATCTCTGAGACAAACCCAGCTTTCTGACACTGGGCTGTACTGTTCAACCCAAAATCCTTTGTTAATCCTCAGATTTCATGACTCCTTGCACACATTCAATGCACCCCTTGCCAGAGGCAGCAAAGCAACCCCAAAACATCATTGAACCTCCACCATATTTCACTGTAGGTGCTGTGTTCTTTTCTTTGTAGGCCTCATTCCGTTTTCGGTAAACAGTAGAATGATGTGCTTTACCAAAAGCTCTATCTTGGTCTCATCTGTCCACAAGACATTTTCCCAGAAGGATTTTGGCTTACTCAAGTTCATTTTGGCAAAATGTAGTCTTGCTTTTTTATGTCTCTGTGTCAGCAGTGGGGTCCTCCTGGGTTTCCTGCCATAGCGTTTCATTTCATTTAAATGTCGACAGATAGTTTGCGCTGACACTGATGCTCCCTGAGTCTGCAGGACAGCTTGAATATCTTTGGAACTTGTTTGGGGCTTCATATCCACCATTCGGACCACCCTGTTTTGACACCTTTCATCAATTTTTCTCTTCAGTACATGCCCAGGGAGATTAGCTACAGTGCCATGAGTTGCAAACTTCTTTATAATGTTGCACACTGTGGACAAATGCAAATCTAGATCTCTGGAGATTGACTTGTAACCTTGAGATTATTGATATTTTTCCACAATTTTGGTTCTCAAGTCCTCAGACAGTTCTCTTCTCCTCTTTCTGTTGTCCATGCTTAGTGTGGCATACACAGATACACAATGCAAAGACTAAGTGAACTTCTCTCCTTTTTATCTGCTTTCAGGTGTGATTTTTATATTGCCCACACCTGTTACTTGCCCCAGGTCAAGGGCGTACCTAGAGCCTTTGGCACCCGGGGCGGACCCTTTGTTTGGCACCCCCCCCCCCCCACACACACACACCCCTTAAATACACCTCCTCCCTCCCCCCAGGGGCGGACTGACAACACCCGGGGCCCCCGGACCAGAAAAAAGGCAAGGGCCCCTTCTAGGCTCTGCAGCTCATCAATCTTCTGCCACGCTCCTATTCCACCCAAATCCCACACACAAAAAATTAAAATTTATATATGTAAGAAACACTTTAACGTAGGTTAATTTCCATGACTAATAATACTGGTAAACAAGGAGTAAATATATACCACCACAAAATAATTGGATAATACCGTCAAACTGTACTGAATAAAACCACTATACACAGACCAGTATATTATACAGGATCTGTATACCAAATAAGTGATTATATACAGGACCATATGGCGGTAGATATCAGCTGTACACAGGATGCGTATACCATATAAGTGATTACAGTTACATTTTGGGACTCACAATTACATCTTTTCTGATCAGCGGCATCCTCTTTCCTTTTCTTCTCCGTCCGGATAAGACCGCCATGTGGATCTCTTAACATCTGCAGGAAAACATGTCAGACTCATTTTTTCAGTGCCCTCCCCTCCTCTACACAATCTTCCCATCTATACGCCCACAAACTGTAATAATGCCCTCCTTGGTGTCCTGCACAGTAAAAGGGCAGGTAGGTAGGTAGCCAGGTAACCCCCTCTTTCCCATAGGTATATGCAGAGTTACATCCCCCCCCCTCTTTCCCATAGGTATATGCAGAGTTACACCCCCCTCTCTTTCCCATAGGTATATGCAGAACTACGCTACACCCCCCCCTCTTTCCCATAGGTATATGCAGAGTTACACCCCCCTCTTTCCCATAGGTATATGCAGAGCTACACGCCCCCCCTCTTTCCCATAGGTATATGCAGAGCTACACCCCCCCTCTTTAATATAGGTATATGCAGAGATACACTCCCCACCTCTTTCCCATAGGTATATGCAGAGTTACACCCCACCTCTTTCCCATAGGTATGTGCAGAGCTACACCCCCCTCTTCCCCATAGGTATATGCAGAGCTACCCCCCCCCCTTCCCCATAGGTATATGAAGAGCTACACCCCCACTTCCCCATAGGTATATGCAGAGCTACACCCCCCTCTCACTCCCTTTCCCATAGGTATATGCAGAGCACCCCCCCTCTCCCCCCCTTTCCTATAGGTACAGTATATGCAGAGCACCCCCCCTCTCCTCCCTTCCCTATAGGTACAGTATATGCAGAGCACCCCCCTCTCCCCCCCTTCCCTAGGTACAGTATATGCAGAGCACCCCCCTCTCCCCCCTTCCCTATAAGTACAGTATATGCAGAGCACCCCCCCCTCTCCCCCCCTTCCCTATAGGTACAGTATATGCAGAGCACCCCCCCCTCTCCCCCCCTTCCCTATAGGTACAGTATATGCAGAGCACCCCCCCTCCCCCCCTTCCCTATAGGTACAGTATATGCAGAGCACCCCCCCTCTCCCCCCCTTCCCTATAGGTACAGTATATGCAGAGCACCCCCCCTTCCCTATAGGTACAGTATATGCAGAGCCCCCCCTCTCCCCCCTTCCCTATAGGTACAGTATATGCAGAGCACCCCCCCTCCCCCCCTTCCCTATAGGTACAGTATATGCAGAGCCACCCCCCTCCCCTATAGGTACAGTATATGCAGAGCACCCCCCCATAGGTATAGGCAGGGTTAAAAAGAAATAATTAAAAAAAGGATGCTCACCTGATATCCCACGCAGCGATCTCCTCAGCAGCAGGGGCCACGTCTTCTCCCCTCCACAGTACAGGCGCCGATGAGTGACGTCACCGGCGCCTGTACTGCGCGCTGCGTGGGGGCAGAGGTCACGTCTCCTCTGTGTAAGCTGCAGATGCGGCTCTGTACCGCTGTCTACTGAGGATCTGGGACGAGCATCCCGGACCTCAGCAGCGGCGGCGGCGGGTTAATCTAAAGGAGCATCATATGCTTGAAACTATCTTATTTTTCCACAATTTTGAAAGGTCAATAATTTTGTCCAGCCCGTTTCTTTTTTTGAGTTTGATGTGACATTATGTCCAATTTGCAGTTTTTTCCTCCCTTTTTTGGTTTAGTTCCAATACACACATAGGGAATAAACATGTGTATAGCAAAACATGTGTTACTGCAATCCTTTTCTGTGAGAAATACTTGATTTTCTTGATAAAATTTCATGAGCGCCGACATTTACGGCCCTGACTATATGATAATATTAATAAAAATAATAATTAATAATAACAAAAAAACAACCCCTTTTTTACCGTAAAAAAAAAAAACTTGTCACATGACATTGAAAAAAGTATTGGTAATTGGTATCGGTGTGTACTTTAAAAAAAAAAAGTATCAGTACTTGGTCTTAAAAAAATGGTATCGAGACATCCGTAATTTTAATAATATTAACCCACAGAATAAAGAAAACATGTAATTTTTACTGTAAAGTGTAATACTAGAAAACGAAACCTTCCAAAATTGCAGTTTTCTTTTCAATTTCCCCACAAAAATTATATTTTTGGGCTTTTACCATACATTGTATGGAAAATGAGTAATGCCATTACAAAGTACAATTAGTTGTGCAAAAAACAAGCCCTTATATGGGTCTGTGGATGGAAATATAAAAGAGTTATGATTTTTAGAAGGCGAGGAAGAAAAAAAAGAATATGCAAAAATAAAATTGGCCTGGTCCTTAAAGGGTTAGAGAGAAACTGATAGCTAGTTTACCAACACTAAACCTAGTATACTGGGATAGAGTGCATATGAAGAGCTTTAAAGGGTTACTCCACTCCCCAGCGTCCGGAACATTGAGTTCTTGAATGCTGTGTGCAGGGTTCCGTGTTCACTCCTGCCCCCTCGTGATGTCACGGCCTGCCCCCCTCAATGAAAGTCTATGGGAAGGGAGAGAGACGGCCGTCACGCCCCCTCCCATAGACTTGCATTGAGGGGGCGGGACGTGACGTCACATGACGTGGTGTGACGTCACGATGGAGCGGGCGTGAACACGGAAGCCCGCACACAGCGTTCGGAAACTCAATGTACCGGACGCTGGGGAGCAGAGTAACCCTTTAAAAAGAAGGGTTAGGCTAGAATTTTACTTGGGCTTTTTTGACCAAAACATCAGCACAGCGGTTTTCCGTTAGCATGAATAAATAAGTAAACCCAAAATGCCAAACGACTTTTCGCTTTTGGGTTTGACGTTCTTTCCCCTGACCCCTGCATTTTGCTTCGATATGGCAGTTTTTCAGCAAAAACGCCATAGTTTCAGCATCCCTGGAGGAAGATAGGGATTAGAGATGAGCGAAGTTACAGTAATTCGATTCATCAGGAACCTCGCAGCCCGGCAGTTGCTGACTTTATCCTGCATAAATTAGTTCAACTTTCAGGGGCTCCGGTGGGCTGGAAAAGGTGCATACAGTCCATGGAGAGAGTATCCCAGAACTGTATCCACCTTTTCCAGCCCACCGGAGCACCTGAAAGCTGAACTAATTTATGCAGGCTAAAGTCAGCAACTGCCGATCCGAGAAGTTCGTGACAAATTGAATTACTGGAAGTTCGCTCATCTCTAAGGCTGGGTCCACACTACGTTTTGTCCCATACGGGAGCGCATACGGCAGGGGGGAGCTAAAAGCTCGCGCTCCCGTATGTCACCGTATGCGCTCCCGTATGTCATTCACTTCAATGAGCCGACCGGAGTGAAACGTTCGGTCCGGTCGGCTCATTTTTGCGCCGTATGCGCTTTTACAACCGGACCTAAAACCGTGGTTGACCACAGTTTTAGGTCCGGTTGTAAAAGCGCATACGGCGCAAAAATGAGCCGACCGGACCGAACGTTTCACTCCGGTCGGCTCATTGAAGTGAATGGCATACGGGAGCGCATACGGTCACATACGGGAGCGCGAGCTTTTAGCTCCCCCCTGCCGTATGCGCTCCCGTATGGGACAAAACGTAGTGTGGACCCAGCCTAATAGGGATGCATAGCATCCCTTCTTCCCTCTACAGCCATACAGCTTCCAGAGTAACATAGTGCAGCACTGTAAACTGTCCCTGCAGAGATTGGGACCCAGCTGTGTCGCGGCTACAGAACCGGGAGCACAGCTGATGCTGAGCACTAGATATACATCATATATGTACTGCCCAGCAAAAAATTTACTGTAAACCTGCAATGTGTATTCAGTATACACATCGCTGGTTCACTTAACCCCCAACAAGGAAAGGGTTAACCTGCACTTCAGATCAGTGCTAGTTAACTTTTTGGGGCTATGTAGTATATACAGCCATCTATAGAAGGATGTATATACGGTATACAGAAGCTGTCCACTTACCCCATCCTGCTGCTTCAGCCAGGTCTGTGTAGCTCTGCCCCTAGTGATGACGTTATTAGGGGTGGCGCTACAGCCGGGAGCCAGGAGTGTTAAGTTTTAAGGCTCTGTTTTACATTGTCTGGCAGTGTCTTCTCAAACACGGAGACTCCAGCTGTTGCCAAACTAAAACTCTCAGCATCCCTGGACAGCCAAAGGTTGTCAGGGCATGGTGGGAGTGGTAGTGTTACAACAACTGGAGGCACCCTGTTTAAGAAGACTGCATTATGCATGTACAAACCCATTTCTCGTGGTTTTTATTCTTGAGTGGTGTGGGGAGTGGTTTAAAAAAAAATGTTTTTCCCAATGTGTTGTTTTATTTTTTTTAATTTAATTTACCCGCTTACTAGTTTCTACACACCAGCAAAAACCTCAGAAAAACTGCCAAAAAGCAGGACAAAAGCTGTGGCAGTGTTTCTGTCGTTTTTGCTGATGGGAAAAAACCTTTGTGGAATTCTAGCCTTACTCAAATTTTTTTGTTGCTGCTCCAGCACTCTGAACATTTTTTCAGAATGCTCGGAACAGGAGGCCATGAACGGGACGTCATGGCCACGACCGTCGTGACATCACGTGGGTGTGCCCCTGACATCACAACCACTGCTGCAGGAACCCGGTGTTTGTTTAGAATGCCAGTTTCTGCAGGAGATCACGGGGACCCCAGTGATCAGACATCTTACCCCCTATCCTTTTGATATGGAATAAGATGTCTAGCAGCGGAGTACCCCTTTAAGTCTTGCCTGTGTTCTGGCTATTTTTAGTTGCGTAGCTATTGCTAAACAGCCAAAACACAGGCAAGACTGAATATAAAAGCTCTTCACCTGCACAGTGCAGGGGAACTAGCTTTCAGATTCTTTTTTAAGTTTGTGGTCCCATGTTGCAATTTATTTGTGAATATTTGTGGAAATTTAAGCAAAAACTGTTACTTACTGTTTTATGAAGATTCACCTATATAGACTACATTCTTAGTTAACCTCCCTAGCGGTACGATTCCGTCTGGAAATTTGTACCAAAAGCGGTACAATTTTTTGCATTGAAATTCCACATCTCCCCCCATCACATTCCCCCTCCCTTGTCACATTTCCCCCCCCATATCACATTCCCCCCCTGTCACATTCCCCCCCCATATCACATTCCCCCCCTGTCACATTCCCCCCCCCCTTGTTGCATTCTCCCCCCCCTGTCACATTCATCCCCCTGTCACATTCTCCCCCCTTGTTACACTCTCCCCCCCCGTCACATTCATCCCCCCCTGTCACATTCCCCCCTTGTTACATTCTCCCCCCCCCCCTTGTTACCTTCTCCTCCCTCCATGTTACATTCCACTCCCCCCCTGTCACATCCCCCCTTTGTCACATTCCTCCCCCCTGTCACATCCCCCCCCCCTTGTCACATTCTCCCCTCTGTCACATTCCCCCCTATGTCACATACCCCCCTATGTCACATTCCCCCCCCTTGTCACATTCCCCCCCCCCCTTGTTTCATTCTCCCCTGTGTCACATTCCCCCCCCCCTGTCACCTTCTCTTGTCCTGCAGCAGAATACACTAGGTTTGCCGGCAGATTTCAAACCTAGTGTATTTGCTGCAGAACAAGTCCTTTCCCCTTCAGCCAATCACAGGCTTTACACCACTGCGGCCTGTGATTGGCTGAAAAGTGAAAGGTCCTGTAAGATGAATAGAGCAGTGACCAGAGCGCACGGAGGGGAACGACATCTGCAGGGACCGGGATTAGGTGAGCAAAAGGTTTTTTTATTTTCTTCCTTCTTACTTTTACACTTAGTTCAGGGTTTTCTACCAGGGGGCCTCCAGCTGTTGTGAAACTACTGCTCCCAGCATGCCCGGACAGCCTTTGGCTGTCCGGGCATGCTGAGAGTTGTAGTTTTGCAACATCTGGAGGCCCCCTGGTTGAGAAACACTGACTTTTAGTATATGTCTTTACCTGCTCTGGCCGGCCCCCGCAACGGGAGCCGACCCGAGCAGATAATCACATATTTTCCCGGGGGCTGCATCACTACATCGCAAAAAGCAAAAATCGCGATTTGATTGCTTTTGCGATATACTGTGCAGCCCGCACAGCAACTCTGCAATTCTACCCCGAGCGTGACTCGGGGTTACCGCTTCTAGCAGCGAAAATTAACCCCGAGTCACGCTCGGGAATACCGCTAGGCTGGTTAAAGGTACTCCGGTTGAAAAAAAATATATATTTTTTTTAAAATCATCTGGTGCCAGAAAGTTAAACAGATTTGTAAATTACTTCTATTAAAAAAAATCTTAATCTTTCCAGTACTTATTAGCTGCTGAATATTACAGAGGAAATTATTTTCTTTTTGGAACACAGAGCTCTCTGCTGAAATCATGACCACAGATCTCTCTGCTGACACCTCTGTCCATTTTAAGAACTGTCCAGAGTAGGACAAAATCCCCATAGCAAACATATGCTGCTCTGGACAGTTCCTAAAATGGACAGTTCCTAAAATGGACAGAGATGTCAGCAGAGAGCACTGTGGTCATGATGTCAGCAGAGAGCTCTGTGTTTCAAAAAGAAAAGAATTTCCTCTGTAGTATTCAGCAGCTAATAAGTGCTGGAAGGATTAAGATTTTTTTAATAGAAGTAATTTACAAATCTGTTTAACGTTCTGGCACCAGTTGATTAAAAAAAAAAGTTTTCCACCGGAGTACCCTTTAAGAAGTGAAAGTGGCTCTGCCTATCTACGGTACTTTTTTTTTGTTTTTGTGGCTGTGCTTTTGGAATTAGTGGTCATTCTGTTGTATTTAGTGCAGAAAAAAAAAGTGAGAAAATTGTCACTTGTGAAAAGCTGCAAAATGAGTTCTACTTCTCTTGTTATCTTGTTGTACTGATGATGGGCACTATTTCAAAGCTGTGTTCACACACTTTTCTATAGGACTCATATTAAAGGAGTAGTCCAGTGGTGAACCCAGTGGTGAACAATTTATCCCCTATCCTAAGGATAGGGGATAAGTTGCAGATCGCGGGGATCCGACCGCTGGGGCCCCCTGCGATCTCCTGTACGGAGCCCCGACAGCCCGCGGGAAGGGGGCGTGTCGACCTCCACACGAAGCGGCGGCTGACACGCCCCCTCAATACAACTCTATGGCAGAGCCGAAGCGCTGCCTTCGGCGAACTCCGGCTCTGCCATTGAGATGTATTGAGCGGGCGTGTCGGCCGCCGCTTCGTGCGGAGGTCAACAGCCGCTATTTGGCCGGAGAGCCTGGCCCCCGTACAGAGAGAGCGCAGGGGGCCCCAGCGGTCGGACCCCCCGCGATCTCAATCTTATCCCCTATCCTTAGGATAGGGGATAAGTTTTTCACCACTGGACTACCCCTTTAAGACATGAGTCCGTAATTACGCTCTTACTTTTGAATTTCAAATACTGGTATATCAGAATACAGGGATATAGGGAAGATTTTACATTCGTCCCTTGTTTCATAGGCTCTAAACATCTGTAACATGTCTGGGCATGTCAGGACAAAGGTGTAGTACTGTACATGCTATGTAAGGTCAGTGAGAAGTGGTGAGGAGCACAGATAGAAGCAGAACAAATAACTGCAGAGCAGCACAGGGGACTCTGGTCTAGGTTCTCGTGTAGAGAGAAAATGCTGTGTTGCTGATTTTGCCGGAAACCAAATTTCACCTATTTTAGTTGAATAGGCGAGACCTGTATGTAAAGTAAGCATGCAAGCAAATTTACATCAAGATGTCCGGCAGAATTGTTTTACGTACCCTAACAGTGACAAGTTACTTTTATAACTATAATGATGACAAAATTAAACTATATGGGTGGTATTTATCAAAGGATTTATGTGTTTTTTTTCACGTAGCTTTGGCACAATACTTTGGCGCAGAGTCTTTTTTGCGCCAAAGTTTGGTGCATCTTCTCCACTGTCATTTTTACAACTTTCTCAAAATCACACGGTCCTGTGTGTGATTTTAACTTTAGTCAGTAATTAATCATTTACGCCATTCGATCTTGGGCGCAATTTTGCGCCTTTAGGAGTTTTTTTTGGCGCAAAGCCCCGCCAAGAAATTTTGCATATGGAAAACACACTTACCAATGTCAGAAAATGTAAAGGCGTCAAAATACATCAAAAACATTTTTTGTGAAAGCAGCGATGCCTCCGGGGCTGCTCAATACTATCCTGCGACATAGTTGTCTCTGAGGGTCCTAAACCCTCCGTTGAGCCAGCATTGGACATGGCCGCACAGGTTCAGGAAAGGTAAGCACTAAAGCAGTGGTCTCCAACCTGCGGACCTCCAGATGTTTCAAAACTACAACTCCCAGCATGCCCGGACAGCCGTTGGCTGTCCGGGCATGCTGGGAATTGTAGTTTTGCAACATCTGGAGGTCCGCAGGTTGAAGACCACTGCACTAAAGCAACCAAAAAAAAAAAAATTTTTTATAAATACTCAAGTTGAAAATAAAATCCATTTCACATGGTGGCTATAAACCCCACAAAAGAAAATAACTCATGTCACTTGCTGATATACTGCAGGAGGGACCCCGAAATGGCTGCTCTACAGGGTAAAAAACGCGTCCTCTGTGGTGGTAAGTTTTGTGTAGAAGGCGCTGGGAACAGATGATTTCAACATTTGAGCGAAAATTACTAACAACTGGCACCAAATGATAAATTTGGTGCATGTCCACGAAAACCAAAGTGAAAAATAAAAGGGTAAAAAGCAACTGTCAACAGGCAAAATTGATAAATACCCCCCTATCTGTGTCTCAGAGGGCTGAGGTAAAAAAAAAAAAAGAACCAATGACGAGTAGAACAACTGCTCATAGAAACATAAAATGTGTCGGCAGATAAAAACAAATCATGCTCAATATTTTGATTACTATCAATGGTCCCTGGCCGTATCTTATATGAATGATAACCTAACAAGAAGGACCAATTATGGACAGTTACAGCAGAAGCATTGTCAGACCAGTCACTAGAGATGAGCGAACTTACAGTAAATTCGATTCGTCACAAACTTCTCGGCTCGGCAGTTGATGACTTATCCTGCATAAATTAGTTTAGCTTTCAGGTGCTCCCATGGGCTGGAAAATGTGGATACAGTCCTAGGAGAATCTTTCCTAGGACTGTATCCACCTTTTCCAGCCCACCGGAGCACCTGAAGGCTGAACTAATATATGCAGGATAAGGCATCAACTGCCGAGCCGAGAAGTTCGTGACAAATCGAATTTACTGTAAGTTCGCTCATCTCTACCAGTCACAAGCACAGATAGAAAACGTACCTCCGAGTCTTTTCTGACAAATTACTAACATGCAGCACTATGCATGATAGTTATTTTTTCAACATTACATTCATTTTAAATTTTGGTGCCTAAATGTCTTATCGGAATTTCTTTCTCCTTGCTCCCTGATGTATATAACTATGTAATCGAAAACAAAGCTTCCCGGAATTATATGGCACAGGTCTAACACTTGAAACAGGTGCTGTGGGGAAGCTTGGCATGGTGTCTGTAATCTAACTTGACAAAATAGCTCTGCATGCCGCGCTATTTTGTTTGCCATTGCAGATCCTATCAGATTCTCTAAACACAGTCTAAGTCCAGCAGTAATGACATATATAAGGGTGCATTCACATCACGATTTTGATATACAGTTCCTGTTTACTGTTTTGTATAGGAAAATCGTATACAACCGTATGGAAAACCGTATACATAGACCTCCCATGCAAACACGTATGCAAAAAGATGCATCCAGTTGTGTACGTTTTTGGTTGTTTATGGTTTTGTGTGTTTTTTTTTACCATACACAAAACTGCAGTCTCCTACGGTTTTGTGTCCTGTTTTAAAACCGTATACGAACCGTATACGTTTTTTTTTTTTTAACATTGAAGTCAAAGAAAAATGGATGTGTCTACAGTGCCATACAGTTTTTGGGATATGTTGTTTTTTTTGTACATTGCAAACCACTCCTACTATAAAGCAATCGGAACTTTATTGCACTAAAGTGTTAACCAAAAAAAGTATACTTTTTTATTACAAAAACAAATGCAACCGGACCTCTTAACTCAGACCGCATACGGTTTAAAACCATATGCAGTTTCATCTCAGAGCACACATTTGCATACAATTTTATCAGGTTTTAGGGCATACATTCTGCAAAAAAAAAACAGTATGGCAAAATCTTTATGGTCAACAAGACAAATGTCAGCCAAGCAATTTGTTAAAAAAAGATCAACTATGAGGCTAAGTTTCCACTTGTTTTTTTGTGGCCCAAAAAAACGCAAGAAAAAAAGCCACAGCATTTTCCTGTGTTTTGCATTTTTTCTGGCGTTTTGGCCTTTGAGTGGAAATTGCATTTTGGCCCCTTAAACGTTTTTTTTTTATTTGTTGGGTACAAAAAAAAAAAAAGGATGCAGTAGTGATGGAAAAAAATGTATTTAACTAAATTTATATTTTTTTAACAACATTTTTATACAGTTTTAAACAGGGATCAATTTATGTGGGTGGGAAAGGCACTAAATATTTTGCCGACAATAATCAAAATGTAGTGTGTGTGTTTTTCACTTTTTCTTTTTTTAAAAATATTTTGTAGGAGGTAGTACTACTACTCCCTGCATGGAACACACTGTTCCATGATGGGAGTAGTAGTTCCTGTACTAATAGACAGATCGCCCCGGGTGTCACTCCTGACACCCGATGCGATCGTCCATTATATAGCAGAGATGCGGAGTGGCTTTATACAGCGCTCGCATCTCTGCACTATACTCTGGGCCTGCCAGTGATGTGAATGGAAATTCACATCACTCATTCATATTTTCCGCCCAGAGTGGGAATTGACCAGAAGGTGGCAGCCAATCCCCACTCTCAGTGGGGAAATATGAGGGAGTGGCCGGAGTACAGAGCAGAGAGGCGAGCGCAGGAGAAAGTCGCTCCGGATCTCAGGGATGAAGGACCATGGCAGCGCATGTCAGGAGAGACATCCGCTGTGATCTGTCCTCAACTGCAGGTACTACTGCTCCCAACATGGAGCACACTCTGCTCCATGCTGGGAGCTGTAGTACCTGCATTAATAGACAGATCGCAGCGAGTATCACTTCTAACACCTGTTGCGATCTGTCTATTAATGCAGGTACTACAGCTCCATGTTGGGAGCAGTAGTACCTTCAGTTAAGGACAGATCACAGCGGATGTCACTCCTGACAACCCTTGACAATCCTGTATAATGTATAGATGCGACCAGCCGCTCTTCTATGGTCCCCTGCACTGATGTACATATACACATATTCATATTTCCCACAGAGAGTTGTGATTGGCTGGAACCATCCGGTCAATCACAGCTCTCTGAGGGGAAATATGAATAGGTGTATATATACAGCAGTGCAGGGGACCTTAAAAGAGCGACCAGCCTCATCTATACATTATACAGAAGCATTGCAATGGGTGTGAGAAGTAGCACCCAGGGCGATCTGTCAATTAGTACAGGTACTACTACTCCCATCATGGAAAAGTGTGTTCCATGCTGGGAGTAGTAATACCACCTAAAAAAATGTAAAAAATAAATAAAATAAAAACACACACACTACATTTTTATTATTGTCGACTACATTTTTAGTGCCCTGCCCACCCACATAAATTGATCCCTGTTTTAAAAATTTATAAAATTTTTGTTATAAAAAAGATAAATTTAGTTGGATACAATTTTTTCCATCCACTTTTTTGGATCGCTAAAGTCCAAAAAAGAATAAAAACCGCCTACAAAAACGCCAAATTTAAAACCCACATGTTGTTTTTCTTAGCGTTTTTTTTACTCCCATAGACTTCTATGGGAGAAAAATGCCACCATTTCAGGGGAAAAAATGCCATAGGCTCAACATGCTGAAACTTTGCAAAACTGCCAAGGAGCTTAAAAAATGCCAAAAAAGAGTGAAAAAAACCCAAAAGGATTTAAAAAAAACGCCAAACTGAAAAACGCAAAGTGGAAAAAGAATTTTGCGATGTCTCATTGATTTACAGCTATCATCTGACCGGAGCTAATAGTGTTAGTAGGATGCTACCTGAGAGGAAGGCCAAGAAAGGCACAAAGAAGCTGACAACTATCTCACCTGACTTACCCTATAAACATGCACACTTGGCTTAGCGTGCATGTATATTCTAATGGGGAGAAAGAGTTAAGCTGTGGCAAACATACTAATCTAATCTCATTTCCTTCACAGTCTGCCTTTTTCGAACATAGGGGGAGATTTATCAAGACCTGTGTAGAGGAAAAGTTGATCAGTTGCTCATAGCAATCAATCAGATCACTTCTTTCATTTTTTAAAAGGCCTCTGAAAAATGAAAGAAGCAATCTGATTGATTCCTATGGGCAACTACACCACTCTTTCTCTACACTGGTTTTGATAAATCTCCTTCATAGCTCACAGATTTTAGCAGGATCCTTTAACATGTGTATAAAAGATTACACAAAGGCTAAAATGAGAAGAAAATTGTTTTAACGCGTCAACGGCTGTAGACCCATTGTTCCACTTACCTATTTGCTTTGGGCCAAACTTGAGAGTGGAGTCTAAGTGTTACTGAAATGTTACCCAAGTTTTGCCAGACACTACCGCAAGAGTTGTCCTGGAGTTTTGGCAGCTGGCCAGGCAGGCCAGAACGCTCTGGTGCCAGGCAACGGAGATACTGCAGAAGGGACTAGCTGACACTACAGATGGTATTAGCGCAGCAACAAAGTCTAATGAAGCAGAGCGGACTTGGTGTTATAGCTGATTTGGAGCTGTTAAAAAAGCAAAGCAGAGGGGCTCAGATGCAGCCAGGTGGAGCAGGCTTTATCAGCAGACAGAGTTGTCAATTCGGCTCACTCACTGAAGAATCAAGTAGGTGCAAGCAGGATCAGACAGAGGCAGAGTCCGGTAAGAGGCTTGGGTCTGGAACACAGTAGATCATATCAGCAGCAGATACTCTCACAAGTAGTAAAACTACACTATTGCTCAGGCACCACAAGAATGGAGAAGTGCTCTCATATAGGTGTTGCCTTGCAGGGATTGCAGGAGGACAGGAATCAGGGACACACATGGACCCTTAAAGAGACATCCTTTGCACACATGCAGCCCCTGCAGGGGGGCACCAGAAACTGTTGCCGCCTGCGACAGTGCTAAGGATGTTGTACAGAGTCTGGAGGGGGGAGGAGAATCCAAGCGTGCAGCTCAGCTGAGGTAAGCAACAGGACTGCTTTCAACCACCAGCTTTACACTTATCTGTTTCAGTGTAAAGGAGGCCCTTATGATCCTTATGACTAAGGGCCTGCTTTGGCCTGAAATGCATTAGTGTTGCTTCCCTTATATCTCATCATGGAGCTTACAGAGATTTCAATAAAGCTTGAAGTTGTATGCTTATTGTCACGATGCCGGCTGGCAGGAGGTGGATCCTCTGTGCCAGAGAGGGATTGGCGTGGACCGTGCTAGTGGACCGGTTCTAAGTCACTAGTGGTGTTCACCAGAGCCCGCCGCAAAGCGGGATGGTCTTGCTGCGGCGGTAGTGACCAGGTCGTATCCACTAGCAACGGCTCAACCTCTCTGACTGCTGAAGATAGGCACGGTACAAGGGAGTAGACAGAAGCAAGGTCGGACGTAGCAGAAGGTCGGGGCAGGCAGCAAGGATCGTAGTCAATAAGGTAATAGCAGGAGGTCAAGTACACAGTATGGACAAACACAGTAACGCTTTCACTAGGCTCTAAGGCAACAAGATCCGGCAGGGGAGTGCAGGGGCAGAGATCAGATATAGTCTGGGAGCAGGTGGAAGCCAATTAAGCTAATTGGGCCAGGCACCAATCATTGGTGCACTGGCCCTTTAAGTCTCAGGGAGCTGGCGCGCGCGCGCCCTAGAGAGCGGAGCCGCGCGCGCCAGCACATGACAGCAGGGGACGGGAACGGGTAAGTGACCTGGGATGCGATTCGCGAGCGGGCGCGTCCCGCTGTGCGAATCGCATCCCCGACGGCCATGACAGTGCAGCGCTCCCGGTCAGCGGGACCGACCGGGGCGCTGCGGAGAGAGAGACGCCGTAAGCGCTCCGGGGAGGAGCGGGGACCCGGAGCGCTAGGCGTAACACTTATATTGGCTGCTCGATTTCTCCCTTTGCTTGTTCAAATGTTGTTCTACACTACTATGCATCCAGACTTGGCCTGCAGGTGAGCTGGATTTTGGTTGAAATTACTTGGCCTCGTATCTGCAAAAGTCTGATTCAGTTGGGGCCAGTCAGCTAAGTTCTGTTTTTGTTTTAGTAAATATTGAAAGTGCAGGTAGGAGTGAAAGATATTTTGATGTTGCATCATTGTATTAGGGTTAGGCTATGTTCACATCAGCGTTGTTCAAATACGTTATGATATGTCCGTTATTGATACATAACGCAGGTCACTCATTTGGATATGAACCTAATGTAAACAAGAAAAATGGTCAAAGATTTTGTAAAACTTGAATATAAAATAATGGACCGTTTACATTCGTTATTAGTCATTAATATCCGTTATTTTTTCATCAGTTATTATAATTTTTTTTCTGAGCATGCTTAGCAATAATGGAGGAAATAACAGATAAAAATTACAGGGTGTAACGGAGTTACTTGCGTCATCATAGACTTCGATGTTAAATTACTACATCTGTTTTTATATCCGTTATTTATGACGAGAAAAAAAAAAAACTACATGCATGTCTTATTTCTGCTAAAATAAAAGAAACCAAAATTCAATGCCAGGGACAGTCACAGAGTACAGCAAAGATTAAAAAAGCCCATTGACATGAATGGGCTCCGTTACCTTCTTTTTTCATTTCCATTATTCATTTCTATAACGGAGATGAAAAACCCCAGCCTAAGTCAGATAAATGTCCCTCTAACATACTAAAGAAGGGAGCTATGGGAAAGTGATTTTTCTTCTTTCGGTAATATGTCTTGTAGTATTTAGGTTGGCAAATCAGGTGGGAACCTATTTTCACTGTAAGGGCTATGTTCACACATCATTTTTCAGCATTATTTTCAGGTATATTTATTAGAGAATTTACAGTAAATTCGAACTTCTCGGCTCGGCAGTTGCTGACTTATCCTGCATAAATGAGTTCAGCTTTCAGGTGCTCCTGTGGGCTGGAAAAGGTGGATACAGTCCTAGGAGACTCCTTCCTAGGACTGTATCCACCTTTTCCAGCCCACCGGAGCACCTGAAAGCTGAACTAATTTATGCAGGATAAGTGATCAACTGCCGAGCCGAGAAGTTTGTGATGAATCAAATTTACTGTAAATTCGCTCATCTGTAATATTTATGTTCACACAGTTTTTTTTTTAAAGCTGTTTCTTGCTTTTGTCCTTTTTTTTTCATTATTTTTTTTAAATCTATTTACTTAACAGCTCAAAAGAAGGTTGAGAAAATGGTGTGTGAACATAGCCTGTGTGTTTTTTAATTCCGAGAAATTTAGATTGTGTAAATCATTTAGTCTGGAAGACAAAGGAAAAGAGGCAACAGGAAATGGCAGCATAATCACATTGACAGCTCAGTGCCCACAACTTGGCTGCTAGTTTAATGCTCAAACATTTATGCTTTATAAGTATTGTACCTTATTGATGCTTGTCAAGCTTCTTTATTTATATTTACAATGAAGCAATGTATCCAAATGCTCTGTATTTTTATCTGCTCTCTGGTCTATGACGTATCACTAGATTTAGGGAGTTATGGAGCTGCCCTGCTTTATGATTGCCCTACAATACACCCTAGATGGTAAGAGTTAAAATATTTTCAGGTACATTGTAAAAACCAAAAACGTGAATAAAAAATACACTGTTCCGGAAATTATTTTTAGACTAACCATTTAGGGTGTAATGTAAGGCAAACCTAAAGCTAGGATGTCAGAGCCTGCCAGTGCCTGTGCTCTATTACAAAGCGCAGGCCCAGGCTCTCACGTCCGAGCAACATGAGAGTGGATAGTTTTGCATATACCGTATTTTTCGCCGTATAAGACGCACTTTTTCTTCCCCAAAACTGGGGGGAAAAAGTTGGTGCGTCTTATACGGCGAATACACCCCTATGGCGGCGGTCCCTGCGGCCATCAACGGCCGGAACCCGCGGCTAATACAGGACATCACCGATCGCGCTGATGCCCTGTATTAACCCTTCAGACGCGGTGATCAAAGCTGACCGCCGCGTCTGAAGGTAAAGTGACACTAACCCGGCTGTTCAGTCGGGCTGTTCAGGACCGCCGCGATCTCACCTCGGCGGTCCCGAACAGCACGACTGAATAGCTGGGTTAGTGCTTACAGGACACCGGGAGGGACCTTACCTGCCTCCTCGGTGTCTTCTCCGTTCAGGGATCCCCTGTATGGCTGGCGCTCTCCTTCCTCGTCATCACGTCGTCGCGTACATGCGTCGGCGTGCGTAACGACGTGATGGCGGCGACGGAGAGTGAGGATACCCGGCCAGCAGCAGAGACGTTCCGGAGTGACGGGGACACAGCGATGGAGCGACATCCAGGGCAGCGGTGACGGGTCCGGAGCAGCGGGGACACGTGAGTATTACCTCCTATGCAGTGGTCTTCAATCTGGGGACCTCCAGATGTTGCAAAACTACAACTCCCAGCATGCCCGGGAGTTGTAGTTTTGCAACATCTGGAGGTCCGCAGGTTGAAGACCACTATTGGGTTCAAAATCTTTATTTTTTTTGATTTTGCACCTATAAATTGGGTGCGTCTTATACGCCGGTGCGTCCTATAGGACGAAAAATACGGTACATAAGAGAGATGGACAGAGCGGAAATATTGAGGGGGCAGGGGAGCCAGTTTAGTGTGGGTGAACAGCCTGTCAGTTTCCCTTTAAGACTTTACAATTTTACACTTCTGTTAATATGGACTGAATGATCAAATCCATGTGTGAATAATTAGAAGCAAGTCACAGCACAATGATTCACTATATTATCTATCTAACCATTTATTTTACTATAGCAAAGCAAAATCCGCATTACTCCAAATGAAACCACTTGTGGTGGAGGAAAGTGTATATCTGACAACTTGACGCCAAACTCTTACATGACACCTGATTACCAATATTAGGACATTAGAATGTCTGTGGGTGGTCTCCAAATGGAAATAAATTCTACACATTATTACCAGCCAATTTAGGATTTACTGCTTTAGATCATACCACAGGAAACTTTCTCTGATGATGTCATTGAAGATCAGAGGAAACATCTTTCGCCCGAGTAACAATACTCATGTTGGAGTTAAAAGCGCATGCACACACATTTTATTTTGGTGTATTTAAAAGAATGCCAAGTGTTTTTTATAGATTTTTTTTAATTAGTAGCATTTTGCACACGTATTGTTTTGCCTTCTTTAAAGTGTACCTGCCGTTAACAAATACTTTTTATATAATGTAGATAATACCATTGTATCTTTATTTGTAATATACATTGGTTAAAAAAATTGTCTATTTTTGCCACTACAGCTATTGTCTTTGTGTCTCTGTGAGGAGTCCAAATACAGGAAGTGTGGGAGGACAAGCAGGGTTCTGTCCACTGAGGACAAGCAGGGCTCTGTACACTGAGGACAAGCAGGGCTCTGTACACTGAGGACAAGCAGGGCTCTGTACACTGAGGACAAGCAGGGTTCTGTCCACTGAGGACAAGCAGGGCTCTGTACACTGAGGACAAGCAGGGCTCTGTACACTGAGGACAAGCAGTGCTCTGTACACTGAGGACAAGCAGGGCTCTGTGCACTGAGGACAAGCAGGGCTCTGTACACTGAGGACAAGCAGGGCTCTGTGCAATGAGGACAAGCAAGGCTCTGTACACTGAGGACAAGCAGGGCTCTGTACACTGAGGACAAGCAGGGCTCTGTACACTGAGGACAAGCAGGGCTCTGTACACTGAGGACAAGCAGGGCTCTGTACACTGAGGACAAGCAGGGCTCTGTACACTGAGGACAAGCAGGGCTCTGTCCACTGAGGACAAGCAGGGTTCTGTCCACTGAGGACAAGCAGGGCTCTGTACACTGAGGACAAGCAGGGCTCTGTACACTGAGGACAAGCAGGGCTCTGTACACTGAGGACAAGCAGGGCTCTGTACACTGAGGACAAGCAGGGCTCTGTGCACTGAGGACAAGCAGGGCTCTGTACACTGAGGACAAGCAGGGCTCTGTGCAGTGAGGACAAGCAAGGCTCTGTACACTGAGGACAAGCAGGGCTCTGTACACTGAGGACAAGCAGGGCTCTGTACACTGAGGACAAGCAAGGTTCTGTGCATTGAGGTTCTATGACATGCCCCTGACTTACACAGCAGAATGATTGACAAATCTGGAGCCTGCACAGAGCCCTGCTTGTCGTACCATCACTTCATGTATTTGGAACCTCATAGAGACACACACTCAATAGCTGCAAGGCAGCATTGTTTTTCACCCAAAAATATATTATTTTTATAATCAATGTATATTACGAATAGATTGTAAATTGCTGATAGTAAAACTACACATCTTTTTATTTCATGGTTATTCCATACAGTGTAAATGCATTGAAGACGTGAAAACTATGAAGGAACTCGTATGCAGTTAGGTAGTAAACAAAAAAGTGTCAAACAAACCAGAATATGTTTTACATTTTAGATTCTACAACGTGGTCTCCTTTTGCTTGATGACAGCTTTGCCCAGCTCATTCGCTAAATTTAACACAGTTTACACTTGCCAGCAAAGCCAAACTGTGCTTGAAATCTCCCCAGATCAGAGGTGGCAGAGATTTCAGTGAGAGTACACAGGCAGCCCTGATGCGGAAGGGACTTATGTAGAGGCGCAAGCTCCATGCCTTTGGTCTGTGGTATATGCAAATGTGGAGCTTGGTGCATGGATGGGGCCCTCCCCAAGACCCTGGTGCACAGTTACATCCGGCCAAAATCTTCTTTGTTACACCTCCTTGCCTGTATTGAGCCTCTTCTGCTGCAAAATGGCGCTCCACTCTGCCGCGGCTGTAGCATCTAACCTGTGCCAACAGCTTAGTGTAGGTAACAGTGATTACAGATTCCCTTTAACTTGTCAGATTGACAGCTTTTGAATCAAATGCACCAAAAATGGCAGTTTGATTTATTAGAAGCCATATATATATATATATATATATATATATATATATATATATATACAGGGCTGCCATCCAGACTGGCCAACATTTAATTTATTCCTCCATGCCTCTGTTACCTGTGCAGCCAGTTTTCTTATACATATTGATTGTTAGTTCTAGTGCCTGTGACTGACTACTTGACTACTGCGGTAATGACATTTAGGGTAGATGAGTAGCCAGCAAACTAGAACAGCTTTTATAAGCTGCTGAATCTTCATTCTTTGACTTAAAGATAGATAGATGCTTAATTCCTTTTTGATATTTTAATTTTAGGATAAATAAACTGTAGCTCTCCTCTTACGTAACATAAATTATTGCATATAATGTTTTTTTCATCAGTTTCCTTGCATATATTAACATAATAACCTTTGCAGTTCTTTAGAGATAATAGCTTTGGCTAGTCGGAGCACAATGTGTTAAACTAGCAAAATGGATGAAGGAAGTGAGTGGGTTGACAAAGTATTGAAAATATATTTGTGTACATGTTAAAGTACAGTAAAATCACAGATGGTTTTAAAGCATGTGATTCAGTTTCGTAGGTAGACATGAACTGTAGTAAGGGGATTTACCACACAATATCCATTATTTTTGCTTTTTTTTAGAACATGAATAGATTTTTTTTTAGTTTTCTCTCTTTCTTGGCATACTTTGGTAGTTCTTCTTTTATAACCTACCCATTCTCCTAAATTACAGTGATGTGACATGAACACACAGCCACAGACAATAGTAATGCTTTACGCCAATATATTATTGCTATAAAGTGTAACTAGAACAGTGCCCTATTGTGCCACGTATTACCAGTGTAGCCGGCTTCACTGTCTTCTTTCTGGTACATGCTACAGGCATTTATGATTTCTCTTTTATGTCATTATGTTAGATCATACATAAGGGAGAGGGCATAAGATCTTTAAAGAGAACCTGTCAGGTCCCCGGGGCCTTACACAATGGCTCCAGGACCTGAAAGGTAAGTGGAACAGCGTTCCTACACTGTTCTTCTCAACTCTCTGCAGTATTCGGTCATGGCAGCTTCCAGTCACACTCTGTACACTGTACACTTGACTGTTGTATAGTTATTTTCTGTCTGACCACAGTGCTCTCTGCTGACACCACTGTCCATGTTAGGAACTGTCCAGAGCAGGAGAGGTTTGCTATGGTTATTTGTTCCTGCTCTGGACAGTTCCTGACATTGACAGTGGTGTCAGCAGAGAACACTGTGGTCAGACAGAAAATAACTATACAACTTCCTCTGGAGCATACAGCGGCTGATAAGCACTGGGGGATTAATATTTTTTTTTAATAGAAGTAATTTACAAATCTATTTAACTTTCTGGCACCAGTTGATTTAAAAAAAAAAAAAAAAAGTGTCAGGAGCCTACCCCTACGTTGTTTCGCTCACTCGCTTCCTCAGGGACTCCTTGAGGAAGCGAGTGAGCGAAACGACATAGGGGTAGGCTCCTGACTCATGTAAGTATAGCTGGGTGTCAAATGGCTAGATGCATGGACAGTCTTATATGATTATTTTTATCTCAGGGACAATAGATGCTCCAACTCTTATTGAGGTGGTTTTTCTTCCCCTCAGACTTGTATGGTTAACATCCTTGTCTCCCTGCATTTATACTGCCAATAGCTCTAGACAAATGACACTTTATATGCTATGCTTTTATATATGTCCCTTCTGTTTACATTAGTGTACTGGGTTTACTGAGGCATCTTTAGGTGTATTCCTACAGATATGTATTGTGGCTTGTTTTTAACCCCTTAAGGACCCAGCCATTTTACACCTTAGGACCCGGCCATTTTTTGCACATCTGACCACTGTCACTTTAAACATTAATAACTCTGGAATGCTTTTAGTGATCATTCTGATTCCGAGAGTTTTTTCGTGACATATTCTACTTTAACATAGTGGTAAAATTTTGTCAATACTTGCATCCTTTCTTGGTGAAAAATTTGAAAATGTTGCATTTTTCTAACTTTGAAGCTCTCTGCTTGTAAGGAAAATGGATATTCCCCCAAAAAAAATTTTAATTCACATTTCCAATATGTCTACTTTATGTTTGCATCATAAAATTGACGTGTTTTTACTTTTGGTAGACACCAGAGGGCTTCAAAGTTCAGCAGCAATTTTCCAATTTTTCACAAAATTTCCAAACTCACTATTTTTCAGGGACCAGTTCAGGTTTGAAGTGGATTTGAAGGGTCTTCATATTAGAAATACCCCACAAATGACCCCATTGTAAAAACTGCACCCCCCAAAGTATTCAAAATGACATTCAGTCAGCGTTTTAACCCTTTAGGTGTTTCACAGGAATAGCAGCAAAGTGAAGGAGAAAATTCACAATCTTCATTTTTTACACTCGCATGTTCTTGTAGACCCAATTTTTGAATTTTTACAAGGGGTTGACCTGAAGCGGACTACGGGCGAACTACAATGCTCAGAAGAGAAGGAGTCATATTTGGCTTTTTGAGAGCAAATTCTGCTCGGGGGCATGTCGCATTTAGGAAGCCCCTATGGTGCCAGGACAGCAAAAAATACCCACATGGCATACCATTTTTTAAACTAGACCCCTTGAGGAACGTAACAAGGAATAAAGTGAGCCTTAATACCCCACAGGGGTTTCACGCCTTTTGCATAGGTAAAAAAAAAATGTTTTTCACTAAAATGTGTTTCCCCCCAAATTTCACATTTTTTGCAAGGGTTAATAGCAGAAAATACCCCCCAAAATTTGTAACCCCATCTCTTCTGAATATGGAGGTACCCCATAAGTTGACCTGAAGTGCACTACAGGCAAACTACAATGCTCAGAAGAGAAGGAGTCATATTTGGCTTTTTGAGAGCAAATTTTGCTCGTGGGGCATGTCGCATTTAGGAAGCCCCTATGGTGCCAGGACAGCAAAATAACCCCCACATGGCATACCATTTTGGAAACTAGACCCCTTGAGGAACGTAACAAGAGGTAGAGTGAGCATTTACCCCCCACTGGTGTCTGTCAGATCTTTGGAACAGTGGGCTGTACGAAATTTTTAATTTGCACAGCCCACTGTTCCAAAGATCTGTCAGACACCAGTGGGGTGTAAATTCTCACTGCACCCCTCATTACATTCCGTGAGGGGTGTAGTTTCCGAAATGGGGTCACGTGTGGGTTTTTTTTTTTTTTTGCGTTTGTCAAAACCGCTGTAACAATCAGCCATCCCTGTGCAAATCACCTCAAATGTACATGGTGCACTCTCCCTTCTGGGCCTTGTTGTGCGCCCCCAGAGCACTTTGTACCCACATATGGGGTATCTCCGTAGTCGGGAGAAATTGCATTACAAATTTTGGGGGGCTTTTTTCCCTTTTACCTCTTGTCAAAAGGAAAAGTATAGAGCAACACCAGCATGTTAGTGTAAAAAAATTTTTTTTTTACACTAACATGCTGGTGTAGACCCCAAATTCACCTTTTCATAAGGGGTGAAGGGAGAAAAAGCCCCCCAAAATTTGTTAGGCAATTTCTCCCGAGCACGGCGATACCCCATATGTGACCCTAAACTGTTGCCTTGAAATACGACAGGGCTCCGAAGTGAGAGCGCCATGTGCATTTGAGGCCTGAATTAGGGACTTGCATAGGGGTGGACATAGGGGTATTCTACACCAGTGATTTCCAAACAGGGTGCCTCCAGCTGTTGCAAAACTACCAGCATGCTTGGACAGTCAACGACTGACCGGCAATGCTGGGAGTTGTTGTTTTGCAACAGCTGGAGGCTCCATTTTGGAAACAGTATGCGTACCAGACGTTTTTCATTTTTATTGGGGAGGGGAGGGGGGCTGTGTAGGGGTATGTGTATATATAGTGTTTTTTACTTTTTATTTTATTTTGTGGTAGTGTAGTGTAGTGTTTTTAGGGTACAGTCGCACGGGCGGGGGATTACAGCGAGTTTCCCGCTGCGAGTTTGAGCTGCCGCGCAAAATTTGCTGCATCGCAAACTTGCAGCCTGATACTCACTGTAAGCCCCGTGCCCATGTGAAACTCCCAGCATGCTGTGCAACTCCCAGCATGCACAGTCTCTATCAGTGCATTCTGGTAGTTATAGTTTTGCAACAGCTGGAGGCACACGGGTTGGGAAACACTGAGTTAGGAAACAGACAGTGTTTCCCAACCACTGTGCCTCCAGTTGTTGCAAAACCACAATTCCCAAACATTCTCAGGCATGCTGGAAGTAGTAGTTCGCCAACATCTTTAGAGCCAGATGTTGCCGAACTACAACTCCCAGCATGCTTGGAGTTGTTGTTTTGCAACATCTGGAGGACTACAGTTTGCAGACCACTAATACAGTGGTTCCCAATCTGTGTCCTTCCAGATGTTGCAAAACTACAACTCCCAGTATGCCAAAACTGTCCAGGCATGCTGGGAGTTGTAGTTCTGCAACATCTGAAGGGCCAGATGTTACAGAACTACAACTCCCAGCATGCCTGGACAGTAAGGGCATGCTGAGGATGTGTAGTTTTGCAACATCTGGAAGGGCACAGTGGTCTCCAAACTGTGGACCTCCAGATGTTGCAAAACTGCAACTCCCAGCATGCCCAGACGCCAAGGGCTGTCTGGGCATGCTGGGAGTTGTAGTGTAAGGAGACCAGATGGAGCAGTCCAGATCGCTTTACGGTGGTCTGGACTGCTGCAAAGGTCCAGCGCCGCCGCCGAAGATCAACTCGCCTGTCGCCACCACTGCCGTCTCCACCGTGTCTGCCGTCTCCACAGGGACGAGGTAAGTACCAGCACTCCCCCGTCCCCCACCGCGTCCTCCGGTCTTCCTCCCGTCCTCTCCGGACTTCCAGGGGCCGGGCAGGGCGGGAGGAAGTAACCGCCCCCCCCCCCCCCCCCTGCGATTCGTCGGTTAACTACCTGACGGATCGCAGGGGATAGGAGCCAGAATGGTCCTGGCTGTCTGTGACAACCGGGATCATGCATAATTACTGGGTGGTCGGGTCCCAGTGACCCGATCAGCCCGGTATCGCCGCAGATCGCAGGGGCGATTTCCCTCGCGATTTGCGGCGATCGTCGACATGGGGGGCAGACATGGCCCCCCTCGGCGTTTGCCCTGGATGCCTGCTGAAGCATTTCAGCAGGCATCCGCTTCCGATCTCTGCCCGGCGCGCAGCAGGTACCGGAAAACGCCAGGACGTACGGGGACGTCCTGGGTCCTTAAAGCCCAGGGTGCGGGGACGTCCCCGTACGTCCTGGGTCCTTAAGAGGTTAAGTTCACCTCGTACTGAGTATCAAATACTTACATTGATGTGCCATCCTATGTACTTATTGGACAATATTTGATATTTTTGTTTATAATCTTTTTTTTCTTTCTAACTGCTGCTGATTATTATTATCAAATAGGATAAAATATGATAAAAAAAAGATTTATATTTATTCATTATATTGTGTCAGTTTGGTGCATTTTGGTGCATTTACTCGCATGTTTACCCAGGTTTTGAATTTTTACAAGGGGTAAAAGGAGAGAAATCACCCAAAAATTGGTAATTCGATTTCTCTCGAGTAAGGAAATACCTAAAATGTGGATGTTAAGTGCTCTGTGGGTGCACTAGAGGGTTCAGAAGTGAAGGAGCGACAATGGGATTTTGGAGTGAGTTCTTCTGAAATGGCCAGAATAGCAAAAAAAAAAACCTACATGGCATACTATTTTGGAAACTACACCCCTCAAGGAACGTAGCAAGGGGTACAGTGAGCCTTTACATCCCACAGGTGTTTTATGACTTTTTGTTAAATTTGGATGTGTAAATGAATTTATTTTTTTAACTAAAATGCAGTTTTTTCCCCACATTTTACATTTTTACAAGGGGTAATAGGAGAAAATGCCCCCCATAATATGTAACCCCATCTCTTCTGAGTATAGAAATACTCATTGTGTGGACGTAAAGTGCGCTGCTGGTGCACTACAATTCTCAGAAGAGAAGAAAGTAGTACAAGAAAAAACTTTTTTTGGGAGCGGTTTACTAATCCTTCCGTTGGTAACACTTTTGAATGAATAAAATTCACACTTACACTTGGTGAGTGGTTACTAGAACCACTCACACACTTTCAAAAGCCCATAGATACAACCAGTGATCTCTTATATCAGTCCTTTCTCCGCATCAATCCTCCTCGGCAAGTGACTCGTCACTCCGAATAATATAATGAAGAAACACAAAAACAAATATAGGAGAGCGGACAGGATCGATATTCATATGCAGCCACTTTACAACTTTACAAGTGCAATTTTACTTACTTCGGCGAGAGGGTTTTTTTCGTCCTTAAACCCCCCTCAATCCGGCTAGCCTTCGAACAAGTTTGTTTCCACCACGCCGTCCAGGTATATAACACACCGTCAATCGATCACTTCTTTTTCGGATCCGTCCGAAATTTTTCTTTAAAATCACTGCAATGCACTTAACTTCATTCAGAATAATTATTTATTTCATAATCCATACAATCCGACGCGTTGCGGGGAGAAAATTCCCCTTCCTCAGAGATACCTATTCCTAACACAATTACTACTTTTATATGGATCTATGACCCCATGTTCACCTGGAAACAATTGTCCATTGGACGAAACATTGAAATACCAAAAATTTCTATTTTCTTTATACTCGCTCAATACATTCATTAAAACCATTCGGAATCAATGTATTTAGTTTAAAAATATAAAAACTTTCTCTCCTACATAAAGTGGAGAATCTACGTAAACTTTCCGCTATCTGCTCCACGGGAATCACCCGTAGCAACCCTGGATCTGCATTATGATGTGTTAAAAAATGACGGGAAACACTATGCTTTAAATATTTATGCTTGATATTAAATCTATGCAAATTTATTCTTTTTCGAAGTGTTTGAGATGTGCGGCCCACATATTGGGTCCCACACGGACATTCGAGCACATAAATGACAAAATTGCTAGCACAATTTAATCTGGATTTTATAGGGATTTCCTCACCAGTGGACGCACTTTTTATTTTCTGTTTCCCGTTTTCTATATGTGTACAGGTACCACATCTCTTTTCGTTACATCTAAACGATCCTTTCAGTGTTTCTTGTTCTTTTTTTGTTTTTTTATTCATTATATTTGTATTTAATCTAGGGTATGAAGGTGCAATTTCTTGTGCAACTGTTTTTGCTCGCCTATAAATGAACTTTGGCCTGAATTCATTAGTTCCTAGAGCTTCTTTTAAAAAAGGGTCTTGTTGTAATATATCCCAATTTTTTTTTAAAATAATTTCTAATTTTTTTGGCATCTCTAGAATAACGAGATACAAATGCTGTACAATAATTTTTTTTTCTCCTTTTTATCTTTTTTCTTATAGTTTAGACTTTGTTTTTTTATTTGATCTGTTCTTACGATAAGATCTGCTTTTTTTCTAACGCCTTCAACAATTGATACGGGATAACCCTTATCTAGAAATCTATTCTCTATTAATTTAGCTTGATTTTCATAACTTTTATTTTCAGAACAGTTTCTTTTTATTCTGTTTAATTGTCCGAACGGAATATTCACCTTCCAATTTTTTTGATGACAGCTTTTAAAATGCAGATAGCCATTCGAGTCAATAGATTTATTACAACAAGACCCTTTTTTAAAAGAAGCTCTAGGAACTAATGAATTCAGGCCAAAGTTCATTTATAGGCGAGCAAAAACAGTTGCACAAGAAATTGCACCTTCATACCCTAGATTAAATACAAATATAATGAATAAAAAAACAAAAAAAGAACAATAAACACTGAAAGGATCGTTTAGATGTAACGAAAAGAGATGTGGTACCTGTTCACATATAGAAAACGGGAAACAGAAAATAAAAAGTGCGTCCACTGGTGAGGAAATCCCTATAAAATCCAGATTAAATTGTGCTAGCAATTTTGTCATTTATGTGCTTGAATGTCCGTGTGGGACCCAATATGTGGGCCGCACATCTCAAACACTTCGAAAAAGAATAAATTCGCATAGATTTAATATCAAGCATAAATATTTAAAGCATAGTATTTCCCATCATTTTTTAACACCTCATAATGCAGACCCAGGGTTGCTACGGGTGATTCCCGTGGAGCAGATAGCGGAAAGTTTACGTAGATTCTCCACTTTATGTAGGAGAGAAAGTTTTTATATTTTTAAACTAAATACATTGATTCCGAATGGTTTTAATGAATGTATTGAGCGAGTATAAAGAAAATAGAAATTTTTGGTATTTTAATGTTTCGTCCAATGGACAATTGTTTCCGGGTGAACATGGGGTCATAGATCCATATAAAAGTAGTAATTGTGTTAGGAATAGGTATCCCTGAGGAAGGGGAATTTTCTCCCCGCAACGCGTCGGATTGTATGGATTATGAAATAAATAATTATTCTGAATGAAGTTAAGTGCATTGCAGTGATTTTAAAGAAAAATTTTGGACGGATCCGAAAAAGAAGTGATCGATTGACGGTGTGTCATATACCTGGATGGCGTGGTGGAAACAAACTTGTTCGAAGGCTAGCCGGATTGAAGGGGGTTTAAGGACGAAAAAAAGTAAGTAAAATTGCACTTGTAAAGTTGTAAAGTGGCTGCATATGAATATCGATCCTGTCCGCTCTCCTTTATTTGTTTTTGTGTTTCTTCAGAAGAGAAGAAGTCACATTTGGCTTTTGGATAGCAAACTTTGCTGAAATGTTTTTTGGGGAGCATGTCGCATGTAGGAATCCCCTATGGTGCCAGAACAGCAAAAAAAAAAAAAAAAAAAAGAACCACATAGCATACTATTTGGGAAACTACACCCCTCAAGGCACGTAACAAGGGGTACAGTGAGCCTTAACACACCACAGGTGTTTGACAAATTTCCACTAAAGTTGAACGAAGATGAAAAATTAGATTTTTTTTCACTAAAATGCTGGTGTTACCCCAAATTTTTCATTTTCTCAAGGGGTAATAGGAGAAAAAGCCTCCCAAAATTTTCAACCCTATTTCTTCTGAGCAAGGAAATACCCCATATGTGGATGTAAAGTGCTCTGCGGGCAAACCACAATGCTCAGAAGAGAAGGAGGTCCATTGAGCTTTTGGAGAGAGAATTTGGTTGGAATAGAATTCTGGGGCCATGTCCGTTTACAAAGCCCCCATGGTGCCAGAAGAGTGGACACCCCCCTCTCCCCCACATGTGACCCCATTCTCGAAATACACCCCTCACAGAATTTAATAAGGAGTGCAGTGAGCATTTACACCCCACTGGCATTTGACAGATCTTTGGAACAGTGGGCTGTGCAAATGATAAATAATTTTTTTTATTTTCATCTCATCATCACATCAACACCACACATGAGATGGCCCCAATGATCCTAAAGGAACAGGAAGCACAAATAGGTTATAAGGCCCCTCCCCAGACAACCCCTCAGTGTTTCCTGTTCCTTTGGGAAGCATTGAGGTTTTACCTCCTGGTCCTGGGGCTGGTGACAGGATCGGTGCGGACCTAGCCAAGCGGTGGAGGTCGGTTTTCCCGGGATTTCTCTCTCTCTAATGCCGCTCCGGGTTGTTCGCTCTTTTGTAGCATGCCTCCCAGACCCTTTGATTCCCCGCTGCAGCGCTCTGTGAGTTTATGCGGTGGGGAGAGTTTGCGTGCAGGACCTCGGGCGCACGCGCATGTACCCTCTGGTCTCTTTCTGGTCTCCGCCTTCTCATGCGGCAGGGATTTTGAAAATCATCGCTGGGGGTGGCGCTGCACGCGGACACTGCTGGTAAGGTGCCAAATTCAAACAGCTGGGCTATTTAAAGATAAGACCTCCTCCTTATCCTGTCTATTGTCAGAATGGAGGCTGCTTCTTCAATCCGTTCTGAATCTAGGGAGCTGGGGGAGACTATCAGCCTTTTTAGGGAGACAAGGAGACCCCGAAAAAAACACCTAAGAGACCAAGCCTAAGAAATGTGCTATATGCTTTGAGAAGTTACCTGAAGGGCACCTGAGAACCCTATGTAATTCTTACACGGCCAGGATTGTTCAGCAGGAGACTCCGACCTTTATGGACAAATTAAGATCCATTAATAATCAACAGGTCCAGGCCTCCGTGGCAGCTGCTCTGCCTATGCCAATAACTTGTGATCCTCCTGCTAAAAAATCTAAGCCAACTTTTTATGTGTATTCAGACTCAGATTCTAAGATGAATACTTTTTCTTCTAACTTGGATTCAGAAGAAGATATTCCTTCTACCTCCAGGAAATTAGAAGATAAAAGATACTATTTTTCAGCTGTATATACAGATTGAAGATCCTAAGGTTACACTTTCAGTACGAGATGAAATGTTTGCGGGGTTAAAACCTAGGAAACAAAATATGTTCACTATAAAAGTCTAATGTTGGATGAATGGAAAGATCCTGATAGAAAGCTCATGATCGCTAAAGAATTAAGAGCAAGGTTCCCATTCAATAGTGAAGATGCGGATTTATGGAGCGAAGCTCCTAAAATAGATATACAGGTGGCTAAAGTAGTCAAAAAGATGTCTCTCCCATTTGAGGATTCTTCTCAATTAAAGGACCCTATGCATAGGAATATGGAGGGTATACTTAGGAAAAATTGGGATGCTTCATCTGCATTATTAAATCCAAATATCGCAGCCAAAAGTGTTGAAAGATCTCTGCTTCTATGGCTGGGTCAATTGGAAAATCATATTGAAAATAAAACACCCAGAGTTCAACTTCTTTCTTCTATTCCTATGTTAAAACTCGCCACTGCTTTTTTTGGTTGATGTATCGGCTGAATTTGTGAGGATGGCAGCAAAATCTGCAGCATTATCCATCTCTGCCCGAAGAGCCCTGTGGTTGAAGAATTGGCAGGTAAACTATGTTCTATTCCCTTTTGAAGGTAAATTGGTGTTTGGCTCTGTATTAGATAACATTTTGCAGCAGGCAGCAGACAACAAGAAGAAATTTCCTGAAGAGAAAGGGACAAAGCTGAAAAAGAGTCTTCATCCGTTCAAAAATAAACAGAGAGAATATAAAGGGAAAGGGAAGTCCGGAAGGTGGAGTTACCCTAAAGGAGGTAAGGGGCAATATTTCTAGCTCAACCCTATCAATTCAGACAAAAAGCAGTGACTTGTCTCCGGTAAGGTTGGTGGGGGGAGGGTAGGGAGACTAACTCTGTTCTACCATAAGTGGAAAGATATAACAAGAAACCAGTTCATTCTAAACTCCATCAAGAACGGGTTCAAGATGGAGTTTGTCTCTCCTCCACCTCAAACCTTTTGCACAATAAATCTCAGTTCCGATTGTCTAAACAAATGGTTACTTCAGGGGGTTAAGGATCTACTAGCTCTGAGAGCAATCATTCCTGTCCCTCTGGAGGAACAAGAACAAGGCCACTATTCTCGCCTTTTTCTTGTACCCAAACCGAATGGTTCTTTCAGAACAATAATAACTCTAAAACATCTGAACCATTATATAAACTACACACGCTTCAAGATGGAAACACTGAAAACAGCTGTCCCCCTAATACCTCAGAATGCCTGGATGGCAAAAAATAGATCTAAGGGACGCTTATTTCCACATACCCATTTTTCCAACACATCAAACATTTCAGAGATTTGCTGTAACCCAAAACCATCTGACCTTCCACTATAATTTCAAGGCACTACTGTTCAGGATTTCTATATTAGAAGTAGTAGCATCCTTGAGACAAGAAGGAATTTTAATTTATTCCATATCTGGACGTTCTTCTGGTTATTGCCTTGTCCAAAGAGCTCTTGTCAATCTAACAATTCTCTCCCTACATAATTTAGGCTGGATCATAAACTTCCAGAAGTCAAATCTCCTTCCTGCAAGACAAAAAATGTTTTTAGGAATGATATTGGATTCAAACAAGCAAATGACTTTCCTCCTGGAGGAAAAGGTCTCAGCAAACTTGACTACCATCAGAAATGCAATGTCCCTCTTAGGTTCCATGACCTCATGCATTCCAGCAGTCCCATGGAGCCAAAGTCATTCCAGGAGTCTTCAGAAACAAATCCTCAAAGTCTGGGATCGTTCTCAGTGTTCTCTGGAAAAGAAGATGAGGATTCCTCTGACTGTCGAGAATTCTCTCAAATGGTAGATGAAGAGCAAAAATCTAAAGAAGGGGGTATCCTGGGTTCCTCTTCCATCAGTTACAGTCACAACAGATGCCAGCCAAAAAGGTCGGGGAGCACATGTTCAGGATCTTTTTTCTTCAATTTCCGAGAACTAAAAGCTGTGTTCAAGGCTTTGAAGGCTTCACAACATCTAATCCTGAATCATCATGTGAAGATTTACACCGACAATGCTACTGCAATAGCTTGTCTAAATCATCAAGGGGGAACAAGACACAGGGGGAGATTTATCAAAGGATTTAGACTGGTTTTTCTGGTCTAAATTTGTCGCACAGAAAGTCGCAGTCTAAATATGTGCGACTTTTCTGCGACTATTGCTCTAGAGGATTTTTAGAACATGATGCATGCAAGTCTATTTTAGACTGAAATGCATTGAAAAATACATTGGTGCTGAATTTATCAAAAGCGACTTTTCAGCGACAAGTCGCATAGGCTGAAAGTACGCCGAAATGTCAGACCATGTTGGAGCAGGTTTAAATATAGACTAAAGCATAGAACATGCAGTCTGTGCACAGAATTTATCAAGAGCTGTGCGCCATTTGATAAATTAGGTGCACAATATACCAGACTAACCCTCTGTAGTTTGGTCTATATTGATGCGGGACATAGACAACTTTGATAAATATCCCCCACAGTCTCCTACAAGCACTGACAGAAAAAAAAAAATCTTGGGCGGAGGACAAGATATTGTCAATTTCTGCTATACATCTCAAAGGAAGTGAGAATATTGAGACAGATTACTTAAACAGACACCAGATCAATCCAGGAGAATGGGAACTCAATCCACAAGTTTTTCAGGAGCTGGTTTTGAAGTGGGGCATACCAGAAGTAGATCTATTCGCCACCCGAAAAAATCGAAAGGTAAACAAATTATTTTCCCTGTTTCCAGGCGATCTCCCAGATGGAGTAGATGCTCTTCAACAAAGTTGGAACTTCAAAATAGCCTATGCGTTCCCTCCTTTCCCTCTGAGACTATCTTCTGTTGCAGGGCCAGCTATTCTTCAAGGATCTATCAAATCTGCAGTTGAAAGCCTGGCTTTTGAGCGGTCATTTTAAATCAGAAGGGTCTTTCTCACAGAGTTATTAATACTCTATTATAAAACAAGAAATCTACAACATCCGCTATCTATTGGAAACAATGGAAAAAATTTGTCTCTTGGTATGGCTCCTGTCCTTCAAATCCCTTGAACCCTGATGTCCCTTAAATTCTCAATTTTCTTGTAGATGGACTTGACAAAGGTTTATCCATCAGTACTTTAAAAGTACAAACAGCAGCCTTGGGTTGCTTTTTCGACACAAGTATCGCAGACCATAAGTGGATTAAAAGATGTTTTAGTGCTGTGGCAAGACTAAAACCCAAAATAACCTCTCGCCACCTTGGATCTAAATTTAGTCCTCACTAGTCTTACTAGAGAAATCTTTTGAACCACTTTCGAATTCTTTAATAACATTTCTGACCGGGAAAGCAGTCTTTTTGATAGCCATCACGACAGCAAGAAGGGTGAGTGAAATCCAAGCATTTTCAATTGAAGGACCTTACCTAACTGTGCTTGAAGACAGAATTATTCTGAAATTAAATCCAGCTTTCCTACCAAAAGTAGTGACAAACTTCCATGGTCTCAAGACATCATCCTACCCACCTTTTGCAATTCTCCAAAAAATAGAAAAGAAAAAATTTTCCATTCCTTGGACGTAAGAAGAACTATTCTTCCTTATTTACAACAAACCAAGGATTGGAGGAAAGATCTAAATCTATTTGTTCAGTTCCAGGGCCCTAATAAAGGGAAGAAAGCTTCTAATGTTTCTATTGCCAGATGGGTGAAGTGATCTATTTCTGAAGCTTACAGAAGATCTGTGAATCAAGTTCCGGGACATCTAAGAGCTCATGCAACCAGAGCAATGGCAGTCTCCTGGGCTGAAAAATCTTCTGCTTCATTAGAGCAGATTTGCAGGACAGCGACTTGGTCCACCCCACACACTTTCTTTAAACACTACAAATTGGATGTAGCCTCGCCTCAAGATTTGGCCTTTGGATTGAAAGTGCTGCAAGCTGTAGTCCCTCCCTAGACATCATTTATCTGGTATGTCTCCTGTGGTGCTGATGTGATGATGAGATGAAAAATGAGAATTATGACTTACCGATATTTCTGTTTTCTTGAATCATCACATCAGCACCCTTTAATCCCTTCCTAAGTAGTGTACGTATGATATATGTCTGCTTCTTAGTAATTTGTAAACACTGAGGGGTTGTCTGGGGAGAGGGCTTTCAACCTCTTTGTGCTTCCTGTTCCTTTAGGATCATTGGGGGGCAATCTCGTGTGGTGCTGATTCAAGAAAACAGGAATATCGGTAAGTCATAATTCCCATTTTTCATGGACCACTGTTCCAAAGATCTGTCAAATGCCAGTGGGGTGTAAATGCTCACTGCACCCCTTATTAAATTCTGTGAGGGGTGTAGTTTTCAAAAATTTCGGACACATTCTCTCTCCAAAAGCCCAATGGAGCTCCTTCTTTTCTGAGCATTGTAGTGCGGCCGCAGAGCACTTTACATCCACATATGGGGTATTTCCATAAATGGGGCTACAAATTTTTTTCCCCCTATTTTCCTTTGTGTAAATGAAAAATGTGGGGTAACACTAGCATTTTAGTAAAAACTTAATTTTTTTTCATTTTCACATCCAATTTTAACGAAAATTCTTCAAACACCTGTGGGGTGTTAAGGCACTAAACTGTTGCCTTGAAATACGACAGGGCTCTGAAGCGAGAGAGCGCCATGCGCATTTGAGGCCTAAATACCAAATACCTTACGGCAGTGTTTCCCAAACAGGGTGTCTCCAGCTGTTGCAAAACTCCCAGCATGCCTTGACAGTCAGTGGCTGTCCGGCAAAACTGGGAATTGTTGATTTTTAACAGCTGGAGGCAATGTTTTGGAAACAGTGCCATACGAGACGGTTTTTTATTTTATTGGTGGGTAACTGTAAGGGGGTGTATATGTCATGTTTTACTTTTTATTTTGTGTAGTTTAGTGTTTTTAGAGTACATTCACACAGGCGGGGGTTTTCAGTGAGTTTCCCACTGGGAGTTTGAGCTGCGGCGGAAAATTTGCCACTGCTCAAACTTGCAGCAGAAACTTACTGTAAATCTCCGTCCATGTGAATGTACCCTGTACATTCACATGAGGGGGGCAAACCTCCAGCTGTTGCAAAGGTACAATTCTCAGCATGCCCTTTAGCTGTCCGTGCATGCTGGGAGTTGCAGTTATGCAACAGTTGGAGGCACACTGGTTGCGAAACACTGAGTTAGGTAACAAACTCTGTGTTTCACAACCAGTGTGTTGCAAAACTACAACTCTCAGCATGCACTGACAGCCGAAGGGCATGCTGGGAGCTGTAGTTATGCAACAGCTGGTGGTGAAACTACAACTCCCAGCATGCCCTTAGGCTGTTTGTGCATGCTGGTTTGTGCGGTTATGCAACAACTGGAGGCAACTTTTTCTGTGGGTTTGTTTAGGATCCTTATGGAGTGGCTTTCCAAGTGTAGGTAATGAATAAGGCAGGTTTATTTATTGCCTATCGGGAATCTTTACCTTTATTTCTCCTACACTTTTCTTGTGCTGACTGTGAAACTGCAGCAGTAAAACGGTGTACTTTTTATGCCATGTGGTGCCTCATTGCACCTGAAGGTAAAGTTAAAAAAATCTAGGGCCTCTTGCTCTAATAGACCTTTAACCTCTGCATTATTTAGCATTATCTAGGAGATATCGAAGTTAGCAATGGACAGTAGTAGTCATATCACGACCTTGTGATGTTCAGATCTGCTTTGATTTTTCTCTCTCCCAGATACTTACACACTTTCAAGTGTTATGCTGCCAGCTGCCATTTCTTTGTGTAAATACGTTTTTTTAGTTGCTGCCAGGCTGGGAACAAACAAAAGGAAATGATTCACTCTCCTTTAATCCTGCATTGTGTGATGTAATGTTGCATATTTTAAAGATAAAAGACAGTAAACTATTCCTGTTCTATTCATTGTTCTTCAAAAGGACAGTCTAAATTCTCTTAGTGTCCATAAAACATTCACTATATAATAACATGTATTGTTAAATACATAAATATGCGTAATATGTTGCATCTGCCCCCCTGATTCTCCAGGAGTTTGTATGGTGAGGTATGGGGAGGACAATTCTTGACTCCAAAAAAGTATGCCGGGTGACCCAGCTCTCTGCAGTCCTTTGGTCACACCTTGACATTAAAGGGGTTATCCAGGAAAAAACATTTTTTTTATATATCAACTTGCTCCAGAAGGTAAATTACTTCTATTAATAAATCTTCATCCTTTCAGTACTTATGAGCTTCTGAAGTTGAGTTGTTCTTTTCTGTCTAAGTGCTCTCTGATGACATGTGTCTCTGAAACAGCCCAGTTTAGAAGCAAATCCCCATAGCAAACCTATTCTACTCTGTGCAGTTCCTGAGACAAGCAGAGATGTCAGCAGAGAGAACTGTTGCCAGACAGAACACAACTCAACTTCAGCAGCTGATAATTATTGAAAGGATTAAGATTTTTAATAGAAGTAATTTACAAATCTGTTTAACTTTCTGGAGCCAGTTGATAAATAAAATCAAAAAGTTTTTCCCTGGAATACCCCTTTAAAGGGTACTCCGGAGGAAAACAAATGTTTTCACATCAACTGGTGCTAGAAAGTAAAAAAAAAATTGTAAATTACTTCTAAAAATCTTAACCCTTCCAGTACCTACCAGCTGCTGCATGCTCCAGAGGAAGTTCTGAAGTTATTTTCAGTCTGACCACAGTGCTCTCTGCTGACACCTCTGTCCATGTAAGAATTGGTCCAGAGTAGAAGCAAATCCCCATAGCAAACCTCTCCTGCTCTGAACAGTTCCTGACACGGACAGAGGTGTCAGCAGAGAGCACAGCGGTCAGACTGGAAAGAACTATTTAACTTCCTGTGGAGCATACAGCAGCTGATAGATACTGGAAGGATCAAGATTTTTTATTTTTTTTATAGAAGTAAGTTACAAATCTGTATAACTTTCTAGCACCAGTTGATTTGAATTTTTATTTTCCACCAGAGTACTCCAGAGCACTACCTTCTCTGCCACTTCAGCCTCACACCCTAGCAGTGCTCCAGCAAACCAGTCCATTTGGCCTCCAATTAATAAATGCTTCTCCAATGGACAGGCCCGAGACCTAACAAATCTTACAGGCCATCCACAGGTCACCTTGACTTTATATATGGACTATCTGCACAGACCATTATACACATATTTTGTGTGCAAATTTTTATTGATCATTCTCACAGCTACAGTGACAGGGTACAGTACCACCACTGTGTGTACCAAAGCAAACAGCCCACCAATAAAGATCCAAAGGTGTACAGTCATGACTTAATACTACATCACAACCTAACATTATATCTACATTGCACATGACAAGCAATAACAATAATGCAATAAATTGTTGTTTCAAGCTGCTAAGCGGTGTCTCAGGTAACAAAGCAGTAACGTAACCCCTTAACGACCACGGACAATCAATACAGATCACGGCATCTGCGATCCGATCATCCAGCATGGCGGCCGGAGGTCCCCTCACCTGGCTTCGGCCTTCTCCCGGGGTCTTCTGCTCTGGTCTGAGATCGAGCAGACCAGAGCAGAAGATCACCGATAATACTGATCAGTGCTATGTCCTATACATAGCACTGAACAGTATTAGCAATCAAAGGATTGCTATAGATAGTCCCCTATGGGGACATAAAAAGTGTAAAAAAAAATTTAAAAAAATTTGAAAAATGTAAAAAAATAAAATAAAAGTGAAAAATCCCCTCCCCCCAATAAAAATGAAAATTGTCAGTTTTTCCCATTGTACCCCCAAAAAGCGTAATTTTTTAAAATAAACATATTTGGTATCGCCGCGTGCGTAAATGTCCGTACTATCAAAATATAATGTTAATTATCCCGTACGGTGAATGGCGTAAACGTAAAAAATAAAAAAAAGTCCAAAAATTCAGCTTTTTTGTCACATTTTATAAAAAAATAAACATTTTATATAAAAAATTATTTAAAAGTTTTATATATGCAAATGTGGTAACGATAAAAAGTACAGATGATGGCACAAAAATGAGCCTTAATACCGCTCTATATACAGAAAAATGAAAAAGTTATAGGTGGTCAAAATAGGGCGATTTTAGATTACTGATTTTGTACAAAAAGTTTTAGATTTTTTTTAAGCGGTACAAAAATATAAAAGTATCTAGCTATGGGTATCATTTTTATCGTATTGACCCACAGAATAAAGAACACCTGTAATTTTTTACCGTAAAGTGTATAGTGTGAAAACAAAACCCTCCAAAATATGCAAAATTGTGGTTTTCATTTAAATTTCCTCCCTGAAAATTTTGTAGGGGTTCGCCGAGGTTTCATTACAAAGTACAATTAGTCACGCAAAAAACAAGCCATTATATGGGTCTATAGGTGGAAATATAAAGGAGTTATGGATTTTAGAAGGCGAGGAGGAAAAAACGAAAACGTTAAAATAAAATTGGCCTGGTCCTTAAGGTTAAAATGGGCTAGGTCCTTAAGGGGTTTAAGAGAAACAAGCAAAAAAATACAAATCGTTCCTTTAACCGACAGGGGAATATGTGTCCACCTCTCATACATCATTTTACATTAAAAGTAGCCCAAATGCTGCCCCTGTATCTTTACCATTATATATGATTCCTTTTGAAAACCTTGATGTTTCTCATTATACAAATTGGAATAGAAGTATTTAACTTCAGGACTCAGTATGAGTTTGTCTGAGGTGGTGTTCACCACCCACACAGTAACTGACAGCGTCCATATGTACACGTGCTTATAAAGGGGAAGCTATCAGCAGCAGAAATCTATGTGAGTTTGGTATTTGTTGTATGAGGCGATGCAGTTCACGTTGTTGAATTTAGGAGAGGATCCAATATAATGGACATGTCCTGTCTATTGCTCCTGCATGGTGTAAATTCCCCATTTGCCCCTCCACCTTGCAAAGTGTTTATCACATACCACTCTCCCAAAGTTTCCTAAGGATCTTATCATAGCCTTTGACATTGGGATAAACTCCAGCTAACATGATCTAATCATTCTCTTTAAAAAGGAGAAAAAAGAAAATCTTTGCTCCCTAATCATTCTGTAGTTTTTAGATGAAAATATTTATTAGCACATAGCAATCTGTAAAATGTCTATGTCCCCAATCAAAGAACACTTTATTTTCCTACAGCTATTTATGTATCTATGGATGTGAGGAATTGCTTATAGATATATATGGGCATGTAGGGTATAAAGTAAGGTATGATATAAATATATTTGCCAATTGCTCATATTTTACTTAACCATTTGTTTAACATTTTTTTGTTTCAGTTCTGCCTGCTTTATGGCACAAAATTGATTTACAATGAAAGAGCCTGGTATCTAGAACATAAATACCTAACACCAGCAACCAGTAACCAGATCAGAGATCAGGTAAGGGGGTTATAGTAGTTTTCATCTGCCTTTTTTGGTAATTTAAATCTATACATAATCAATTAGCTCATGCCTCGTGTACATATTGTAGTGTTCCTGATCTAGTAGCTCAGGGGCCACGTGTAGTGTTGGGTGCACTGCTCATGCTTCTCCAGCAGTTGGCAACCTTACAAACTCTTGTGCTATTTTACTGGTAAAAATGTTATCACTGTGCCATACAGTGAAATTGTGCACGTTCTCCCACTTAGCAAGATGAGCGAGGCCTGTAATTTTCATCATAGGTATACCTCACCTATGAGAAACATAATGAGAAAAAAAATCCATAAAATCGCATTGTCTGATTTTTAAGAAATGTATTTGCAAATTATGGTGAAAAATAAGTATTTGGTCAATAACAAAAGTTAATCTCAATACTTTGTTATATACCCTTTGTTGGCAATGACAGAGGTCAAACATTTTTTCTGTAAGTCTTCACAAGGTTTTCACACACTGTTGCTGGTATTTTGGCCCATTCCTCCATTCAGCTCTCATCTAGAGCAGTGTTATTTTGGGGCGGTCGCTGGGCAACACGGACCTTCAACCCCCTCCAATGGTTTTCTATGGGGTTGAGATCTGGAGACTGACTAGGCCACTCCAGAACCTTGAAATGCTTCTTACGAAGCCCCTCCTTCGTTGCCCGGGTGGTGTGTTTTGGATCATAGTCATGCTGAAAGACCCAGCCATGTTTCATCTTCAATGCCTTTGCTGACGGAAGGAGGTTTTCTCTCAAAATCTCACAATACATGGCCCCATTCATTATTTCCTTTACATGGATCAGTTGTCCTGGTCCCTTAGCTGAAAAACAGCCCCAAAGCATGATGTTTCCACCCCCATGCTTCATAGTAGGTATGGTGTTCCTTGAATGCAAGAAAAAAAAGAGGGAAACAGATAAAGCATCATCCCTCTAAGTGAACCTGATGATAATGCCCTTGGAGAGAAATTGGCATATACATTTATAAATGAACTCAACCAATGAGGCGTAGATAGTATAAAATATAACTTTTACTAAATAATTATAACATTTGCGACTATTTTTTGGACAATATATACAAGTGAATGAACATCAGCAAATCTGCATAAGCAGATAATAGCTTACTCTATGGCAATTGATATCAGCAGGCTGGCTGACTAATGGGAGGGAATGTGGATACTGGTGAGTACTCTATGCATTAAATTTCCCTACCTAGTCTTAACCCTTGTTTTCACTACTATAAGTGTGGATATGGAAAGGGTATACAGTAGCCACTCTCAGGTAATAATCAAGTGGTATTCTCATGTACAAATTTTTCATGCTCCATATTCCCTACGCATTTCTCCCATATATTTAAGATGAGTTCATCAGGGTTGAAGGAGAAATTGTGAACATATTACAGATTATACAAAAAACAATGAAATCTGCTTGAGGTGAAGAAAAGAAAATAATACTAAGTGTTGATAAGACAGTCCCTGTCGGTCACAAAGGGGAGAAAAGGTAGAGCGCTTCTTGCCTGATGAAGCTGCTAAACGTGTTGCATCTTGGGAAATAAATTACCTCGATTTTATTTGATCTTCATTCCTTTTGTATCCTGCGCCACATGGAGCCGGCGTTCTCCTTGAAGCCAGACCGACTGAATACTGTCGGTCACAGTCAGAGACGGTCATGATCAGTCATCAGCGGTCATATTGAGATGTAAGTGTAGAAATGGGGTTTGATAGTAACATCCAATTCACTGTCACACAAATATTAAGAGGTAGAGATATATGCACAAGATTATATAGCATGTTATATTCAGCAGTATCTGATAATCTGCTCGCTTTTTCGATGTAATAAAGATGTCAGTAGACGGATGCGGTAGTAATTATGCATCAACAGTGGTGCCCTAAAATAAAATTTAGGAAAATACAATTCACTTTACTGATAGTATACATATAATAACTATAAAGAACTGCAAAAAGCTGTATAGGCCTCTACCTTATTTCTTGGACTAAACAAGATGGATGAATTGGCTGGAGACAGTAATAGGATGGTACCCCTAATTTAGATGGCTGTACAAAAACAACGTAAGTGTGACTTGGGTACATAATTCAGCCCCTCACAGTACACAGTGAAACACTCATTTGGTGGTGTTCTTATCAGACTTATGTATTCACAAGATGAATCTTAAGGATATGCTGCATGATCCCCCTAGAGATGAGGCCGATAGGCCCAGCAGATATCTGATAGTGGGGAACAGCTAGGATTAAAAAGAAAAAAAAGGGATAATCTTATAGGTGAAAGATATCAACTGTAAAGAGTAAATAGATGACTAGGAGGTGACTGCATAGAAATGAATGAAGCAGCAGAATAATGACACAGGTAGCACATGGATGAATGTTTAGGATACCTGTATCATTCAAGACTGCAGTATATTGAATATAGAAAGTGGTAACAGTAACATATAAAGTGAATATGGCCATTTCCCTTATATCCCTTAACAAATGTAATAGATATGTACAGTTCCCTTGTAGGATAGTGCATGAGATAGAGGGTTATGTAACCTGGTAGGATAGTGAAACATAGATAGCATAGCAGAAAGTGCAAAGATAGATCATGGACTTACCAGTCTGGATGACTGTGACAGGCGCCATTCACAGACGCTTGGCATCTGCCTTATATGGGCCGATGAACGGAAGTGAACGCTGCTCACCTCATGCTGGTGTCAGGCACCAGCTGAGTGCGTTCCACACCACGGAAGTAATGTGTATGTTTGAACGCATACTTCCGGCTCTCGAGTGGAACGCATCAAAGGCCAATAGGAGATCACTATACGATACTATGCATCCTTCTATCATCAGAGATGAAGCGCATTGTTGAGGCGCCTGCTTCAAATGAATGAATGGAATGCATTAGGCTACAATAAGCAATCGCCTAGCAGATGTGATTGTTATTGTAGCCTAATGCATTCCATTCATTCATTTGAAGCAGGCGCCTCAACAATGCGCTTCATCTCTGATGATAGAAGGATGCATAGTATCGTATAGTGATCTCCTATTGGCCTTTGATGCATTCCACTAGAGAGCCTAAAGTTTGCGCTTCAACCATGCACATTATTTCCATGGTGTGGAACACACTCAGTTGGTGCCTGACACCAGCATAAGACAAGCGGCGTTCACTACCGGTCTTTGGGCCATATAAAGCTGATGCTAAGTGTCTGTGAATGGCGCCGGTCACAGCGTATGCCTGTCACAGTCATCCAGACTGGTAAGTCCATGATCTATCTTTGCACTTTCTGCTATGCTATCTATGTTTCACAATCTTACCGGGTTACATAACCCTCTATCTCATGTACTATCCTACAAGGGAACTGTACATATCTATTACATTTATTAAGGGATATAAGGGAAATGGCCATATTCACTTTATATGTTACTGTTACCACTTTCTATATTCAATATACTGCAGCCTTGAATGATACAGGTATCCTAAACATTCATCAATGTGCTACCTGTGTCATTATTCTGCTGCTTCATTCATTTCTATGCAGTCACCTCCTAGTCATCTATTTACTCTTTACAGTTGATATCTTTCACCTATAAGATTATCCCTTTTTTTTCTTTCTCATCCTAGCTGTTCCCCACTATCAGATATCTGCTGGGCCTATCGGCCTCATCTCTAGGGGGATCATGCAGCATATCCTTAAGATTCATCTTGTGAATACATAAGTCTGCAGCCATCTAAATTAGGGGTACCATCCTATTACTGTCTCCAGCTAATTCATCAGTCTTGTTTAGTCCAAGAAATAAGGTAGAGGTCTATACAGCTTTTTACATTTCTTTATAGTTATTATATGTATACTATCTGTAAAGTGAATGGTATTTTCCTAATTTTATTTTAGGGCACCACTGTTGATGCATAATTACCACCGTATCCGTCTACCGACATCTTTATTACATCGAACAAGCGAGCAGATTATCAGATACTGCTGAATATAACATGCTATATAATCTTGTGCATATATATCTACCTCTTAATATTTGTGTGACCGTGAATTGGATGTTACTATCAAACCCCATTTCTACACTTACATCTCAATATGACCGCTGATGACTGATCATGACCGTCTCTGACTGTGACCGACAGTATTCAGTCGGTCTGGCTTCAAGGAGAACGCCGGCTCCACGTGGCGCAGGATACAAAAGGAATGAAGATCAAATAAAATCGAGGTAATTTATTTCCCAAGATGTAACGCGTTTTGCTGTGGGAAAGCAGCTTCATCAGGCAAGCTTTATGAAGCAAGAAGTGCTCTCCCTTTTCTCCCCTTTGTGACCGACAGTGACTGTCTTATCAACACTTAGTATTATTTTATTTTCTTCACCTCAAGCACATTTTTCATTGTTTTTTTTTGTATAATCTGTAATATGTTCACAATTTCTCCTTCAACCCTAATGAACCCATCTGAACTATATGGGAGAAACACGTAGGGAATATGGTACATGGGAATACCACTTGATTATTACCTGAGAGTGTATACCCTTTTCCTATCCACACTTATAGTAGTGAGGGCAAGGGTTAAGACTAGGTAGGGAAATGTAATGTATAGGGTACTCACCGGTATCCACATTCCCTCCCATTAGTCATCCAGTCTGCTGATATCAATTAACATCAAGTAAGCTATTATCTGCTTATGCAGATTTGCTGAGTTTCATTCACTTGTATATATTGTCCAAAAAATGCTTTGAATATTACACTGTCATTATCGCTAATTTTATAATTATTTAGTAATTGTTATATTTGATACTATCTATGCCTCATTGGTTAAAGGGGTTTATCTTTTCTTCTTCATCTGGTCCAGAGACCAGGTCTTCGTCCAGCTTCATCTTTTCTGCAGAGTCTGACATCCATACATCATTGGCTCCTCACTTTCTCAGCAGATCCTCATCCTCTGCATGAAGACAGTAATCATTATAACCTTGCCAGAAAGTGTACCCTAAATAAAATTCTGCCCCTCACTGTACCCTAAATAAATTACTGCCCCACACCGTACCCTGAATATAATACTGCCATACACTGTACCCTAAATATAATACTGCCACACATTGTGCCCTGATTGGTTCCAGTGGAAAACTTTTCTTTTCTTTTTTTTTTTTTTTAATGAACTCGTGCCAGAAAGTTAAACAAATTTGTAAATTACTTCTACTAAAAAATCTTAATCCTTTTAGTACTTTTTAGCAGCTGTATGGTACAGAGGAAATTCTTTACTTTTTGAATTTCTTTTTAGTGTTGTCCACAGTGCTCTCTGCTAACAACTCTGTCCGTGTCAGGAACTGTCCAGAGCAGCATATGTTTGCTATAAGGATTTTCTCCTGCTCTGGACAGTTCCTGATACGGGTATCAGGTGTCAGCAGAGAGCACTATGGACAACACAAAAAAGAAATTCAAAAAATAAAGATTTTCCTCAGAAAAATCTGAAAGGTACTGAAAGGAATAAGATTTATTAGTAGAAGTAATTTACAAATCAGTTTAACTTTCTGGCACCAGTTCATTTAAAAAAAAAAGTTTTCCACCGGAGTACCCCTTTTAAGTTCATTTATAAATGTATATGTTCTTTGAACATAAAGCATTCTTTCTCCTCCAAACACGAATTGAGTTTTTACCAAAAAGTTCTACTTTGGTTTCATCTGACCATATGACATTCTCCCAATACTCTTCTGGATCATCCAAATGCTCTCTATCAAATTTCGAGATCGAGGGAGATTATCAGTGGTCTTGTATGTCTTCCACTTTCTAATAATTGCTGATTTCTTCACACCAAGCTGCTTGCCTATTGCAGATTCAGCCTTCCCAGCCTGTTGCAGGTCTACAATTTTGTTTCTGGCGTTGCTCATTCTTCAGGCGGAAATACTCGCGGAACACATTGCAGTCTATTGGAGACTGCAGTGTCCGCATGGTCTAAGTGCCGACTGATTCAGTTGGCGCTGGCCACACTCGGAATCTCCGGGTGGAGATTTTCTGCCTGGAGATTCTGCAGTGTGAACCTAGCCTTTGAGGTTGATGACAGGTGTTTTTTATACTGATGACAAGTTCAAGCAGGTGCCATTCAGGGCCGCCCTTAGGTGTTCAGGCGCCCTGTGCAAGCTAACCTTGTGGCGCTTGTCGGCTGGAAGGGGGGGCATGCCGTACCCTGCACAGAGCGTAGGCCGACACGGCCCTCCATGTACCCCATAGAGATACATTGAGGGGGGGTGCCGGCCGCGGCTTCCTGCGGGGTACAGACATCAGCTGAGACCCCCACCGATCACCTCGGTTGAAGCGGTCCTCCAGCTGTTGGAAGGCTAAAACTCTGGAAATGTCTGGAGAGGCTCAGGCATTATAAGAGTTGTAGTTTTGTAACAGCTGAAGAGACACAGTTTTACCCATCATCACTGCAGAACTTACAAGTGACTACAGCACTGATGGGACAGTCAGGAGAAAACACAATGATATTAGTGACCTGAGTGATGTCTTATGACTTGAGTGACATCTTCTCTGTTATCTTTTCTTCTTCATCTGGTCCAGAGACCAGGTCTTCGTCCAGCTTCATCTTTTCTGCAGAGTCTGACATCCATACATCATTGGCTCCTCACTTTCTCAGCAGATCCTCATCCTCTGCATGAAGACAGTAATCATTATAACCTTGCCAGAAAGTGTACCCTAAATAAAATTCTGCCCCTCACTGTACCCTAAATAAATTACTGCCCCACACCGTACCCTGAATATAATACTGCCATACACTGTACCCTAAATATAATACTGCCACACATTGTGCCCTGAATATTATACTGCTATTCACTGTACCCACTAAATATAATCCTGCCACACACCGTACCCTGAATATAATACTGCTATACACTGTACCCTAAAGAAAATACTGACCCACACTGTACCCTGAATATAATACTGCCATACACTGTACCCTAAATATAATACTGCCACACATTGTACCCTGAATATTATACTGCTATTCACTGTACCCACTAAATATAATCATGCCACACACTGTACCCTGAATATAATACTGCCCCCCACTGTACCCTGAATATAATACTGCCATACACTGTACCCTGAATATAATACTTCCACACACTGTACCCACTAAATATAATCCTGCCCCACACTGTACCCTGAATATAATCCTGCCCCACACTGTACCCTGAATATAATCCTGCCCCACACTGTACCCTGAATATAATACTGCCACACACTGTACCCAGAATATAATACTGCTATACACTGTACCCACTAAATATAATCCTGCTACACACTATAACCTGAATATAATGCTGCCACACACTGTACCTTGAATATAATCCTGCCACACACTGTACCCCCTGAATATAATTCTGCCACACACTGTACCCTGAATATAAATCTGCCATACATGCATACACATCATATATACATATACACCCCCTCTTATCCTCTGTGTCCTCATCACCCCCAAAACCCCGCCAAACCCCTCCTCATCACTACTATAACCTCCCCTCTCCTCATCAACCCCATACCCCTCCTGCACCTCTCATCACCCCCATCACCCCCCCCCCTGCACCTCTCATCACCCCCATAACCCCCCGCCCGTAAGTTCACTTACCTTGCCGGGGATCCCCCCCCTACTGTGTCTCCAGAGGTACGGGAGGTTTTAAGTTTGCACGGGGAAAGGAAAACAGAGCGGGGGAGGGGACGTACGTGCACAGCTTCTCCTCACATCCCCCTGCTCTGTCTTGTGAGGACATAAGTTTGAACGGTCAAGTCACAGCAGGGGAGAGAGGACGTGCATGACAGCTCCCTAATGGCTGCTGTGTGTGATGGACCGGCCCTGCAATGATTCTTGCAGGCCCGGTCATAGTCCATGAGGGGACCCAGCGCCAGCGGTCAGTGAGTGACAGTCACAGTCACTCACTGACAAGCCAGTTAAAAAAAAAAAAAAAAAAAGCACAGCTCGCACACCCCAAAGGCCGACCCTGGTGCCATTAATACAGGTAGCGAGTGGAGGACAGAGGAGACTCTTACAGAAGAAGTTACAGGTCTGTGAGAGCCAGAAATCTTGCTTTTTTGGAGATGACCAAATACTTATTTTCCACCATAATTTGCAAATAAATTCTTTAAAATTCAAACAATGATTTTATGGATTCTTTTCTCATTTTGTCTCTCATAGTTGAGGTATACCTCTGATGAAAATTACAGTCCTCATCTTTTTAAGTGGGAAAACTTGCACAATTGGTGGCTGACTAAATACTTTTTTGCCCCACTGTATATAGACTTGATTTTGGAGAGGAGAGTCAGAGAACATTTATCTGAACAATCATTTTGTGAACATCTTTTACTAGGGGAAAACAATTCTGTATCAGTAGTCTTAGGCCACTATGTTCACATGGCACAATCTCTGCATAGAATTGTGCATGAAAATTCGGCAGTAAATTCCGCAGAAATTTATTGCACATTCACTTCAATAAAATTCCTGCAGCGGAAATTCTGCAGCAGAAATTCTGCTGTTTGAAAGGGAATGCGGAATCCCATTCAAGTGTGTTGGCTATGAATTAATGCATCATTTTCATGCAGAATTCCACTGAGAAATTTTGACGTGTGAACATAGCCTAAAAGGGAAACTGACGGGAGTATCACCTTCACAAACCTGCACATACTGTGTAATAGATGCTGATTAAACGCTGTTTACTTTTTTAAATCTATTGTGCCGTTTCCAAATTCTCTACAAAAGTTCGAATATGTAAATGATTTCCTCAGTGCACCAGGGGCATTGCCCAGCCCCTTGGTCACCATTCTGCCCACCCGCACAAGCCCTGTGACACATCCCCTGGATAAATATGCATGTTTCTTTTGTCAGCACGTCTCCGATTCACGCTGCGCACATATAGGGAGGCGGCACATTCATAATGACTTGGACACAGCGCTTGTCGGTGACTTGCTGAGGAGAGGAACATAGTTGTATAGGTTGTACCACAGGGCCAGTGCGGGCAGACAGAACTGTGCAACAAGGGTAAGTACCTGGTGCACCAAGAAGATCATTTACGTATAAGAACTTTTGTACAGGTTGGGAATAACACAACATATTTTAAAAAGGTGAAATCAGCATCACACGCACTTCTACTCTGTAAAAGCAGGTTAGTGCGATTGGATTGAAGCTCCTGACCATTTCCTTTAAAATTATACACCGCCATTATACCACCATTTCTTTTTAACAAGTGGATTGGGGTATCTTTTTATACATGCATAACGACATCAGAGGAGGGTTCCACCACCTGGTCCTCTCCTCTATTAGCCAGAGCTGAGACCTGCTAGCAAAGAGTGGCTCACATTCTAGTGGGCTTGGGTCAGCCATGTATTACGTGGACACATATTCATTTGAATGTCCCCAACTGATTTCCTATGTATTGTCTGACACAACTTCTTTGGGGTAGATGAGCTGTTCAGCAGATGGCCTGTCATGGTGAGAAAACCTCTTTAGGGGGTTTAAAAGTTTTAACCAGATTATCTTTGACGTGTATTGATCTAGGGGGATTCCCCTTTCCCAAAATTCCCTTTTGGTTTTCACTTTGAACACTCTATAGTATATGCTGAGTCATGTACTTCCTGCTGATCCCGATAAAGGAATCACAGACAACATTTAAAACTGTTCAAAGAACATTATAGGCAATGATGATCAGCATAGCATAGCACTACTGACATCTCAGGAATACAACATTTATTCTGTATGCCTCACAGGTCTGCACATTTCTATACAGAGTAATACATTTTTCTCCTAAAAGGTCATGTACATACTGCTACAGAATTCTTAACAGCTACTTGTTGGGATAAAAGTTGGGAGAACAAATGCAGCTGGACTGGTGGTGTCAAACATTTTAAGGTCCCAAAGACTTTCACCCTCACAACTGCAAATATTCCACACAGAAGAAGGATTTATATTACTGGAGGCAAAATTTACGTTCTTTGAAATCCGCCTTTAAGTTAGCAGCCTGAAGGTTTATCAAAAACACTGCGTAACAAAGCAGAAGAATTCTGTAGATTCTGTTTCAAGTCTTTTGGTGAAGGAGCTATTGGAACATTGAGAATTCTATCAGAATTGAAGAAAGATTATGTATTTTACATTTTGCCGTTACTATATAAGCTCCATTTTGTATGCATTTATAATAAGGTAACCATAAAAGAGCACGTTATTAGTGTACCTTCATATGCCTCCTATTAAATAAGAGGCAGACTGTTGGATTTTCCTTTCCATACATCATTTTTTATCTGTGCCTCTTTCAGATAGTTTATTCCTTAAATAAACTGTTACAAGTGATAACAAACGGCTGGCCTCCCACAAATCAGCAGAAGGGGCTTTGGGACATTTATTTCAATTGGACTTAGGTGCAGTACCAGGCACAGCAACATACGCATGGAGTGGTGATTGTACTCCAGAGAGAAGGCCCTTTGCTTTACTGACTGTTGGAGGTCCTGGGAATTGGGCCCCCACGTATCCTACAATAATGGCCTACCCACTTGTACTCTTAATGATTCCTCTGCTAATAAGGTGTATCATTTTGCAAAACATCCTTTAAAATACATTTCATTAATTTACAGACAACAGTAGTAAGTATAGCCATAAGCGCAAGTCCTATATGTGGATTCCACAAGTTTTCGATCTGTTGACAATTTAACGACTTCTGTATCCCCAATATGTGCCAAATTATCTATTGTTTAGACCAAATTTGTTTCAGTCCTTTTTCACAGGCAGCATTTCTGTTGCGCTTCTGCCATTGCTGGAATAGAGTTACCATTAGACTGGCTGGATAAAGAAAACAAGGGGTTAGTTTTTGAGCATGGCTTCACTAATGGACCTTTTATTACCTAATATCCCTGGAGCAAAGGGCAGTAAAAAAATTAAATGGGTTATTCTAGGGAACTTTTTTTTATGATTCTGCTGAGGCAGGTGCTTAGACCTATACTAACTCTCCTTCCTTGCTCCCCCCACCATCATGGAGCTCTGTTCCTGCTGTTAATCTGCTAGGGCAGGACAAAGCTACCTGAAAGGCTAAGTTTCGACTTGTTCGACAGAAAAAGCGGCACAGCATGTACCTGTATTTGGTGTTTTTTTTCTTGCGTTTTTTTCTGGTGTTTTTGCCCTTGAGTGTAAATTGCATTCTTGGCCCCTTTGGCATTTTTTAAGAATTTGTTGGGTACCAATAAAAAAAAAAAAAGTTTGATGGAAAAAATTGTATTTAACGAAATTTATATTTTTTTGAATACATTTTTTATTAATTTTTAAACAGGGACCAATTTATGTGGGTGTGCAGGGACCTAAAAATGTAGCCGTATATTGCAGAGATGCGGAGCAGCTTTCTACAGTGCTCGCATCTCTGCTTTAAACTCTGGGCCAGCCAGTGATGTGAATAGAAATTGCCGGCCAGAGTGGTGATTGGCTGAATGGTGGCAGCCAATCACAACTCTCAGCGGGAAATATGAATCAGTGATGTGAATTTATATTCACATCACTGGCCGGCCGGAGTATAGTGCAGAGATGTGGAGGGCAGGAGAAAGCCACTCCGCATCTCAGGGATGAAGGACAGTCGCAACGGGTGTCCGAAGTGACACCCAGGATGATTTTTCTGTTAGCACAGGTACTACTACTCCCAACATGCAACAGTCTGTTCCATGCTGGGAGTAGTAGTTCTACCTAAAAATGTAAAAAATGAAGAAAAAAAAGTGACAAAAGTAAATAAAAAAATAAATAAAAAAACACACACCCACTTTATTAAACACATAATTAAAATACATTACTAATAAAAAGTTTAACAAAATGAATTATAAAAAATATTTTTACATTTAAATGGCCCATTTCTACATTTTTAATATTGCGACTACATTTTTAGGTCCCTGCCCGCCAACATAAATTGGCCCCTGTTTATAAATTAATAAAAATTTAGTTCTAAAAAATATAAATTTTGTTCAATACAATTTTTTCCATCCCTACTGTATCTGTTTTTTAATGGTACCCTACAAAATTTTTGTAAAAAATGGTATCTCCATCCTTTTTTTTGGATCGCTGAAGTCCAAAAAAGAATAGAAACTGCCTGCAAAAACACCAAAGTTAAGATCAAAATAGCGTTTTTCTTGGCATTTTATCACTCCCGAAGACTTCTTTGGGGAAAAAACACCACGATTGCTGTGGAAAAAAAAACCTCCATAGGCTCAACATAGGCGATTTTGAAAAACTGCCAAGGAGCTGAAAAATTCAAAAAAATTTTGAAAAACACCAAAAGGATTAAGAAAACGCCAACTGAAAAACTCAGTCATGGACCATATTGAAGAGAAAATTTTAATCTTCTTTTAACCTCTCCCTTCTCCTCTTCCTGTTGCTCTACAATACACATTTTACACTGCTGCTCATATAATATTAAGCATGAAGTAATAGAACAGCACAGATCTCCTTGTATTTCCAGTCTTCCCCAACACAATAGACTCTTCTACAGGGTGGGCCAGTTATATGTATACACCTTAATAAAATGGGAAAGGTTGGTGATATTAACTTCCTGTTTGTGGCACATTAATATATGTGAGGGGGGAAACTTTTCAAGATGGGTGTTGACATTGGTGGCCATTTTGAAGTTGGCCATTTTGAATCCAACTTTTGTTTTTTCAGTAGTAAGAAGGTCATGTGACACATCAAACTTATTGGGAATTTCACAAGAAAGACAATGATGTGCTTGGTTCTAACGTAACTTTATTCTTTCATGAGTTATTTACAAGTTTCTGACCACTTATAAAATGTGTTCAATGTGCTGCCCATTGTGTTGGATTGTCAATGCAACCCTCTTCTCCCACTCTTCACACACTGATAGCAACACTGGAAAAATGCTAGCACAGGGTTCCAGTTTCCGTAGTTTCAGGTGCTGCAGAATGGGCAAAACAAAAATTGGAACAGGACCCTCAGTTTATGCAGAAGATTTTGTTCAGTGATGAGGCAAAGTTTTATGTGAATGGTGAAGTTAACAAACAAAACCACCGCTATTGGTCTGACACTAACCCACATTGGATAGATCCCTCCAAGACTGTTGGAACACTAAAATTGATGGTATGGTGTGGTATATGGGGTACAAAGATAGTGGGGCCATTCTTTATCAGTGGAAACCTCAAGGCCACTGGATATGCAAAATTGCTACATGATGATGTGTTTCCCTCTTTATGCACTGAAGCTGGCACGTTCCCTGAGTTTTTCCAGCAAGATGGTGCACCACCACATTATGGGTGTCAGGTCCGAGCATTCCTAGATGAACAGTTTCCTGGAAAGTGGATTGGTCGTCGTGGGCCAGTTAAATGGCCCCCCAAGGTCTCCCGATCTGACCCCCTTGGATTTTTATCTTTGGGGTCATCTGAAGGCAATTGTCTATGCTGTGAAGATACGAGATGTGCAGTACCTGAAACTACAGATACTGGAAGCCTGTGCTAGCATTTCTCCTGCAGTGTTATCAGTGTGTGAAGAGTGGGAGAAGAGGGTTGCATTGACAATCCAACACAATGGGCAGCACATTGAACACATTTTATAAGTATCCAGAAACTTGTAAATAACTCATGATAGACTAGAGTTACGTTAAAACCAAGCACATCATTGTTTTTCTTGTGAAATTCCCAATTAGTTTTATGTGTGACATGACCCTCTTCCTATTGAAAAAACAAAAGTTGGATTCAAAATGTCCGACTTCAAAATAGCCGCCATGGTCACCACCCATCTTGAAAAGTTTCCCCCCTCACATATACTAATGTGCCACAAACAGGAAGTTAATATCACCAACCATTCCCATTTTATTAAGGTGTATCCATATAAATGGCCCACCCTGTAGTATAGAAGTAGAAAGCACGTAGAGAGCTGTCAAGATAAAATAATTTACTGCTGCCAACTGTAGCACAACTGTAGGCTTACCTTCTCAAAGGGTCTGAGCTGTATTACAAAATTAGGGATGAAAAGCTTTTCCCAACTAAATACATTTAAGGCTACATTCACATCACGATTGTGTCATACGGCCGCTGGATTGGGGAGGGTTGGGGGATTTAAAGGACAACTGCAGCGGTATGACACTTATCCCCTATCCTGCGGCGGGGCGCCGCCTTTAGCGCTCATGGTGAGTGCTAAGGCGCGTAGCGTCGACCTATAGGTCGACGGTGACGCCCCGTCTCCTCCCCGTCCCCATACAGTTCTATGGGGAAGGCGGGGAGGCACGAACGCTGTCTCCCCGCCTCTCCCATTGAGATGTATGGAGGAGGCGTGCCGGCTGCAACGTCATGCTGCGGCCGGCACGCCCCCTGCATGGGACGCCCCGTACAGGAGATCACAGGGGGTCCCAGCGGTCGGACCCCCCACGATCAAACACTTATCCCCTATCCTGTGGATAGGGGATAAGTGTTAATCACACTGCAGATGTCCTTTAAAAACAGTCTGCTGCCGTATTCCCGCTGGAATTCATTTGAATGAGCCGAACGGAGTCTGATAGTGACAATAAAACTAATATGGTTTAAAAATGAGCCGACCGCAGTCACTATCTGACTCCATTTGGCTCATTTAAATGAAGGCGATGTGGCACAGGTCTGGCAGGGATATGGCAGTGGCCCGTTTAATTCCCCACCAGATGCGGTGACCATATGACACAATGGTGATGTGAATGCACACTTAGATAGTTTTTATATTTTAGTTTTCTATTAATCTATGACATTTCCAAGGAGGCGAGAGATCAACTTTAAGCATACCTGGTGTTTAGTGTAATATGAAAAAGCTGAATGAGGTTTGCTTATTACATTTTGGTTATTTCCCTGCACTAATAGAAAAAAATCAGCATAGAGGAGGAAAGAGCTGACTAGGAATCGGGGTTGCTAACCATCCATAAATTCCTGTACAGTCCCTTAAAATGTGTCAGTGTTTATTTATTTGAAGCCGGAGGAGCTTGTACAGATAACAAGACTTATATATTCATATCAGTATTCTGGGATGTGAAAATGTATTGCTTATTATTTTTGTGATTTATTCTTTTTTTCCACTGTGTTTGTAAGAAATGTTTACTGTCTGACTGGCAGTCCTGTTATGAACCGATGCAGAAATAAGAGGAACAACTACAATTTCCTTCTTTCTGCTGTGGCTTAGTAAACAGTGTACTTACTGTTCCTGACATCTTGCTCATTGTATGATTTGAACGTAGCTGCAGTATATAATATAAGTGCTGTATATGTATAGCTATAGCTATAAATGTGTCAATGGGAAACAAATGCCTGGGGAATCTATACAATACATTTATTAGTTTTGTATAACATAAGTCAGCATGAAAATATCTCTATGTAGTGACTAATGGGATTAATGCATTTCATGGAAAAAAGAAACAATGATGTCCTAGAAATTCTGACTTTGAACTTATAAGTTAGCTCAGACATCCTGTCGTCTCATCTCTTGGCATGGCTGTTGGATCAGTTGTGTACTCCCTGTGAACTTGTGGTCTGGCTTAGCACTTCATAGGGTGAATTGCACACAGCCCACAGATACCACCCTGGTGCTTTAAAACCATGAAGATGGATCAGTTCATTTAAAGACATGGGGGGAGGGAGTTGGGGGTAATTATAATTGGTTTTACCCTGTTTTTGTGGTGTTGATTTGTTCCACGATTTGTTTCAGTTGATGTTTAGAGACTTTTCTTTGCGACTCTTGCTTTAGATGCTTTTTTTTTTTTTTGCAGTGGTCATGAATTTATGATTTGCAATTTGTCACAAAGATCCCGATCCCGGTAGTTACGCATGATCTGCATTTGTTACACAAAGATGTTTTTTCAGAGCTATTATGTACTATCACAAGAGGGTGAGGGTTTGTCGATACCACACTGTCTTACCCTAGTTAATGTGTCGGTTAACGCACCAAGATGGATAGGCCTAGAGGCTGCCTTAATGGATCCTGTTGGGTTTAAATGGTGGTTGGATAAAAGACTTCCAAGACTACAGGACTTCATTAGTGGAATCGAGCTCATATCACCTGAAACCTTATGTTCTCTATATGCTCTAATACTTTAGGGCACATGAAGTCTTACTTTACATCTTATGTATCCAAAGGGACTGAGGGGACTTTTGCTTCATATACTTCAGAGGTACCGAGTTTACTGTCCCTTTTATATGGTCACATCAATTCTCCTCCAAAACTGTAGAATTGAATTTATTAACTGCGTTTATTTTTTTACGAAAAAAATGCACAAAAGCACTTTTCTTGTGCAAACATACACCACCTTGGAGGACACGTACCAAAGTGTCAGAAAGCATCTGAGAATGTGAAACTTGTTCTCCCCTTTGCATTTTGGAAACATAATATATTAAATATTTTGGGACAGTTAGGACTACTACTCCCATCATGGACAGACTGACCATGATGGGAGTTATAGTCCAGGGGCGATCGCATCGGGTCATTCTCCAGATACCCGCTGTGATCCACATTTATTAACTGTAAAAGCCGGCGGCACATGTGGCTACACTGCGCTCCCGGTGTGGAATACTGTATAAGCTGTCATCATTCATAATCCCGGCCGCCGCGATACGGGAGCTTTGATTGGTGAAAAGCTATTCACCAATCAGAATTCCTGTCTCCTGGCAGTGGGGATTATGAATTATGAGAGCTGTATACAGGAGCCGACGGGGAGCACAGTGGAGCCGCCGGCTTGTACAGTTTATAAATGTGGATCGCAGTGGGTCTCTGGAGAATGTCCTGCTGCGATCTGCACCTCAGCCCCTGTACTATAACTCCCATCATGGACAGAGTCTGTCCCATGATGGGAGTAGTTGTAGTACCGCTGCGCTGAGGGATGGCACTTGCACATCCCCCAGCTGCTGGACTTTTAGGACTACTACTCCCATCATGGACAGACTCCTTCCATGATGGGAGTTATAGTCTAGGGGCTGAGGTGCTGATCCACATTTATTAAGTTAAAAAGCCGGCAGCACATGCGGCTACACTGCGCTCCCCGCCGGCTCCTGTATACAGCTGTCACATTTCATAATCCCCGCCCGGGAGACGGGAGCTCTGACCAATCAGAGCTCCTGTCTCCTGGCAGCGGGATTATGGATTATGACAATGTATACAGTATTCCCCGTCTGGAGCCGGCGGGGAGCGCAGTGGAGCCGCATGTATTGCCAGCTTGTTAACTTAATAAATGCAGATCGCAGTGGGTCTCAGCAGAATGCTGCGATCTGCACCTCCGCCCCAGGACTATAACTCCCATCATGGATGGAGTCATAGTCCTAAAAGTCTCGCAGCTGGGGGATGTGCAAGTGCCATCACTGAGCGCTGGGGTACTACAACTACTCCCATCATGGGACAGACTCTGTCCCATGATGGGAGTAGTAGTCCAAGTGCAGAGGGACAGATCAAAAGGGGGTCTCACTCCTGAGACCCCCTGCGACCTTTACTGCTCCACCCCTAGTGATGACGTCATTAGGGGGAGGAGTTACACTGTCCAGTCCTGACTCTGTTCTCACTATGCATTTTGCATAATGGGAGCAGAGCCTTTCTGTCAGGTTGTTCCCAAAAAGGGAGACTCCAGCTGTTGCTTAATTACAACCCCCATGATGGGAGTTGTAGTTTAGCAACAATTGGAGGCTCCCTGTTTAGGAACACGCTGCATTATGTGTGATTTCCCCAGGGGAGAGCGCAAAAAATGTACTAACCCATATTTCTTGTTTTTCTTTTCTTCTCATTTCAGATATGTGAATGTGGAGGACTACGTCAGATTCAATGGACTGCGACGATGACCAGCGTTTTTTTTTTTTTTCAAGGAAATGGTTAATGAGCCCTGTGGGGGAGTGTTTTTTTAAATAAAACAGTTTTTTCAATGTGTCTTGTTTTTTTCTAATTAAATTTTAGGGCTTAGTAGTGGAAGCTGTCTTTAATAGACGGGATCTATTACTAAGCCTGGGCTTAGCGTTAGCCCCAAAATCAGCTAGCGCAAACCCCCAATTATTACCCCGGTACCCACCGCCACAGGGGTGCCGGGAAGAGCCGGTACGAACATGCCAGAGTGACAAAAATGGTGCTCCTGGGCCTAGGTGGTAACAGGCTGGCCTTATATAAGCTGGGGAGGGCCAATAACAATGATCCTCGCCCACCCTGGTAACGTCAGGCTGTTGCTGCTTGGTTGGTATCTGGCTGATACTGAAAATAGGGGGAACCCTATGCGTTGTTTTTTTTAAATAAATAAATGTTAAAAACGCGTGTAGTTCCGACATTTTTTTCAGTATCAGCCAGATACCAACTAAGCAGCAACAGCCTGACGTTACCAGGGGGTGGGCGAGGACCATTGTTCCTGGCCCTCTCCAGCCTAAATAACGCCAGCCTGTTACTGCCTAGGCCCAGGAGCACCATTTTTGACACTCCGGGCATGTTGGTACCGGCTCTTCCCGTCACTTCTGTAGCAGTGGGTTCCGGGATAATAATTGAGGGTTTGCGCTAGCTGATTTTTGGGCTATCGCTAAGCCCGGCTTAGTAATTGATTCTGTCTACAAGATGGCTTCCACTACTAAGCCTGAAAATTCAATTATAAAAAACACAACACATTGAAAAAAAATGTTTTATAAAAAAAAAAAAAACTCCCCCACAGCCCTCGTTAACCCTTTTATTGACATTAAAAAAACCGCTGTTCATCATCGCAATACACCGAATCTGACATAGTCCTCCGCATTCACGTATCTAAAATGAGAAGAAAAAAAACAATAAAACTACAACCATTTCTGTGATTTCTACACTATCAAAAAGCTGGTGTGAAATTTTTGATGTAAACTGGACTCTCACCCCTTTGAAAATATCATGTAAAGCAGACAATATACGTGGACACGCCCACTTTTTACAAAACTGACAAGAACGTGTAAACCGCGGCACAAAGCTCTTTGAAAATGTTTTTCATACTTTTCGCGCCAAATTTTTTTTTTTTTTTTTGGCGCAAAATTCTTTGAGAATCTCCCCCTCTGTGTACTTTATAAAGATTTATGATTTTACTATTGTGCAGAGTTTTGTTCGACACACACTGCTGCTCCAGCACTTCTAGCTATGGGAGCAGTGTACCATGGGAAAATGCCACAGATCTGTGGAGTGCACGGTAGAGCGAAGGGGGGCCTTTCTATATTTGCACAAAATTTATCTAAAGAGTGCACAACTTTTGTAAATCTTGAGCAAGAGTGCAAATTATACAAGCAGTGTAAAGGGGTAGATCTGTGTCTACAATAGTCACCTAATGATAAATGTCTCCCATGGTGTGTATGGAGAGTACTCACGTAGTCCCCCTGCCTTGTTTTTGGCACCATTCACCTCTTCCCAATGTCTTCCTCTGCCCTCTGCTCAATTTTCTTTCTGCATCTTTCTCACTACTTAGACCATTAGAAAGGGGATGTGACTTGCCATTATGATGTCAAGGAGGGTGTGACTTGATGAATTATAATAAAGAGGGTGGTGACTCGGTTAGCCGATGCTAGAAAGGGAGCGGGGTATGGTGCCATAACAGGTGTTGCTTAAAAGACAAGGACATTAAAAGCCAATACAAAGTGTAACATGATCTCTGTCTCAGTTGGGGTGGGGGGTGAGACAGAGTAGACCGAGGATGACAGGTTTTTCTTCACTTATGCTCATCCCAGCATATTCCAACAGGGAAAACAGCCCCATACAGGTTATGTACATAGGAAAGTGTATATCACAGTACAGTTGTTCTGACCATGAGAGGGTCATGGAGGCATAGGAGGATGACATCCATTCCTCTCTTTCACTTGCTCAATGGATGAACTTACTGCCAACACGACTAGGTGTACTTAGTTCCAACACGACTGCATGCCACTCAGTTTTGGGAGGTGTGCCAAAAAGGGCACTATGTACCATATTTGTTGTCAAAAGTCTTTTGTACAAAGGTCCTCGACTTATTGAAAGAATGCTCTGTACACTCTGTAGACTGATACACATACTTTTCTTTCCACCATATTGTGATTTTCTACTGAAATGTATCCATATTGGTGTTATCTAGTTACCCTAAAGGGCCTTGTTCTTTTTTTTTTTTGTACTGAAGCTACCTTTTTTACTTTAATAAAAGCTTCATGGTTTGATCGTTAAAAAGTTGCAGAAAAAAATCGCAGGGGAGGAACTATAGAAAGTGTTGTAGTGAAGTGTAATAATAATAAAAAAAAAAGTGAACCAGTGTCATATGTATCACATGTCATGCAACTATGTAATAAATTTGGTGGCCATACACATATTAAAGGTGTAGAAAAATAATTTCCCTACACCACCCTTGATGAATTCCCCCCACAATATCTAATATGTGCTATCTGTATGAGGGAGCTAGCATGACCTTGCTGAGTGACCTTTCTTTTGACTGATCTTTTTGCTCTGAGTAGTCTAAAATCTTACTTTGACTCCCAGTTCTAGTTTTTCTAGGGTGGGTTATTAAAACATAGCCCTCAGACATTTCTTTCTACCATTTGGAACTTTTTTCATTTTTTGCCAATCTTTAACAGTAGCTGTTGAGTGGCTGTTCGAAAATCTGGTGCATCGTACACTGTGCTCAGCCTACATTACCTCTGAGGTGGTGTAGTTAAAGGGGGTATCCACCATAAGGAAATATTAGTACGTACCTGGCAGACCGTAATGGACATGCTTAGGAAGGAGCTGCGCTTATCTTGAGGCTAAATGGCTATGTTGTGAGATTACCATAATAATGAGGCTAGCTTTTTTTGAACTGGTATTTCCTGTTTGAGTTTTCTGCTTTTGCCTACAAATCCCATAATTCCATTTTCCTCCCTCCCACACATCAGCCACCCCACCCATTGAAACATAAAGGAGCTGCATCCATTCAAAAGACCTGTGGTTTTCATTCAAGGTGCCTACAGCTGTTGCATTAGTTGCAGATTGATCTCTCTCCCACCAAGTGATCGCTCCACCCATTAAAGCAGACAGGCTCCCTGTTATCAACTGACTAGTGAGTCAGGTCTCGGCCGCATTGTAAGATGGGAAAAATCTGAGACAACAGTCATTTTGTATGCAGTTAAAAATAAATATTGGGGTGAAGATCACATAAGAATTGTGAGAAAACTGTCACACAAAGGTAAAGACACTATATTATGAACTGGAGAAGCGCCGCAAAATAGATATTACCATCATGGCTCCTGTTGGTCTCTGGTCCGGCTTAGCATAAAGATTTGCCTGGCGTCACTTCTTTCTCTTCTCATCCTTGTCAATGATTGCTGCATACACTCTTTAGGGGAGAGCACCACGGGGCCTCCTTAGGACCGTTTCCACACCATAGCGCTGGTTATCCACATACTGATTATTCCTTGTGCTGCCTATTGGAACTGCTTGTGCCGGCATCTCTTCCTCTCTGGTACGGATATTGTGAACTACACAAACTTTACAGCCCCTGTAGCATAGTCAAATAAAAAAAAATCCCGGAATACCCCTTTAAGGCTTGGTGTTTTTTGGGGAAGACTTCTATTTAAAAATCTTAACCCATCCTGTACTTATCAGCTGCTGTGCAGTTATTTCTATTCTGACCACAGTGCTCTTTGCTGACACCTCTGTCCAGAGTAAAAGCAAATCCGCATAGCAAACCTTTCCTGCTCAGGACAGTTCCTGACACAGATAGAATTATCAGTAGAGAGCACTGTGGTCAGACTAGAAAGAGTGTAGTATACAGCAGCTAAGTACAAGAAGGGTTAAGATTTTTACATAGAAGTTATTTACAAATCTGTTTTAACTTTCTGGCACCAGTTGATTTGAAAAAAATGTTTTTCCACTGGAGTACCCCTTTAATTCCTAAACACGTCCCAAAATAGATGTCCCATGCACTTAATTGCATATCCATAATATTAAAAACAAATAAATGGTATTTAACCTCTTAAGGATGCAGGGGGTAGCTGTACACCCTGCGCCCGCTCCCCTGCTATGACGCCGGCTCACGGGCTGACCCCGCATCATAGGTGAAAAAAAATTCAAAACTCCAAAATTGCATATTTTTGGTCATTTTGTATACCCTAAAAAAAAGTATAAAAAGCGATCAAAATGTCTTGTCAACACAAAAATGATACCAATAAAAACTACAGACCACCGCGCTAAAAATTAACACTCACATAGCCCTGTATGCGGAAGAATAAAAACGTTATAGGAGTCAAAAGATGACAATTTTAAACATACAAAATTTTGTGCATGTAGTTATAATTGTTTTTTAAGTAGTATAAAATAAAACCTATATAAATTTGGTATCCTTGTAACCATATGGAACTACAGAATAAACTGCGCACTGTGTGGAAATGGAAGCCGCTAAAAATTACAAAATGGTGGAGTTTTTTTTTCAGTTTCTGTCTTACAAATATTTTTTGGGGGTTTTGCCATAGATTCTGTGGTAAAATGACTGATTTCATTACAAAGTAAAATTGGTAGCGCATAAAACAAGTCCTCATATAGGTCTGTAGGTGGAAAACTAATAGCGTTATGATTTTTAGAATGTGAGGAGGAAAAAACTAAAGTGCAAATATTGAAAAACCCTGTGTCCTGAAAGGGTTAACAAAAAAGTTCCAAAAAACTGTAATTGCTTTTCACTTTTGGAATAGGTTACATAGATGATATGCTTGAGAAAAAGATACAGGTTTATTATATATGACCTGTGCATTGACTGTGATAATATGGTGGATGACAAAAACCTATGAAGACAAAACTAATAAATCAGATGCCAGTTGCCCCCATAGCAGAAGAAAAATTCCTTCCTTACTCGAGAATAAATCCCTGGATCATCGTCCTATGTTCACACATCTAGTAACTTTAACTTTGAATGTAACATTTTTGCAACAATTTAGAATGTATTTAAGAAGTTTGGGTTTAGTGACCACCATAAAATCTTAAAATTCGAAAGGAAAGGGGATAAGATGTCTGATCGCGGGCTACCTCTGGGACCTTCCCATGATCTCCGTGTAGCTCCTATAGACATGAATGGAGGGGGTGTGGATAGGGGATAAAATGTCTGAGTAGAATACCCTTTTAAATAAGTTAATTTACAAAAAAGAAACCCCATCTGAGATGATGGTAAAACGTTCAGTCCTCTAGATTAAGAGGATGCCTTTTTGTCATGGTTACACGCCTAGATGTAAAAATATAAAGAAAAAAACATATTTGTACATTGAGATGTTTTACCACACAATCAGGTTACATTACAGTTGCTTACATTCTGGTTTGTAACTGCATTACAACAGTTTTCAGTAGTAAGTAATGGAAGAATGTCTTTGCAGAATTGGAAATTGCAATGTAACCTGAGTTTTTGTTTTTACCCTTCCTCCAATGTCATTTTTACCGTAAATTGTACGGCGTGAAAGCGAAACCTTCCAAAATTTGCATAATTGCGGTTTTCTTTTCAATTTCCCCACACAAATAGTATTTTTTTGGTTGCGCCATACAGTTTATGGTAAAATGAGTGATGTCATTACAAAGGACAACTGGTCGTGCAAAAAACAAGCCCTCATACTAGTCTGTGGATGAAACATAAGAGTTATGATTTTTAGAAGGCGAGGAGGAAAAAACGAAAAAGTAAAAAAATTGGCCTGGTCCTTAAGGTCAAAATGGGCTTTGTCCTTAAAGGGGTATTCCAGGGAAAACCTTTTTTTTATATATATCAACTGGCTCCGGAAAGTTAAACAGATTTGTAAATTACTTCTATTAAAAAATCTTAATCCTTCCAATAGTTATTAGCTTCTGAAGTTTTCTGTCTAACTGCTCAATGATGATGTCACATCCCGGGAGCTGTGCATGATGGGAGAATATCCCCATAGGAACTGCACAGCTCCCAGGACGTGAGTCATCAGAGAGCAGTTAGACAGAAAACAACAACTCAACTTCAGAAGCTAATAACTATTGGAAGGATTAAGATTTTTTAATAGAAGTAATTTACAAATCTGTTTAACTTTCCGGAGCCAGTTGATATATAAAAAAAAGTTTTGGCCTGGAATACCCCTTTAACCCCTTAAGGACTCAGGGTTTTTCCATTTTTGCACTTTCGTTTTTTCCTCCTTACCTTTTAAAAATCATAACCCTCTCAATTTTCCACCTAAAAATCCATATTATGGCTTATTTTTTGCGTCACCAATTCTACTTTCCAGTGACATTAGTCATTTTACCCAAAAATTCACGGCGAAACGGAAAAAAAAATCATTGTGCAACAAAATCAAAGAAAAAATGCCATTTTGTAACTTTTGGGGGCTTCCGTTTCTACGCAGTGCATATTTCGGTAAAAATGACACCTTATCATTATTCTGTAGTTCCATATGGTTAAAATGATACCCTACTTATATAGGCTGGACATTGTTGTACTTCTGGAAAAAATCATAACTACATGCAGGAAAATTTATATGTTTAAAAATGTCATCTTCTGACCCCTATAACTTTTTTATTTTTCTGCGTACAGGGCAGTATGAGGGCTAATTTTTTGGACCCTGATCTGAAGTTTTTAACAGTACAATTTTTGTTTTGATCGAACTTTTTGATCACTTTTTATTCATTTTTTTATGGTATAAGAAGTGACCAAAATACGCTTTTTTGGACTTTGGAATTTATTTGCGTGTACGCCATTGACCGTGCGGTTTAATTAATGAAATATTTTTATAGTTCGGACATTTACGCACGGGGCGATACCACATATGTTTGTTTATTTTTTTATTTACACTGTTTTATTTTTTTATGGGAAAAGGGGGGTGATTCAAACTTTTATTAGGGAAGGGGTTAAATGACCTTTATTAACACTTTTTTTAAACTTTTTTTTGTAGTGTTATAGGTCCCATAGGGACCTATAACACTGCACACACTGATCTCCTATGCTGATCACTGGCGTGTATTAACACGCCTGTGATCAGTATTATCGGCGCTTGACTGCTCCTGCCTGGATCTCAGGCACGGAGCAGTCATTCGTCGATCGGACACCGAGGAGGCAGGTAAGGGCCCTCCCGGTGTCCTGTAAGCTGTTCGGGATGCCGCAATTTCACCGCGGCGGTCCCAAACAGCCCGACTGATTAGCCGGGATACTTTCACTTTCGCTTTAGGTCTTGGCCATAGTGGAATTTGGAGTGTGACTGTTTGAGGTTGTGGTACTGTGTCTTTTATACTAATAACAAGTTCAAACAGGTGCCATCAATACAGGTAACGAGTGGAGGACAGAGGAGACGCTTAATGAAGAAGTTACAGGTCTGTGAGAGCCAGAAATCTTGCTTGTTTGTAGGTGACCAAATACTTATTTTCCAGCATAATTTGCAAATAAATTCTTTAAAAATTAGACAATGTGATTTTATGGATTTTTTTCTCTCGTTATGTCTCTCATAGTTGAGGTGTACCTCTGATGAAAATTACAGGCCTCTCTCATCTTTTTAAGTGGGAAAACTTGCACAATCGGTGGCTGACTAAATACTTTCTTTGCCCCACTATATACCTTTTATGTGGAATGGTGGTTCCCCCCCTGTGGTGGAGATATAGGGCTTGGTATCCCTTTTGTAAGTGAGATGCGAGTTCCTGTTTTCTGTTCTCTAAGCACTGGCCAGATCTGAATACACTGTCACAGGAAGTATGGTACACACAGTATAATGCTGTCCCGTCCATCCAATGGAGTAGCAAGAAGACAGTCAAAAGGAATATTGTCACGCCGAGCGCTCCGGGTCCCGCTGCCTCCCCGGAGCGCTCACGGCGTGCCTCTGCATGCAGCGCTCCGGTCAGCACCGCTGATCGCGAGCGCTGCTCCCATGTCACCGGAGGGGACGCGATCCGAGGCACGACCCGTGGAATGACCTGGGGGTTACCTGCTGCAGCAAGTCCATCCCGCTTTGCGGCGGACTCTGGGGAAAACCAGTAACCTCTTAGATTCCGTTCCCCTGGTACGGCCCACGCCATCACCTCACTGACACAGAGGATCCACCACCTGTGTCCTCCCTGCATACCAGTCCGGATCCTGACAGTAGATCCGGCCATGGATCCCGCTGAGGTACCGCTGCCCAGTGTCGCTGACCTAACCTCCGTGGTCGCCCAGCAATCTCAGCAGATCACGCTACAAGGACAACAGCTGACTCAGTTGACTGCTATGATACAACAGCTTCTGCCTCAACATCAGCAACCATCTCCTCCGCCAGCTCCTGCATCACCTCTGCAGCGAGTGGCCGCATCCAGACTCCGCTTGTCCCTACCTGACAAGTTTGATGGGGACTCCAAATTGTGTTCCCTGCACCTGGAGATGATGTCAGACCAATTACCTACAGAACGGTCTAAGGTGGCGTTCGTGGTCAGCCTGCTATCTGGAAAGGCCTTGTCCTGGGCCACACCGCTTTGGGACCGCAACGATCCTGCCACTGCTACTATCCAGTCCTTCTTCTCAGAAGTACGCAGTGTCTTCGAGGAGCCAGCCCGGGCTTCTTCAGCCGAGACAGCCCTATTGAACCTTGTCCAAGGGAGTTCTTCTGTGGGCGAGTATACCATCCAGTTCCGCACCCTCGCCTCTGAGCTATCCTGGAATAATGAGGCCCTCTGCGCGACCTTCAAGAAAGGCTTATCCATTCACATCAAAGATGTGCTGGCCGCACGAGATATTCCTGCTACCCTGTCTGAACTCATCCATTTGGCCACCCGCATTGACATGCGCTTCACCGAAAGACGCCTGGAGCTTCGTCAGGAAAAGGATCTTGTTCGCACCAGGCGGTTTCCTCCCCTGGCACCTCTCTTCCAGCATCCTTTGCAATCTGTTCCTGTGCCTCCCGCCGAGGAGGCCATGCAAGTGGATCAGTCTCGCCTGACCCTACAAGAGAGGACTCGCCGTAGGAATGAAAACCTGTGCCTATACTGTGCAAGCACTGAACATTTCCTAAAGGACTGTCCTATTCGTCCTCCGCGTCAGGGAAACGCGTGCACATAGTTAACGTAGGAGAGGCGTTGCTAGGTGTGAATTATTCCTCTTCAAGACTGACTATACCTGTGCGGATTGCTACGTCCGCTAATACTTCTTTCTCCGCTGTGGCCTTCTTGGACTCTGGTTCAGCAGGAAGTTTCATTGAAGCCTCCCTCATCAACAAGTTCAATATTCCAGTTACCCATCTTGTCAAACCTCTCTTCATTTCATCCATCAATGGAGAAAGGCTGGTCTGCACTGTGCGTTGCCGCACTCAACCTCTGCTCATGAGTGTGGGAATTCACCATCACGAACATATTGAATTTTTTGTGCTGCCCAACTGTACTTCTGAAATTCTTCTGGGCTTGCCTTGGCTCCAACCTCACTCGCCTAGTCTCGACTGGGCCACTGGGGACATTAAAAGTTGGGGATCTTCTTGCCACAAGCGTTGTCTTCACTCAGTTCCTTCTTGCCAAGTCTCCATTACAACTTCATTGCCAGGTCTTCCTAAGGCCTATCAGGACTATGCTGATGTCTTCTGTAAAAAGCAAGCAGAGATCTTACCTCCACACAGACCTTATGACTGTCCTATCGATTTGCTCCCTGGTACCACACCACCCCGTAGTAGGATCTACCCACTTTCTGCCCCGGAAACACAAGCCATGACAGAGTACATCCAGGAAAACCTCAAAAGAGGTTTTATCCGAAAATCTTATTCTCCAGCCGGAGCCGGATTCATCTTCGTGGCCAAGAAGGACGGGTCGCTACGCCCCTGTATGGACTACCGCGGCCTTAATAAGATCACTGTGAAAAATCGCTACCCTCTTCCACTCATCTCTGAACTATTCGATCGATTGCGTGGAGCTAAGGTCTTCACCAAGCTTGACCCAAGAGGCGCCTATAATCTCATCCGCATTCGTGAGGGCGATGAGTGGAAAACCGCCTTCAATACCAGAAATCGACACTTTGAATATCTAGTCATGCCATTTGGTCTGTGCAACGCCCCAGCAGTCTTCCAGGACTTTGTCAACGAGATCTTCCGGGACTTGCTGTATTCCTGTGTGGTGGTCTACCTTGATGATATTCTTATTTTTTCTTCCAACCTGGAAGAACATCGCCTCCATGTCCGTCAAGTGCTTCAGCACCTGTGCAAGAATCTCCTCTATGCCAAGATGGAGAAATGCCTTTTCGAACGCAGCAGCCTTCCCTTCTTGGGATACATAGTCTCAGGTCAAGGTCTTCAAATGGACCCTGATAAACTGTCTGCAATAATAGATTGGCCACGTCCCACTGGTTTGCGATCCATCCAACGTTTCCTCGGATTTGCAAACTATTATCGTCAGTTCATTCCCCACTTCTCCACCATTGTTGCACCTATTGTGGCCTTGACCAAGAAAAATGCCAATCCGAAATCCTGGCCACCGCAGGCGGAGGAAGCCTTTAAACACCTCAAAGCCGCCTTCTCTTCTGCTCTAGTCCTGTCCAAGCCAGATCCTTTGAAGCCCTTCTACCTTGAGGTTGACGCCTCTTCCGTTGGTGCCGGAGCCGTCCTTCTTCAAAAAAACACTAAAGGAAAAAATATCACTTGCGGATTTTTCTCCAAGACCTTCTCTCCCCCTGAAAAGAACTATTCCATTGGAGACTCAAAAATCACTCCTACTGGCCTCATCTCGCATGAAGAGACATGCTGATAAGAAGAGAATTCCTCCTGTCTTTGCTCCCGGTAACAAAGTAGGGCTCTACGCCAAGTACATCCGTTTCCGTGTCCCTAGCTACAAGCTTGGTCCTCGGTACCTCGGACCTTTCAATATCAAGAACCAAATCAATTCTGTCTCTTACAAACTTCATCTTCCTTCTTCTCTTCGTATTCCCAACTCTTTTCATGTGTCTCTTCTCAAACCTCTCGTTCTTAACCGCTTTTCTCCCAAGTTCACTGTTCCTGCTCCTATCTCTGGCTCCTCTGATGTCTTCTCCGTTAAAGAAATCCTCGCCTCCAAAGTCGTCCGAGGTAAAAAAAAAAATTTTGGGTAGATTGGGAGAATTGTGGCCCTGAGGAGAGATCATGGGAACCTGAGGCCAATATTCTAGACAAAGATCTCATCCACAGATTCCTCGGTTCTAAAAAGAGGGGGAGACCCAAGGAGTGGGGGTTCTGTAACGCCGAGCGCTCCGGGTCCCGCTGCCTCCCCGGAGCGTTCACGGGGTGCCTCTGCATGCACCGCTGACCGTGAGCGCTGCTCCCATGTCACCGGAGGGGACGCGATCCGAGGCACGGGATGTGCCCGCTCTCGGATCGCGCCCCATGTTTCTCACCTGCCCCGTCCTCCTGCTCAGTCCCGGCGTGCGCGGCCCCGCTCTCTAGGGCGTGCGTGCCCTGGGTCTCTAAGATTTAAAGGGCCAGTGCACCATTGATTGGTGCCTGGCCCAATTAGTTCCAAGCACTCCCTACATTATAAAAGTCCACTTCCCCTTCCTGTCCCTGCCGGATCTTGTTGCCTTGTGCCAGTGAAAGCATTCCCATGTGTCCATTGCCTGTGTATCCAGACCCTTGCCGCTGCCCTTGACTACGAACCGTTGCTGCCTGTCCTGACCTTCTGCTACTTCTGACCTTGCCTTTGCTTAATCCTTGTGTACCGTGCCTGACTCAGCAGTCAGTGAGGTTGAGTCGCTATCGGGTAGAACGACCTGGGGGTTACCTGCCGCAGCAAGTCCATCCCGCTTTGCGGCGGGTTCTGGTGAAAACCAATAACCTCTTAAATTCCGTTCCCCTGGTACAGCCCACGCCATCACCTCACTGACACAGAGGATCCACCACCTGTGTCCTCCCTGCATACCAGTTCGGATCCTGACAAATATCAAGCTCTATTTCTCCAGAGCATGGTTGGGTTACATCACCATTCTATGAAAATTTAGGTGAGTAGCACCCCTCCCCCTCAGCTATCTTTACATGCCTGTACTCCTTTTAGAGAGACCCTCAAAGTGGGCATTCCCTTCTTAGTGTTTACACACCAGTAGCTCTTCAAAAATAAAAATATAAACTTACTAATTTGCTGTTGTCTAAAATCCTCTGTTTTTCCGATATCCTTTTTTCACTCTATCTTTGTTGTTGTATGCTCATTGCCTAGGGATACGGCCATCGGTGCTAACTTGTGCTAACATGCTTACACATGCGCAGAGCCGTTCTTTGTTCAGGGCAGTGGTCTAGTGCACCTGCGTTGTCATGTGGCATGCTCTGGCTATTATGTTATTTTGTATTTAAAATAATACACATTGGCCCTCATTTACTATTCCAAACCCGACTTGTTTTGTGGGTCTTTTTTGGCGCATCTTTGTCTGCGACATGTCGCAGACATCGTGCGCCAGTCTGCAACACGATGCAACATTTTTTCCCGACTGACCCGACGTGGATTCTCCCAAACCCGAAAAAGGGGCGTAACTCGACATTTCTGAGCTTTCCCACGTATTTATAAAGGTTTCAAACCCGAATTTGTTGAATTGTTGTGGATTTTTTCCCGACAACTCAGAGGAGTTGGAAACCAAAACCAACAAAACCCACGTGCGACAAACAGGATGCGACATAATAATAACTACCAGGGGAAAAAAAGCAGTCGGGTAAGAAAGCAAGATAGACTTACAACCCGATTTTCTAAGTAAATGAGGGCCATTATCTTTACATGCATTAATTTAGCTTTCATGAGGCTTTGAATATTGAAGATGTGATATGCAAAGAATATACACTGCTCAAAAAAATAAAGGGAACACTTAAACAACACAATGTAACTCCAAGTCAATCACACTGTCCACTCAGGAAGCAACACTGATTGACAATCAATTTCACATGCTGTTGTGCAAAGGGAACAGACAACAGGTGGAAATTATAGGCAACCAGCAAGACACCCCCAATAAAGGAGTGGTTATGCAGGTGGTGACAACAGACCACTTCTCAGTTCTTTTGCTTCCTGGCTGATGTTTTGGTCACTTTTGAAAGCTGGTGGTGCTTTCACTCTAGTGGTAGCATGAGACGGAGTCTACAACCCACACAAGTGGCTCATGTAGTGCAGCTCATCCAGGATGGCACATCAATGCGAGCTGTGGCAAGAAGGTTTGCTCTGTCTGTCAGCGTAGTGTCCAGAGCATGGAGGCGCTACCAGGAGACAGGCCAGTACATCAGGAGACATGGAGGAGGAGCAGGACCGCTGCCTCTGCCTTTGTGCAAGGAGAAGCAGGAGGAGCAGTGCCAGAGCCCTGCAAAATGACCTCCAGCAGGCCAAAAATGTGCATATGTCCACTTGAACGGTCAGAAACAGACTCCATGAGGGTGGTATGAGGGCCCAACGTCCACAGGTGGTGGTTGTGCTTACAGCCCAACACTGTGCAGGATGTTTGACATTTGCCAGAGAACACCAAGATTGGCAAATTTGCCACTGGCACCCTGTGCTCTTCACAGATGAAAGCAGGTTCACACTGAGCACGTGACAGAGTCTGGAGACGCCATGGAGAACATTCTGCTGCATGCAACATCTTCCAGCATAAACAGTTTGGGGGTGGGTCAGTAATGGTGTTGGGTGGCATTTCTTTGGGGGCCGCACAGCCCTCCATGTGCTTGCCAGAGGTAGCCTGACTGCCATTAGGTACCGAGATGAGATCCTCAGACCCCTTGTGAGAACATATGCTGGTGCGGTGGGCCTTAGGTTCCTCCTAATGCAAGACAATGCTAGACCTCATGTGGCTGGAGTGTGTCAGCAGTTCCTGCAAGAGGAAGGCATTGATGCTATGGACTGGCCCGCCCATTCCCCAGACCTGAATCCAATTGAGCACATCTGGGACATCATGTCTCGCTCCATCCACCAACGCCATGTTGCACCACAGACTCTGCAGGAGTTGGATGCTTCAGTCCAGGTCTGGGAGGACATCCCTCAGGAGACCATCCGCCACCTCATCAGGAGCATGCCCAGGCATTGTAGGGAGGTCATACGGTCACGTGGAGGCCACACACACTACTGAGCCTCATTTTGACTTGTTTTAAGGACATTACATCAAAGTTGGATCGGCCTGTAGTGTGGTTTTCCATTTTGATTTTGAGTGTAACTCCATATCCAGAGCTCCATGGGTTGATAAATTTGATTTCCATTGATCATTTTTGTGTGATTTTGTTGTCAGCACATTCAACTATGTAAAGAAGAAAGTATTTCACCCGATTAGTTCATTCATTCTGATCTAGGATGTTATCTTAGTGTTTTCTTTATTTTTTTGAGCAGTGTAGTATACTATAAATTATCTAGATTGAAAGGCAAAGCTAAAATGTGGAGTTATGGTATTGTAGCACATTTCCAGTAACATTTTATGTTGAGATTTGTCCTGAATATTTTCTACCCTACCCTAACAAGTGAGGTTTGTATGTTTTTTTTTCAAAATACCTCTACATTTTTAAGAGAATTTGTACTATAGTCCTCAACATTGAAATTGTAACTGCAAGAAGGATGATTCATAAAGTTATGCAAATCTAGGAAGTAGGAGGTGTCGCTTACATCAAATCATGTGTTCTGTAGGATGGGTTTCAATGGCATTTAAGTCAGATTGAAAGGAATTGTTTAAGCTACAAGTCAGTACAGTATGATTGTGTGCCTCCTGTTGGTTGACAAACCAGTTCTTACCACTTGTCACAAACTGAGAGGGATAGAATCCTTGAACTGAAATATCTTGGTTTTTCACTCTGGCAGTGTGCCTCTTAGTGAACTATTCTGTACTGTGAATGAAATTAGATGTCACGTACTAAGCCTAGGAAGTCAAACTGTGTCTACCCTAATCATCAGAAGGTGCTTGCACAACATCAGGCTATAAGCCAGATGTCCATTAACAAATGTTCCATCAAGCTCATGCCACCACTCTCAAAGGCTATCAGGGTGCAAAGCAAGATGACAATAGAGGCTGAAATGAAGGTCTGTCCTCTTTAGCAATTAGGCTCGCTTTGGTCTCAGACACAGTGATAGTCAGAGAGAGAACTTCACAAGGTAACATTACACCGGCCCAACTCTCAGAATTATGGTGTGGAATGGTATAATGTACAGTTACCGGATCCCTCTGGTCTTCATTCCAGTTACTGTAACAACTCGGCACTGGACCAAATGGTTCGACCATTTTTACAAAGTGTCCCAGGAACCATTTTTTAACACAACACCAGGCCACATGTTGCTCTTGCTACCATGGCCTACAGCATCTCCAGAATTGTCTCACATTAAGCACATTTGGGATCGCATTGGTTGGCAATTGTGTAGTGAGGGTGTTTGAAGGGCAGATGTTGTTGTTACGCCGAGCGCTCCGGGTCCCTGCTCCTCCCCGGAGCACTCGCGGCGTTCCTCTCTCTGCATCGCCCCGGTCAGACCCGCTGACCGGGAGCGCTGCACTGACATTGCCGGTGGGGATGCGATTCGCATAGCGGGAGGCGCCCGCTCGCGAATCGCATCCCAAGTCACTCACCTGTCCCGGCCCCCGGCTGTCATGTCCTGGCGCGTGCGGCTCCGCTCCTTAGGGCGCGCGCGCCAGCTCTCTAAGATTTAAAGGGCCAGTGCACCAATGATTGGTGCCTGGCCCAATCAGCCTAATTAGCTTCCACCTGCTCCCTGTCCATATTACCTCACTTCCCCTGCACTTCCTGGCTGGATCTTGTTGCCTTGTGCCAGAGAAAGCGTTTAGTGTTGTCCAAAGCCTGTGTTCCAGATCTCCTGCTATCCTCATTGACTACGAACCTTGCCGCCTGCCCCGACCTTCTGCTATGTCTAACCTTGCCTCTGCCTAGTCCATCTGTCCCACGCCTTCTCAGCAGTCAGCGAGGTTGAGCCGTTGCCGGTGGATACGACCTGGTTGCTACCGCCGCAGCAAGACCATCCCGCTTTGCGGCGGGCGCTTTGCGGCGGTCCACCGACACGGTCCACGCCAATCCCTCGCTGACACAGAGGATCCACATCCAGCTAGCCGAATCCTAACAGTTGTTAACCCTTAGGGCAGAGGTATGACCGCTGGTTCCTAGGCCAGGCGCAGGTCAAATAATCACTCCGATGCAAGGTTACAGAACAACGGCACTTTACTGAGGCAGACAGGATGTTAGTCTTTACAGCTCAGTTTAGGCCTAAGGAGATGATCAGTGAACTTTAGGAAGCTTGTTGGCTCGCTGGGTCTTGTAGTGGACTTGGACTGAATTGTGCAACCCACGCTGACTTTAGTGACTTTACAGACTTGACTATCTTGACTAGACTTTTCCCCTGTATTAGTGCTTACTGCCAGGCTTTGAATTTCCCCTGCAGGGGTTAACTGATTATGGCTGTGTGACTAGGCCTTGGTCTCCCTCAGGAACATCAGACAACTGCTCGGGTCTTCACTTGGCTGTATCTCAGACTCATCTGACTAGGCTAGCTCCTCCCTTTTATATATGGGCCATAGGTCACCAACAAGTCACCTGTTCACATTGTACCTTCCTTGGTAACATAGGCCTTGACAACAATATGTACAGAGACAAATGCCTATAAAAGATAAATCATCATATAACATGAGAACGTTTAACACTTTACAGTCCTTAGGAGGGATGTGGACCCAGGAGAATACTGAAATGGAGGCTGCCACACAGGATGGACAGGTGTACAGGATGACAACTCCTGTACTGGGCCACCACAATTGTGAAGGGAGCTGCCAGTAGTGGATCTTGATAATTTGCATGCCCTAGTGCATTTAGCATGGCATAACATTCTTCAGACAGTCATAAATACTGCATTAATGGCATACCAAGGCATGTAAGTACATGTTTTAAATATTTAGTTTCCCTATTTTTCCAGTGTTGAGTGTATATTTCCTTACTCATACATATTCTGTACTCCCGCTTTCAATCAAGCCTACGTGAGTGGAAAAAGACATGGCAAGTGTGACTGGAGCTGCCATGTCCACTTCTCCACGACTGAATAGCTGTCATTTGTATATAGCTAGCATGCAGCATCATCACAATGCTATTCTCACCCATTAGGTCCTGGGGCTCGTATGTGAGGCACCAGGAATCTGGCAGATTATTTTTCATTTTATTTCTTTTGAGCCATTCAGAGATGGATTTGCATATACAGTATAAGCAAATGTATGCTTTGGATCATTATTCTGCTGCAAAACACAGTTGCACTTAAGGTTTAGGTCACAAACTGAATGGAGAAAATTTTCCTTCAGGATTTTCTGATGAAGAACAGTAGCCTCAGACCATCACACTACCACGACCATATGTACACCACATAATGTTGTCCCAAAAGTATTGGGCTCATCTAGATGTTTTGTTTTGCTTTTTGTTTTTGCAAATGCGAGATGACCCTTTGAGTTTTTTAGTCAACAGTGGTTTGAGCCATTCAACTCACTATCAGCAAAAGTTGGCGGCTCATCTCAGCATGACTTTCCCATCCGCTTCCGGACTAACCGGCTGTGCCACCGGTCCAGTAGACAGAACTAAGAGAAGAAATGTCCAGCGCAGGATAAGGTCAAACATAAACTTTATTAGCGATCACATGGAGCACACAGAAACATCAACGGCATGGCATGATTAAGGGTCCAGCTTGACCCGAAACGCATTGGTGTTTCTGTGTGCTCCATGTGATCACTAATAAAGTTCCTGTTTGACCTTATCCTGCGCTGGACATTTCTTCTCTTAATTCAGCTCACTATGGATGTCATTGTTGTCTGGTGTCTTTCATACTGTGGAATTGTATACACTACCTTAAATTGTGTACCTGGGTTTTGTTGTGACCTCCTGGATGAGTCTTCAGGGCACTGTGGATGAAATTCTGTCAGCCACTCCTGGGAAGGTTCACCACTGCTACACATTTTCTCCATTTATGGATAATGGCTCTCACTGGGGTTTGATGGAGTTCCAGAGCCTTGTGACAATTTCTAGACTGTACTCCTTTCACAGAACTGAAGACTAAATGCTGCTTATCATGAAAAAAATGATATCCTTTTTTTCATCACAATAACAGCATATTAAAAACATAGAGTCATACACATAGATGGACAGCATATCATAATTAATTGGGGGAATAGCAAAATTTTTTGTAAATTGCAATCCTGTGTAATGTACAAATACCAAAAAATACATTTACTACTCAAAAATAAAAAAAACAGAAATCATCATAAATATATATGTATTATCATATTGCAAAAGATATTGCAATACAATTACTGCCCTGGGATGGCGTCAGTACCGATGTGCACTCAATCAGTCCTCGTCTGGTAGATTTCAATGACTTTATTTGGAATCTATTTAGATCTGGCAGTAATCACATCTGGATGTGGCTAGTGACATTGAATGGCATGTATCACCTAGGTTTTTTAAATACCGTAGTCAGGGCTGTGGAGTCGGAGTTGAGGAGTCAGACAAAATTTTGGGTACCTGGAGTCGGAGTCGGCAAACAATGACTTCTCCACTTTAAGAATTAAGACCAATGCATGCAGTGCCTCACGTAACCGCAAAACGAACACGTTAAGTGACCGTGAAGAAGCATGCTTTTCATGTGCTTTACTATATGGCACACAACGCACAATTAGGAGTGGCAATACTTATACTTTCCATTGTGTTGTGTTCTGCTGTTACAGGGAACCCATTGGTAACCTAGCCTCTCACTGATAAGGGATTAAGTAAATATGTTTTTTGCAGGACTAGAGACACTTGTATAAGTGAAGGGAATGGAGGGTCAATAGTTCAAGACTGAAGCTGTAAACCATTGGAAAAACTGCTGCCATTCAGCTAAGGCTATAAAAACTTGTAAACTCGATTGTTAGCTTAAAGGGGTACTCCGCACCTAGACATCTTATCCCCTATCCAAAGGATAGGGGATGAGATGTCAGATCGCTGGGGTCCCGCTGCTGGGGACCCCCGGGATTGCCGCTGCGGCACCGCGCTATCATTACTGCACAGAGCGAGTTCACTCTGTGCGTAATGACGGGCAATACAGGGGCTGGAGCATCGTTACGTCATGGCTCTGCCCCTCGTGATGTCACGGCCAGCCCCCTCAATACAAGTCTATGGGAGGGGGCGTGGCGGCCGTCACGCCCCCTGCCATAGACTTGCATTAAGGGGGTGGACCGTGATGTCACGAGGGGCGGAGCTATGACGTTACGCTGCTCCGTCCCCTGTATCGCTCTGTATCTGTCCCCCGAACTCGCTCTGTGTAGTAATGAAAGTGCGGTGCCACAGCGGCGATCCCGGGGGTCCCCAGCAGCGGACAAGGGGATAAGATGTCTAGGGGCGGAGTACCCCTTTAAACTTTAAACATGACTATGGGATTCTACTAGGGTAATCATGTTTTATAATAAATGCCCCTTCTTTGATCCTCCCACTGCCCTATCTTCAGCTGCAGATCAGCACACAAACTGTTCAATACAGTAGACTATTGGCTTCCCAGCCAGAAGTCCTGTGGTAATGACAGGTATGTTACCTTTCTTTCCTTCAAGGAATGTATAAAATACATTCGCATATTAATGCAGAGGAGTCGGGGAGTCAGAGTTGGAAGTACAGAAAACTCCGGAGTTGGAACATTTATCTACCGACTCCACAGCCCTGACCGTAGTTACAGCAAGATACAGTGACCCCCCGACCTACGATGGCCCCGACATATGATGAAATCGACATACGATGGCCTCTCAAAGGCCATCGCATGTCGATATCAGCATCGACATACAATGCTTTTTTATGTCGGGGCCATCGCATTAAGTGCTATCCGGCAGCGCCAAATGCTTAAGCTGCTACCGGATAGCAGCTTAATGTTCCCTGTGTGGTGCGGTAAATATTACTTACCCCTCCATGATGCTCCGGGGTGCCCTCCGGGTCCAGCGCTGGTCTTCCGGTGTCTTCTCGGCCCTCTCCGATGACGTCAATACGCTGCTGCGCACGCCATCCAATAGGAATGGCGTACGCAGCGGCGTAATGACGTCGCTACGCAGGCCCAGTAAGGCCTTGCGGAAGACAGAAGAGGACCGGAGAAGACAGAAGAGGACCGGAGAAGACAGCAGAGGACCGGAGAAGACAGCGGAGAGTCCAGCAGAGGCCGGGATCACCATCGGGAGCGGCGGGGACACCATCTCGAGCGGCGGGGACAGGTGAGTACAGCTTCCTATACTTTACATTGCACGAATCCCTCAACATACGATGGATTCGACAAACGATGGCTCGTTTGGAACGAATTACCATCATATGTTGAGGGACCACTGTACTATAAGATAGTGTTCTTTTTTTTTTTTCTTGGGTTCTGTTTTCTGATTGTGATTTAATTTTTAGTATATTATTATGGGGGCAGCTATCTTGCCTAAGTTGTTTTAGTTTAAGGCTTAGTGGTTATAATGAAAACTGCAAGATTTCAGAATTGTTTTAAAATATAGCTAGAAAGCCTTCATCTCTAATTTGCAGTTCTCCCACAGTGTGTGGGCGGAGTTTCCTCCTCCTTCAAAACTCATATTGGCTTGTCTTGCAGACACAGGACAGAGCTGGACTGATTTTCAGAGCAAATATGAGCAGCAAAAGAAGGGGGAGAAGGAAAAAGTTTGGTAACAGGAAAAAGAAAAATTTTTGTCTTATATGTTAAATTACACATTTTCTTATACTTGCATGTACTATTCATCTATTCAAAGTTTGCTCAGATGACAGAGCCTATATAAAAAATAGATCATAAATTAACCTCTTCCTGCCCTAGGACAGATGCGTATGTCCAAGTAGCTAGCTAGTTAGTGCAGCTGGACATATGTATACGTCCTAGCAATCTCCTTCACAGCATAATGTGGTGCCAGAGATCGCCGGTGGGACCCGGCTGTCAATTACAGCCGGGTCCTGCCACAGCTGCCGAGACCGGGAGCTCTGTAGAATTAACCCCCATAGATGCCATGATCAGCCCTGATCATGAAATCTATGGGGTAGACAGGGGGAGGGGGCTCCCCCTGTCTATCAACGGCGATTGCGGGATCCTGTTGGTTGCCATGTCAGCCTGTGAGGTCCAGCCATAGGCTGGATCGCAAAGGCTGCTAGTCAGTGTAGTATTGACTGTTATACTCTGCTACAGTACAGATGTACTGCAGCAAAGTATAACCTGTAAAAAAATAAAAGGTTTTTGAATAAATTAATAAAGTGTAAAAAAAAATTAAATACATGCTCCTTTCACAATAAAACTCTATATTCTCACCCAAAAAAATTAAAAACGCCCAAACCTATACATAATAGGTATTGCTACACCTGTAATGACATGTACAATAAATAGATAATGGTATTTATTCTGCACAGTGAAGGTCGTTTGAATTTTTTTTAAATGCACATTTTGGTCCAAAACATCGAATGAAAAACATCAAAAGGTAGCATAAATTGCAAAAATGGTACCAATAAAGTACAGCTTGTCCCGCAAAAAATAAGTCCTCACACAATGGCGTTGGACAAAAATAGAAAAGTTATGGCTGTCAGAACATGACAACACAAAAAAGGGGAAAAAAGTTTTGTTGATAAAGGAAAAAGAACATAAAAAGCTACACTGCTCCAAAAAATTAAGGGTACACTAAGGGTGCTTTCACACTATGAAGTTCACCCGTTAATAAACGTAATAAATTAACGCCCGTTAAACAACACCATTCAAGTCAATGTGTTTTTTCGTTTAGCTGTTATCACCCGTTATAGCCTATAGCCTGTGACGAGAGAAATAACGTGACATGCACAAATTTTTCGCCCATCACAAGAAACGGGTAAATTAACGGACGTTATTTTTAACATTGAAGTCTATGGCCAACGGACGTTAGTAAATACACCCGTTAATGCCCGTTATTATAATTGACTTTATTTTTACTGAGCATACTCAGAAGAGGTGACATCAGCAGACTCCTGCATTGCTGAGGGACTACTACTACTCCCATCATGGAACAGACTTGTTTCCATGATGGGAGTAGTAATTCCCCACGGCGGGAGTCTGCCGGTGGCTGGGGAGGTTACATTAATGTTTGTACTACTACCCCCATCATGGAACAGACTCTGTTCCATGATGGAGGTTGTAGTACAGGGGCTGAGGGATTGATCGCACCGGGTCTCACTTCTGACATCCGATGCGATCAGAAGTTATTAAGCAGGGGAGCTGGCGGCATGCTCCGCAACCCTGCGATCACAATGTATTTTTTACTTTCATTTTTAAATCCCCCCCTGGGATCTCTGAATGGCCGGTACTGAGGAGCCAATCAGGGATCCCAGCGAGGTTTTTAAAATGGACAATGTGAGGGGGCATATGTATGTTAAAAGTGTTGTGGGGGGGGGGGGCATAGAGCGTTATATATCTAGCCCCCCAGCAAATTTATAATATGCCTTAATAAAAATTAATAAAAATATGACCCCCGCCAGCGCATTAATAAAAATATGACCCGAAAGCACATTAATAAAAATATGACCCCCGCCAGCGCATTAATTAAAATATGACCTGCCAGCGCATTAATAAAAATATTACCCCCGCCAGCACATTAATAAAAATATGACCGCATTTATATGTGTATATCTATACCACCCGCCAGCGCACAATGTGACCCCGCCGCCGCATTTGTCTTAATTTTCTATTGCAGCGCTATATGTGAATGGTATATCTATCAGAACGCTTCCAGCAGCTGCCGGCCAGATGATCCTGATAGATATACTATTCATTCATAGCGCCAATGGCTGCATATGTATATAGATGTGTTGGGGTGCAGATATATAGCGTTATCTGCCCCCACAGCGCTTCTATATACATATGCAGCCGCCGCACTATGAATGAATAACATATCTGTCAGCATCATCGGCCGGGCGGCTGCTGGATGTGCTGCTGACAGATATCTCATACAGTGGGGATCAAAAGTTTGGGCACCCCAGGTAAAAATTTGTATTAATGTGCATAAAGAAGCCAAGGAAAGATGGAAAAATCTCCAAAAGGCATCAAATTACAGATTAGACATTCTCATAATATGTCAACTAAAGTTAGATTTTATTTTCATCATTTACACTTTCAAAATTACCAAAAACAAAAAAATGGCATCTGCAAAAGTCAAAAACCTGCAGAATTTATAGCATGCACTGCCCCCTTTGCAAAGCTGAGACCTGCCAGTGTCATGGATTGTTCTCAATCATCATCTGAGAAGACCAGGTGATGTCAATCTCAAAGGTTTTAAATGCCCAGACTCATCTGACCTTGCCCCCACAGTCAGCTTTTTGGGTTCTTCTAAGCAGTTGTCTAGAAATCTGAAACTGAAAATAGTTGACGCTCACAAAGCTGGAGAAGGCTATAAGAAGATAGCAAAACGTTTTCAGATGTCAATATCCTCTGTTCAAAATGAAATTAAGAAATAGCAGTCATCAGGAACAGTGGAAGTTAAAGCAAGATCTGGAAGACCAATAAAAATATCAGACAGAACAGCTCGCAGGATTGTGAGAAAAACTATTCAAAACCCACGTTTGACTGCACAATCCCTCCAGAAAGATCTGGCAGACACTGGAGTTGTGGTACACTATTCCACTATAAAGAGATACTTTTACAAATATGGTCTTCATGGAAGAGTCATCAGAAGAAAACCTCTTCTACGTCCTCACCACAAAAATCAGCGTTTGAACTTTGCAAATGAACATATAGACAAGCCTGGTGCATTTTGGAAACCAGTTCTGTGGACCAATGAGGTTAAAATTTAACTTTTTGGCCGGAATGAGCAAAGGTATGTTTGGAAACGAAGGGGAACAGAATTTAATGAAAATAACCTCTGTCCAACTGTTAAGCATGGGGATGGATCAATCATGCTTTGGGGTTGTATTGTAGCCAGTGGCACAGGGAACATCTCACGAGTAGAAGGAAAAATGGATTCAATAAAATTTCAGCAAATTCTGGATGCTAACTTGATGCCATCTGTGAAAAAGGTGAAGTTAAAGAGAGGATGGCTTCTACAAATGGATAATGATCCTAAACACACCTCGAAATCCACGGGGGGTTTCCTTAAAGAGGCGTAAACTGAAGGTTTTGCCATGGCCTTCACAATCTCCTGACCTCAACATAATTGAAAATCTATGGATAGACCTTAAAAGAGCAGTGAGTGACAGACAGCCCAGAAATCTCAAAGAACTGGAAGACTTTTGTAAGGAAGAATGGGCAAAGATACTTCAAACAAGATTTGAAAGACTCTTGGCTGGCTACAAGAAGCGTTTACAAGCTGTGATACTTGCCAAAGGGGGCAGTGCAAGATATTAACTCTGCAGGGTGCCCAAACGTTTGCAGACGCCATTTTTTAATTTTCTGTTATTTTGAAAATGTAAATAATGGAATTAAAATCTAACTTTTGTTAACATATTATAAGAATGTCTAATCTGTAATTTGATGCCTTTTGGAGATTTTTCCATCTTTCCTTGGCTTCTTTATGCACATTAATACAAATTTTTACCTGGGGTGCCAAAACTTTTGATCCCCACTGTATAGCGCTGCACGAATGCGCTATATGTGACAAGTATATATATCAGCAGCGCATCCAGCAGCCGCCCGGCCGATTATGCTGACAGATATACTATTCATTCATAGCACGGCGGCTGCATATGTATATAGAAGCGCTGTGGGGGGCAGATAACGCTATATGTCTGCCCCCCCAGCACATCTATATACATATGCAGCCACTGTCGCTATGAATGAATTCGGGTAGAAAAACAGACATAGGCTATGAATGAATAGTATATCTATCAGGATCATCTGACCGGCCGCTGCTGGATGCGTTCTGATAGATATACCATTCACATATAGCGCTGCAATGGAAAATGAAGACAAATGCGCTGGCGGGGTCACATTATGTGCTGGCAAGGGTATAGATGTATACATATAAATGCGTTGGCGGGGGCATAGATGTATACATATAAATGCGCTGGCAGGGGTCACATTATGCGCTGGCGGGGGTATAGATTTATACATATAAATGCGCTGGCGGGGGCATAGATGTATACATATAAATGCGCTGGCGGGGGTCACATAATGCGCTGACGGGGGGGTACAAATATATACATATAAATGCGCTGGCGGGGGTCATATTTTTATTAATGCACTGGCAGGGGTCATATTTTTATTAATGCGCTGGGGGGCTAGATATATAGCGCTCTATCCCCCCCCAACACTTTTAATATACATATGTCCCTCTCACGGAACATAATAAGGGGTGCAGTGAGCATTTACACCCCACAGGTGTCTGACAGATTTTTGTAACAGTGGTCCGTGAAAATGAAAAATTTAATTTTTCATTTGCACAGCCCACTGTTCCAAAGATCTGTCAAACACCAGTGGGGTGTAAATGCTCACTGCACCCCTTATTAAATTCTATGAGGGGTGTAGTTTCCAAAATGGGGTCACGTGGGGGGGGGCACTGTTCTGGCACAAAGGGGGCTTTATAAACGGACATGGTCCCCGACTTCCATTCCAAACAATTTCTCTGTCCAAAAGCTCAATGGCGCTCCTTCTCTTCTGAGCATTGTAGTTCGCCCGCACTTTACATCCACATATGGGTATTTCCATATTCAGAAGAAATGGGTTTAAACCTTTTGGGAGGCTTTGTCTCCTATTACCCCTTGTGCAAATGAAAAATTTGGGGTAACAACAGCATTTTAGTGAAAAAAAATCTAGTTTTTCATTTTCATGTCCAACTTTAGCGGAAATTTGTCAAACACCTGGAGGGTGTAAAGGCTCACTGTACCCCTTGTTACGTTCCTTGAGGGATGTTGTTTCCAAAATAGTGTGCCATTTAGGGCTTGTTTTGCTGTTCTGGCACCACAGGGGCTTATTAAATGTGACATGCCCCCAAAAAAACATTTCAGCAAAATTTGCTTTCCAATAGCCAAATGTGACTCTTTCACTTTTGAGCATTGTAGTGTGCCCGCAGTGAACATGACGTCCACACATGGGGTATTTCCATTCTCAGAAGAGATGAGGTTACAAATTTGGAGGGGGCATTTTCTCCTATTACCCCTTGTAAAAATGATGTCCAAAAAACGAGAAGGGAGACACTTATACTAGTATAAAATATATAATTTTATTGGAATACATAAAAAATCTTATAAAAATAGTATTGGTATTGGGGGAACGCAAAAATTTCCACTAAATGGAGAATAAATGGGCGTCGCTCTAGAACAGACCCACATACATATGAAGTCAACATATAATAGGTAAGTATCCTCATGTGTATATGCTATATGGTGAAGACAAGCTCACATGAAAGATACATACATACCAAAATTGTAATGGCAATAACCATAGAGGTCCGCTGGAGCGACGCCACCCCAAAAGTTGTAAAAATGTAAAATTTGGGGGAAAACCAGCATTTTAGTGAAAAAAAATAATTCATTTGCACATCCAACTTAAACGAAATGGGGGTTTTAAGGCTCTCTGTACCCCTTGTTACATTCCTTGAGGGGTGTAGTCTCCAAAATAGTATGCCATGTTTTTTGTTTTTTTTTTTTTTGCTGTTCTGGCAGCATAGGGGCTTCCTAAATGTGACATGCCCCCCAAAAACCATTTCAGAAAAACTCTCTCTCCAAAATCCCATTGTCGCTCCTTTCCTTCTGAGCCCTCTAGTGCACCCATCCTTACTTGAGAGAAATTGAGTTGCAAATTTTAGGGTGATTTCTCTCCTTTTACCCCTTGTAAAAATTTAAAAACTGGGTCTACAAGAACATGCGAGTGTAAAAAATGAAGATTTTTGAATTTTCTCCTTCATTTTGCTGCTATTCCTGTGAAACACCTAAAGGGTTAACACACTTTCTGAATGTCATTTTGAATACTTTGAGGGGTGCAGTTTTTATAATGAGGTAATTTATGGGATATTTCTAATATCCACTTCAAAACTGAACAATGGTCCCTGAAAAATTCCAATTTTGAAATTTTTGTGAAAAATTGGAAAATTGCTGCTGAACTTTGAAGCCCTCTGATGTCTTCCAAAAGTAAAAACATGTCAACTTTATGATGCAAAGATAAAGTAGACATAAAGTAGAGAGTTTCAAAGTTAAAAAAAATTCGAAATTTTCTAATTTTTCATCAAATTTTCAAAATTTTCACCAAGAAATTATGCAAGTATTGACAAAAATTTGCCACTAACATAAAGGAGAATAGGTCACGAAGAAAACATTCTCGGAATCAGAAAAGTAAAAGCATCCCGAGTTATTAATGGTTAATGTGACAGTGGTCAGATGTGCAAAAAATGCTCGAGTCCTTAAATCGTACCCATCAGATCCAACAAAATTTTTTATTTTTTAAATATATCACTCAGTACCTAATCCTGACCATGTACATCTAATTTTTATGTGTCTAGCACCTTTATTTTTATTTTTTTAATTTAGCTCACTAGTCTGAATTCCTCCCAAAGGAAGGGGACGTGGCCTCACTGTGCAGGTCTCCGCCCCCTCCCTCAGTATGCTGTCTGCTCACATCTCCCCTAGCATTAGCAAAACTACAACTCCCATCTTGTCCTCACTGACAGTAGAGGGACACAAGCTGACAGTGGGAGGATTTTTCCTCCAGCTGTTAGCCCTGAGCTCACAGCTGTCAATCAAGGAAGTGTGTCCATGACATAGGTGATGATGCATGGACACAGCAGGACTAGTATGTGTCCAAGCAGGCAGGGGGGCAGTTGTTTGACTGGCTTTTTCAGTATGAAATACAAACAATTTTCTGATGAAAGCAATTGCAAAACCTATTGGTTTTGCATGCTTTACAACATATCAAAAGTTTTTGTATCTGACAGTGCTCATTTAAGGTGAAAATGGGCTGGGTCCGTTAGGGGTTAAAACACATTTTGTGTTGTTTTTTTTGTTTTGTTATCTTTGTGTAATATTAACCAGTTATGGACCACAGACGTACGCGTACGTCCTAGCTCCCTGGTACTTAAGGACCAAGAAGTAGGCGTACGTCCGTGGGAATTTCAGTACGCAGCGGGCGGGGACCAGACCAGGGTGACGGCTGATATCGATCAGCAGACACCCCGTGCAAATGCGGGGAGGGTTAACTTTCAGTTTCCCCGTTCTGCACACCCACTGTAGGCTGGGCAGAACGGGGAAACAGATGAGGACCGGTGCCGAAGTCCACTTACCCATCGGCGGCGACAGCGGAAGGTGATTGTCGGCAGAAGAGGACGGTCGATGCGGCTCCCTGGATCCTACGGAAGCCGGTGAGTTGTCTAGCAGCATCTGGAGGATCACAGTTTGAAGATCACTGTGCAGTGGCCCTCCAGATGTTACAAAACTGCAAATCCCAGCATGCCCAAACAGCAAACAGCTGTCTCGGCATGCTGGGAGTTGTAGTTGCATACCTCCAGCTGTTGCATAACTACATCTCCCAGCATGCCCTTCGGCTATCAGTACATGCTGGGAGTTGTAGTTTTGCAACAGCTGGAGGCACACTGGTTGGAAAATACTGAGTTAGGTAACAGAACCTACCTGAAGGTTTTCCAACCAGTGTGCCTCAAGCTGTTGCAAAACTACAACTCCCAGCCTGCACGGTCTGTCAGTGAGTTGTAGTTTTGAAACAGCTGGAGGTTTGCCCCCCCCCCCCCCCCCCCATGTGAATGTACAGGGCACATTCACACTGGTGGGTTTACAATGGGTTATCTGCTTCAAGTTTGAGGCAGTGGAGGACCCCTTTAAAGCCAAAATTGGCTTGGTCACTAAGGGATTAAAGGGGTACTCCCATGGAAAACTTTTTTTTTTTTTTTTAAATGGGTACTCTCCTGGAAAACATTTCTGTAAAATCAACTGGTGCCAGAAAGTTTAACAGATTTGTAAATTACTTCTATTAAAAAACTTCTTAATCCTTCCAGTACTTATCAGCTGTTGTATGTTCCGCAGGAAGTTATTTTCTTTTTGAATTTCCTTTCTGCCTGACCACAGTGCTCACTGCTGACACATCTGTCCATGTCAGGAACTGTCTGGAGCAGGATAGGTTTGCCATGGGGATTTGCTCCTACTCTGGACAGTTCCTGACATGGACAGAAGTGTCAGCAGAGAGCACTGTGGTCAGACTGGAAGGAAATTCTAAATGAAAAGAACTTCCTCTGGATCATACAGCAGCTGATAAGTACTGGAAGGATTAAGATTTTTAGATAGAAATTATTTACAAATCTGTTTAACTTTCTGAAACCAGTTGATAAAAAAATAATAATTCTAGTGGAGTACCCCTTTAAATCAACTGGTGCCAGAAAGATGAACAGATTTGTAAATTACTTATATTTAAAAATCTTAATCCTTCCAGTACTTCCAGCTGCTGTATATTCCACAGGAAGTTCTTTTCGGTTTGAATTTCCTGTCTGTCTGACCACAGTGCTCTCAGCTGACACTTCTGTCCATTTTAGGAACTGTGCAGAGCAGGAGAGGTTTGCTATGGGATCTGCTCTTAGTCTGGACAGTTCTTGAGATGGACAGAGATGTCAGCAGAGAGCACTGTGGTCAGACAGAAAGGAAATTCAAAAAGAAAAGAACTTACTGTGGAACATACAGCAGCTGATAAGTACTGGTTAAGATTTTAAATAGAAGTAATTTACAAATCCATAAACAAAAATGTTTTCCAGTGGAGTAGACCCCTCTTAATGGTATATTTTACCCTTTTGAGCTCATTGATTTGTTTCTGTTGCAAACACATGATCAGGTTTCATTACAGTTTTCAATTGTCCAATAAAATTCTTCCATTACGTACTACTGGAAATTAAAGTGATGCAGTGACGAACCGCAGTGCAACTGCAACGCAACCTAATGGTGTGTTTTCAGCCTTAGGATAAGTGATAAGTAAACACTCCTTAGGCCCCATGTTCCAGGTCTATCCACTACCTCTGCACACTATAATCTATAATCACACCCCTGCTTTAACCTCCTGAGCGGTAATCCCGAGCGTGACTCGGGTTAATTTTCCCTGCCAGGATTGGTAACCCCGAGTCACGCTCGGGGTAGAATTACAGAGTTCCCGGCCGGGCTGCACGATATATCGCAAAAGCAATGCGATATAGCGATGCGGCCCCCCGGGAAAACTTGCGATTATCTGCTCGGGTCGGCTCCCGTTGCGGGGGCCGGCCAGAGCAGGTAAAGAAAAATACTAAAAGTCAGTGTTTCCCTACCAGGGGGCCTCCAGCTGTTGCAAAACTACAACTCTCAGCATGCCCGAACAGCCAAAGGCTGTCCGGGCATGCTGGGAGTAGTAGTTTCACAACAGCTGGAGGAACCCTGTCAGAAAAACACTGAGCTAAGTGTAAAAGGAAAAAGTAGTAAAATAAACAAAAAATTTTGCTCACCTAGTCCCGGTCCCTGAAAATGTCGTTCCCCTCCGTGCGCTCTGGTCCCTGCTCTATTCATCTTACAGGACCTTTCCCTTTTCAGCCAATCACAGGCCGCAGTGGTGTAAAGCCTGTGATTGGCTGAAGGGGAAAGGGCTTGTTCTGCAGCAAATACACTAGGTTTGAAATCTGCCCGGCAAACCTAGTGTATTCTGCTGCAGGACAAGGTGACAAGGGGGGAATGTGACACAGGGGAGAATGTGACAGAGGGGGGGATGTGACAAGGGGGGGGGGGATGTGACAAGGGGGGGATGTGACAGGGGGGGATGTGACGGGGGAATGTGACAAGGGGGGGGAATGTGACAAGAGGGGGGAATGTGACAGGGGAGGGGGAATGTGACATGAAGGGGGGGATGTGACAAGGGGGGGATTTGACAGGGGGAGGGGAATGTAACATGAAGGGGGAGAATGTGACAAGGGGGGGAATGTGACAAGGGGGGAATGTGACAAGGGGGGGAATGTGATGGGGGGATGTGACAAGGGAGAGGGGGAATGTCACAAGGGAGAGGGAATGTGATGGGGGAGATGTGAAATGGGCGGGGGGGAGATGTGAAATTCAGTGCAAAAAATTGTACCACTTTTGGTACAAATTTCCAGAAAGAATCATACCGGTAGGGAGGTTAATGGCCTTTGGTTCCCTAGGTTTGCTAAATGTATATCGTAGAGAGCATTTATGAATTGCCTGTCCAAGAACAGTCCCATTAATGATTTGTGTATTTGTATATATGGTACTGTTACAAATCGCTTGTTATTTCTCTCAGGGATTTTCATGGCACAGTGGGGGTCTGGGAACTAAAGACAGTGTATGCCAAGTTAAAGAATAGAAAAATTAATACTAATTAGCTGAACATCTGTGACCTAACAGTAGAGAGATCCCACCACCTGGGACTCTGAAAACAAGCTGTGTCAATGATCTGTGCGGCTAGCTTCATTCACATGTGCATTGGGAAATAGCCGATGATATAAAGGAAAATGCAAACTCAGCTTCATTAACATAGCCAGGACATGACACTGTATAGAGTACTGATTATATTATTAATGCATATGTTAGAAAGTCTTTCAAGCTATGATATACTACTTTCTATCAATTACAATATAGTAAAGTGATATCATTTCTAGAAGAACAGGCGTATATGTCCAGCTCACCCCTCTCTCCCCTTTGAGTCTTGGACGGTATAGGGCAATACCCACAGTAATACATGGAAAGCAGCGCGGTATGTTTGATTTCAATGCTTTTTTTCTTTGAGAACCCACTTAAAGGGGTTCTCCACCAAAAGGTGATTTTAGTACGTACCTGTCAGACAGTAATGGACATGCTTAGGAAGGATCTGCGCTTGTCTTGGGGCTAAATGGCTATGTTGTGAGATTATGATAACATTGTGGCTATCTTTTTGTGAACTGGGTGTTTGCTGTTGGAGCTGGGTCTCTTAAACTACACATCCCATAGTTCCATGTTTGTAGGTGTGAAGTCACATTCCTCCCTCCCACACATCAGCCACCCCACCCACTGAAACACAAATGAGCTGCATTCCATTTAAAAGACCAGTGTTTTCTAACCAGGGTGCCTACAGCTGTTGGTAAAGGATCTCTCTCCCACCCAGCGGTCTCTCCACCCATTAAAGCAGGACAGGCTCCCTTTGCACACCTGAGTAGTGATGTCAGGTCTTGTTGCACTGCAACCTGGGAAAACCCGAGACCTGAGTAATTTTGTATGTTGCTAAAAATAAATATTGGGGCAAAAATAACATAAGAATTGTGAGACCATTGTCTCACACACAGGTACAGACACTATATTATGAACTACACTAAATTTACAGCCCCTGTAGCATAGTCAAATAAAAGAAATCCTGGCATACCCCTTTACACATTTAAGGTATCCTGTAATATGTGACGTTTCAGGTGTTGTACACACCCTTAGTGGTAAAGCTAACATCTATATGACTAAGGGTGTGTACAACTTGTGAAATGCGTTACATGTTACCTCGTGATGTGGGCTCTTAAAAATAACAAAGCATTGAAATCGCATGAACTGTGCTGGACATTCCTGCTTTCCATTAGTTTTAGTAAAGTATTGAAATGGCCTGTCAACAACATACCTGTCAGAATTCACCCTATGTGCGCAGGTCCTGGTCATTGTGCAATGTTCTGGCAAGGTGATGCGTGCACGTGCCTGCTAGGCCTCCTTATCAAACTTTTTCTGTATTTGTTTTTACTTGTTAAAAAAAAAAGGACATGAATCATAGAACTTTTTACAAGCATTTTTTGTACCATTTTTTCAATCCATTCCACAATAAGGCCTCATCTACACTGAAAACATTCTTTCTGCTGAATTCCGCTGCAGAACTCCACTGGTACTGTATTGCCATCTATGGAGACGGCAATGTCCCTGCGGTCCTACTCAGTGAGCAGAATTCAATTGGCTGCATGTTCGCAGTGTGGGCGAGGCCTAACATTCCAGATAAAATGCTGTAGACCTTAAATTTGTCAGTTTTTATGTTTAATTTCTATCTTTAACTTTCTTATTGGAAAGTGGTTATTTAGTAAAAGGTCCAGCATCAGCAATATTTGTATAATTTTATAATGCTAAATTCTAGAGAGCACTCTTTAATAATACTTTTTTTACTGAATTTTAGTCTATACCTGGAAGCCATGTGTTGGGCTCAGTTGGGTTTGTATAGCTTTTGCACAAGGTGTCCTTATTATATTTAAAACATTAAGAAATAATATGACATATCCTAACATGTGGCTTGATACATATAAAAAAAAATATGTTTTCACATAGAGTGTGTAAGAACTTTTAACCATATTGCTCTGGACATTAAAAACAGTCAATTGACACTACAGGAAGATGCAGAGGAACAGACTTATATAAACATGTATGTGGGTTTTTGAATACTATTCAGTAACTACATCTACAACTTTACTTTGCTTTTTCTTTTCTTTTTTTTAAAGAAAAAAAATAACCACAATAAAATGTTCTATTAAATTGGGTTTACTGAAAATGCAATTAAAGGGGTATTCCAGGAATTTCTTTTATTTGACTATGCTACAGGGACTGTGAAGTTAATGTAGTTCATAATATAGCATCTGTACCTGTGTGTGACGGTTTTCTCACAATTCTTATGTGATTTTCACCCCAATATTTATTTTTCCCAGCATACAAAATGACTGTTGTCTCGGATTTTTCCCAGGTTGCAATGCAGCCGAGACCTGACTCACTAGTCAGCTGATGACAGGGAGCCTGTCTGCTTCAATGGGTGGAGGGATCGCTTGGTGGGAGAAAGATCTATCTGCAACTTATGCAACAGCTGTAGGCACCCTGATTGAAAACCACAGGTCTTTTGAATGGATGCAGCTCATTAATGTTTCAATGGGTGGGGTGGCTGATATGTGGGAGGGAGGAAAATGGAATTGTGGGATTTGTAGTCAAAAAAAGAAAAGCCAAACAGGAAATAAAAGTTCACAAAAAGCTAGCCACAGTGTTATGGTAATCTCACAACATAGCCATTTAGCCCCAAGACAAGCGCAGATCCTTCCTAAGCATGTCCATTACTGTCTGCCAGGTACATGCTAAAATCACCTTATGGTGGATAACCCCTTTAAGGATCCTTTTGGGAATGTTCAAAAGAAATGTAAAAATTACATTTAGGCTGTGTTCATATGTTGCAGTTTTGTCGTGGTATCAAAATTGTGGCAAAAATTCAGCGGTTTTATAAAGAATATGATTTTTAATACAACAAACAGACAAATGAGAAGGTTAATACTGTAATTGTAGGAAGTTGGATGCAGATATTTTTACAAGTGTATTAGTTATGCTGAACTATAAAATCGTATTGGTCAGGTATAATTGGGAAGGTAGAAATTACATACAATGTTCAAATTACATTTATTCCATCTACTAAATTTTAGGGTAAGCAGTGCCAGGACCTGATATATCAGGAGAGCAACTTCAAAAGCTTTATTTGTGACAGGATTGGCTTTTAACAAATCTTGGTTATCCTCAAATGCTCCAGCCTTACTTTACTAGAAAAATCTCTTAATACAGGTGCTTGAATATAAATGATGGGTGTATAAAAATGTATTTCAGGAGTCAATGGCTTCTTTTAAATGGTTAACTTAAAATTTGAGGTGTAATTTGTTTTTTATTTTTATTTATTTTTTTTATTTCTATTTTCTGTCTCTCTCCTCTTTTTTTGGGGATTGGATAAGGTGGATTGGATTTTGATGGGCTAAAGTGGACCTGTCAGCCTTTATAAGCTTCACCTGGATATAACTCACGATCGCAGCAGGTCTCAGGACTAAGACCAGGTGTGATCTAAACTTTTCACATATCCGAATGGCATGTCAAAAGTTAATACAAATGACAGTAATTATTTAACCCTATAGAGAATCCTATGGAAGAAGAAATCACAGAACAAGAACGCACCAAAAACATTGTAGTGTATTTAGTATATTACTGTAGAGTTTAACACATCTCACTGCATGAAAAAGTGACAAAAAATACCACCTGTGATACTATCTGGTATTTTTTAAGTCCTAAAGAGAAGCCTTATAAAAAAAAATACCATGGACTGAAATGCAAATAAAGCCACCAAAATGCTCCAAAAAACATTTGTAATATATTTTAATATTGTACGTTTTTTTTGTTTGTTTTTTATGTGAGACAGTTCACTGTCACATCAAGTTTCCAGCCACTTGTTGGGGGATGCTTCCTGTTTCTGTGTAGAACACAACATATGTTTGGAGAAGAGACCAAACGTAATCTCTATTAGATTACATTGAGCTCATTAAAGTCAGTGGACTGGCAGTACTTTGGCTATATGTCGCCATCCCTTTTTTTTGAAGTTGTAAGAAGTAGGGGTCCAATAGGTGAAATCTGCAAGTTCTTTCTCTGGATATAACTGAACTGGCCTTCTCACAGCACCTGTGGCTTATCCCTGACGCTCACTTTAATTTCTGTACCCCATCCCACATAACAAGGCTAATTCTATCTATAGTGTAAAGTGCCTCCTTGGGGAGCATTGTTTTCCATCATTGTCAGTAATTACATTCTTTCATCCTCTTCCATTTGTTCCGGGATTTACGTCTTCCATTGTTGTAGCACCGAGCAGTATAATTGCATCTGGACTGTTTAAATGTTTCAGATCTGATATGTGATTATTGGATTTCATTAACCTGTCCCTGGAGGTGTTGCTGTGTCTGCCCAAATAAGCAAAGCCTGTGCAGATGGCAGCTACAAGGCACATCTAATAATAGAGCGGACCTCTCAGGAGAGTGAGGAGAACAAAGCAGAGTGCAGCCTAAGCATCTATGTGTGAATTCTCTCACTACAACTAAAGTTCATCACAGGCTCCTCTCTATTGTTTGCCTCGTATCCCTCATTTCACTTGTCAATATTACTGCCAGAGCTGGCTCATAGCTGCATGGGAACGAGAAAGTGAGCATGAGTCACAGGTTAAAAGCTGTGGTGTTTACAGTGCTCTTTTTCAAAGGAAGACATGAAAGCTTGGCCTGCAAACATATGGTAGTAATAACCTACAGTGACTTATTTAAAAGTTGGGACTCTACTACAAACACTAAATTCATTTTTGCTGCCAGCTTAAACTGCTTTGATATCAAACCACATACTGTAGAACCATCATCAACCATCATTTGGATGTTATAATGTACTATTCAGGACATGATACCATATACAATAACTATTCATTACTGAAGTGATTGGAATATGATATTATATTTCCCTACATGCTGACCCTTATACTATACTCTCTTTATGAACAATATGTCATATATCTGTGTCCTCATGCTTGTGTCCCCAATCTGTATAGTTTCTCAAATTCCCGTTCAGGCTTTCACCTTCCTGGGACCAAATTCCCAAACTAGGGAACCCTACAATATAAAATTATACTTTTTATTTTTATCAGTTAAAAAGTGAGTTTGTGAGAAATAAAAAAATGTGAGTTAAAACCACAAACATTGGGTCAGATTGGGATTGTTATAAATTCCCATTTATGATTGGGAGGTTGGATATCTGGCTCCTCTTATCAGATCACCATTCTTTATTCCTGTCAGGATTGATTTCCTGTTCTTATATATCTCCAACTCTCCTATTATATTATGGACTGTCCCAATGCTGCTATTTAAAATAGCACACTGCAACCCCCCGGCTTTTTGCCGGCCACAGCCGGCTTTATCAAGGGTTAAGGTGCTAATGGCCATTAGCACCTTGACCCTTGATAAAGCCGGCTGTGGCCGGCGAAATGTCGGGGGGGTGTCAGTGTGTTATTTTAAATAGCAGTATTGGGACAGTCCATAATATAATAGGAGAGTTGGAGATATATAAGAACAGGAAATCAATCCTGACAGGAATAAAGAATGGTGATCTGATAAGAAGAGCCAGATATCCAACCTCCCAATCATAAATGGGAATGTATAACAATCATCCCAATTTAACTCCCATTTTTTGATTTCTCACAAACTCACTTTTTAATTGATAAAAATAAAAGTTAAATTTTATATTGAAGGGTTCCCTAGTTTGGGAATTTAGTCCCAGGAAGGCGAAAGCCTGAATGGGAATTTGAGAAAGTGTCACATATCCCTGGGAGACACCTTATGGGCAATTTGGATATATACCCAATCTGTATAGAGCCTAGAGCAGAGTGCAGGATGACTTGGTGTGGCAGTGTGGCGGTGTGGCATCACACACATTTTTGGCTTATCTGATTTGTCGCCAACGTATGATCGGTGGGGTGTAAAAGAAAAGGCATGTCCAGCTCACCTGTACTGTGGAGTTGTTAAAAGGGTACACCAGTGAAAAACATTTATTTCTTATTAACTAGCTACAGAAAGTTAAACAGATTTGTAAATTACTTCTATTAAAAAATGTAATCCTTCCAGTACTTATCAGCTGCTGTATACTACAGAGTAAGTTGAGTTGTTCTTTTCTGTCTGACTACAGTGCTCTCTGCTGACACCTCTGTGCATGTCAGGAACTGTCCAAAGCAGGAGCAAATCCCCATAGCAAACTTCTCCTGCTCTGGACAGTTCCTGACATGGACAGAGGTGTCAGCAGAGAGCATTGTGGTCGAACAGAAAAGTAAACTAAACAACTTCCTCTGTAGTATACAGCAGCTGATAAGTACTGATTTTTTTTATAGAAGTAATTTACAAAGAGTACCCCTTTAAGCTTCTCTGCACTCACTCACACCCACATTTGCAAAAGAAGATGTAGATCAAGCATGACTCAATTAAACTTCTACATTTAATTCTATTGGATTAAACTTCCACATTTAAATTTGGCATGTCATCCACCCTTAGCCATTGTCAAAACATGGCAAAAATGCGTTAATCGCTGTGGGAAGAGTGTGTGATGTACTTTTAAAAAGTTGAAATTAAATGTGGAAGTTTTATCAAGTCAAGCTGGATCCACCTCTTTCTTTGTAAACATGATTGGTAAGAGTCTGAATGCTAGCATCCCTATGTATAATAAAGATTTCAGTGTTATTTGCAATCATCTTGTGGCTCTGTTTCTTTAGATTTTTTTGTAGGGTGGTGCAGATATGAAAACAGCCCAGTACACTCTTTCTGCTGATGCTGCATACATATTACGATATAGTGGGAGTGACTAGGTATCCAAATTCTCAGGATAGTTGCCCCCCCAATACATTCATGGTATATCCAGCATAATAGTCCATAATAGTCTTAATACAAAGGGCACATAGGAACCCACTCAATGCCAAATAGCTTAAAGTGTACCCGTCAGATCCAACAAAATTTTTTTTTTAAATTTAGCTCTCAGTACCTAATCCTGACCATGTACGTCTAATTTTTATGTGTCTAGCACCTTTTTTTTTTTTTATTACACTTTTAATTTAGCTCACTAGTCTGAATTCCTCTCAAATGGAGGGGGAGTAGCCTCACTGTGCAGGTCTCCGCCCCCTCCCTCAGTATGCTGTCTGCTCACATCTCCCCTAGCATTAGCAAAACTACAACTCCCAGCTTGTCCTCACTAACAGTAGCGGGACAGAAGCTGACAGTGGGAGGATTTTTCCTCCAGCTGTGAGCCCTGCGGTCACAGCTGTCAATCAAGGAAGTGTGTCCATGACATAGGTGATGACTCATGGACACAGCAGGACTAGTATGTGTTTAAGCAGTTATTTGACTGGCTTTTTCAGTATGAAATACTGAAAATTTTCTAATGAAAGCAATTGGAAAACCTATTGGTTCTGCATGCTTTACAACATATCAAAAGTTTTTGTATCTGACAGTGCCCATTTAAAGGCCATCTGCGGCCGAAAACAACTTATCCCCTATCCGCAGGATAACGCGGCAGTTGTCCTTTAGGTCCTGGTGGTATACTCCAGAGTACACAGTGAATTGGATAGACTGAATCAGTAGCACAGTACATACAAGGCCCAGTGTTGTACAGAGAACATTATTTTTAAATGCTCACACACTGTATACAGGCTTCTGTTATTAATGCTGTAGTGCTGCCACTTGTCTGAATGCAGACTAATAATTCTGTTTCAAATCTATATTTTCTCATAATAAAAGAGATCATAAAAATGAATTTGCATGTCTCTACAAAAATGTTTTTAGTATCTGGAGGCATACTGGACTCTGTTGCTGTAGTCTGATACAGATTAAAAATAAGGAACATTTTAAGAACTCAAAACACCCCATTATAGCCCACCGTATATTGTTCTTTTGTTTTCCTTCTGACAAAAAAAATCTAAATTCTTTCTGCCATTTTGATGTTCAAAATCACTGTCTGCAGGCAATAGCTAGGGAAACTACATGACCCATGATGTCTTGGCTAAATTGAGCCAACACTTGCTGGTTAGTGGACACTTCGGAGCACAGGGACCGATGAACTGTTGCACAGCCTAAGGTCAGTAGAGCCACTGTGCAGAGTAAATATCAGAATGCAGTGCTTCACATGGCCTTATTTATTTCTCGCAGTTATAACCTTTAGTTTTCTGACTACCAGTGATAAGCGAATAATGACATATCCTAGCAATATGCTGCCACTTGTTTTGGTACGGTAACACCTTACAAGTTGTTTCCTACCAATAAGATTTAGATTAAACGTTCCATATATGTGTGATTTAGCGGATTGAACGGCTGTAATTTACATTGATCTTTAATACTACATGTCCCAAGATGCCTTGCTGCATCAGATCTATTAGAAACTATAGTTATATAGATCATTCCAAATTGTAAGTAGACCTGAAGAGGCATAATTTGTAAGTAGTTTGCAAGTTTTTTTTTTTTTTTGTGTAAAATTGTTTATTAAAGGGGTATTCCAATGTCAGGTAAAAGAAAATGATGCACTTGCTTATAGCATTGCTAACCTATCTGCCTCAGTTCTAAAGTCACCCAAAATCCATATGTTTTGTAGGTCATAGTCCTGTACTTCCGTGTTGTACTTCCTGGATGAGAAGTTGCTTAGTACTAAAAATCCCTGACTCCATTGCTTTCCCTAAACTCTTCCTCAGCCCTACCAACCAACCTACTGCCCCTTCCACAGCAATCCTGCCAGACCCTGCTGTTGCAGAACATCTAATTTCACTGCAGACTATCGCACAATTAGGTTGCAATACCTGCTGCACTCTAATTCCTTGTCTGCTCCTTGTGCCTGGGGCGTTGCTCTGCACAGGGCAGCTGTAATGTCCTATTTTTTATTTTTGTATTTTTCTGTTTAGGTGTGTATTCACACACTAGTATGTTCAGAGCAGTTTGCTATTCTCCCTGGATAGGGAATACTCTGAACGAATGAGAAATCGGATGGGGTTATTTAAAGGGGTACTCCGGTGAAAACCTTTTTTCTTTTAACCTCTTAAGGACCAAGGACGTTCTGGAACGTCCCCGCACCCTGGGCTTTAATGACCAAGGACGTTCCAGAACATCCTGGTGTTTCTCCGGTCTCTGCCGGGCAGAGATCGGAACGGCATTCCTGCTGAAATCCTTCAGCAGGCATGCCATACAAATGCCGAGGGGGGTCCCGGGGGGTCCCCCCCCATGTCGACGATTGCAGAAAATCGCATGTCAATTCAGACATGCGATTTTCTCCTATTCCGGGCTGATCGGATCTCTGGTGACCCGATCACACGGAAAATTGTGATGATCTGACCTGTCAGTGACAGCCCAGATCATCCTGAAGGGTAGGAGTGAAGTCGCAATGCTGCGAGTTCCTCCTATCCCCTGCCATTGGTCAGAATTTATTCTGACCAATGGCAGAGCAGGACAGTGGGTTGCCATGGCAACCCCCCATTCTGGCCACCCCTTGATGTCGAGGGGATCGTGGGAAGAAGATGGAGGTCGTACCTGCAGGAGAAGATGCCTGGAGGCTCCGATCGTTGCTGGAGACTGCTGGATCCTGGGTCAGGTAGGGAAACTACTGTGGGGGAGGGGGAAATTGAAAGTGAAAGTAAAGTGACTGTGGCAATGACTAGGAAGGCAACCACTTTACTGTGGCAACCACTAGGAAGGCCAAACTGCAACTCCCAGCATGCCCAGAAAGCCAAAGGCTGTCTGGGCATGCTGGGAGTTGTAGTTTTGCAACATCTGGAGGGTCACAGTTTGTCCGAACTATAAAAATATATCATTAATTAAACCGCACCATCAATGGCGTACGCGCAAAAAAATTCCAAAGTCCAAAAAAGCGTATTTTGGTCACTTTTTATACCATTAAAAAATGAATAAAAAGTGATAAAAAAGTCCGATCAAAACAAAAATCATACCGATAAAAACTTCAGATCGCGGCGCAAAAAATGAGTCCTCATACCGCCCTGTACGTGGAAAAATAAAAAAGTTATAGGGGTCAGAAGATGACATTTTTAAACGTATAAATTTTCCTGCATGTAGTTATGATTTTTTCCAGAAATGCGACAAAATCAAACCTATATAAGTAGGGTATCATTTTAACCGTATGGACCTACAGAATAATGATAAGGTGTAATTTTTACCGAAATATGCACTGCGTAGAAACGGAAGCCCCCAAAAGTTACAAAATGGCGTTTTTTCTTCGATTTTGTCGCACAATGATTTTTTTTCCCGTTTCGCCGTGCATTTTCTGGTAAAATGACTAATGTCACTGCAAAGTAGAATTGGCGACGCAAAAAATAAGCCATAATATGGATTTTTAGGTGGAAAATTGAAAGGGTTATGGTTTTTAAAAGGTAAGGAGGAAAAAACGAAAGTGCAAAAACGGAAAAACCCTGAGTCCTTAAGGGGTTATCCAGAGTTCTCCTGCATTCTGGTGCTGGTTATTGTGCAATACACTTTCAAGTCTGCTTGAGCATGTATCTTGTATTTATCCTGTTATATGTCTGTTTTAGCCATGGTTAAATAGTCTTGTTTATTGTAGCTTTTAGTCTGTGTTATTTGTCGGTTGTTAGGATGTATGTTGTTCTGCTTAGTCTGTGTTCACACTGTGAGAATCCTGTCCTGTTCCTCAACATAGTGGAGTTTGGTTTTGAATTTATCCTGTCTTGTATCTTGAAATATATCCTGTTTTGAATCTTGAGAAATATCCGGTCTAATATCCTGACCAATGTTCCTCTACATTGTAGAGTTTGGTTTTCTTGTATCCGTTTTTATGAAGTTTTATGTATTATATTTCTGTTTCCTACTGGGTCAGCATTCTGATCACACAGTGGAGTGTGCCTACTGGCCAGTAGTCTATTTGGTTTTATTATAATGGCTACTCCTTTTATGGAGTCCAGTGTGTTTGTTCTGTGTCCCAGTGTGAACAGTTTTCTATGTTACCTGATCAGTTTAGTGTTTTAGCTCTCAGTTCTTCCGTCCATCCCCTGCATCTCCTGGTTTCTGCTGTTTACTCATACCATGCCTAGTCTTATTCCTTTATCCATGTCTGCCTTTTATCTGGATTCAGTTTGTGAACTGTTTGTTAATACACTATATTCTGCCCTGTTAGTATTTGTACCCTGTCTGGATTATGTTCTGGTTTTAGTATTCCCGTTCTGTTTCTGGCCGTGACCGACTATGTATATTATTTGTTTTTATGCCACTGCACTGTAGCACTGGGAGGGACCGGCTGCAAGTTGTCGATTCACCACTTAGGGTGTATGGGCAAGTAGGCAGGGAGAGTGTCACTAGGGACAACTTAGGGCTCACTCTCCCTGTCCCCCCAGTTGGTCATGACAGCAGCATACTGTAAACACATCTTCATCACATCCTTAGAGAAGATTTTATAGTTTTTATGCCTATACCAAAAGAAAACTAGAGTGATACCAAAGGAGCAAACCTTATATGAAGTGCTTTGAAACATGAAAGATCAGTCCAGTACACAGAAAAAGGCAGACAGTAATATACTTGATTACCAAGAAAATGTCTGGCTAGCAGACAAAACGACAATATAGCAGCTCAGGAAATTGCACAGGCAGTTTATAGATACCGGCAATTAGACAAGGTTTAGTCAAGTAACTTTTCTTGAGCAGCAATCCTATTGTTAATAGCAGAGGCCAGAGAGCAGTTATCCTATGACTGATAGCAGAGGCAGCAATCCCATGGTTTAGAGCAGAGGCATCAATTCTATGGATTATAGCAGAGAAAACAATCCTATGGCTAATAGCAGAGAAAACAATCCTATTGCTGTTAGCAGAGGCACCAATCCCATGGCTTTAAGCAGAGGCAATAATCCTCTGGCTCCAAGCAGAGGCAATGATCCTTTGGCTGATAGCAGAGGCAATGATCCTATGGCTGATAGCAGAGGCAACAATCTGTGGCTAATACCAAAGGCAACAATCCTATGGTTGATAGCAGACGCACCAGTTCTATGGCTCATAGCAGAGGAAACAATCCTATGCCTGATAGCAAATGAGCCAATCCTATGGAAGATAGCAGAGGCGCCAATCCTATGGATGATAGCAGAGGCAGAAGAATGGCAATCCGCTCCACTCCCTGTGTTCCGTCTCGATGTCTCTATTACTAGAGACAGACTTACCCTAACAACCTGCAGTGAACAGTAAATTCTGTGGAAGAAAGACCTTAGTGGAAAAAATGTTAATGGGAGTAAATTGCACTTTACATAGTGCTTACATATACTGTTGAATGTGCTTAAAATGTATGAAAGTAAGTGACCACTTAAAGACAGGAGAATGCTCAGTTGAGCATGGTGACTGTGTCTTCGTAGGCACTGTGCACACTCCATCCCTCCATCCCACTCCGTAGTAGTCAATAGCCTTAAATGATCATTACACAATAGTAGAATACACAGAGCTGAGAAAATCTCTGGTCTTCACCTAGTTTATACATTTATTCTTAATATATCAGGACACAAACACCTTTTGGGTATGTTCACACTGAGGAATTGGAGAGGAATTTCCACAAGTAATTTCACTTGCTTATTGCTCTCTAATTCATTCAGCAGTGCCAAACCCCGTTGATTTAAATTGATTCCGTTCTGCATGAAGACTGAACATGTTCTTTCTTCATGCGGAATCCGCATGTAAATCCCCATAGACCGCAATGTTGTTTTTTTCATCGAAAAAAACAGCAAAAAAAGAAAAAACGTTTCTGTGGCGGGGATCATTGGTAATCTCCTCCATTAGCTCCGCTCCGGGCACCCATTTTGGGGCACGGGCGGAGCTTACTGACATCACTGCTGCTGTTCTCTCACAGCGAGACCAAACAGAGAGCAGCAGCGGTTTGGGGCATGGGCAAAGCTTAGGGACGTCACCGCTGCTGCTCCCTGCTGGGTCCCGCTGTAAGAGAATAGCAGCGGTGATGTCAGTAAGCTCCGCCCATGCCCCAAGCCGGTGCCCAGAGCAGAGCTAACGGAGGAGATTACCGAAGATCCCCGCCACGGAACGGGACATGGTGAGTACTGTTGTCATCAGTGTCACCTACACTATCTCTAGGTATCGACAGGTTAGTGCAGGTGACACTGGTGACAGATTTCCTTTAACATCCGGCACCCAACTGTTATGTCCATATAAAATTTGTTATAAAAATTCAATATATGCATTTCATTTTATATTGTCAATAAAATTAGTATTCATTGTTTTTACTTTTTCCCCCTTCTCTCTCTGTATCACCTACATTTGTTGTTTGTATGGTGCTAAAATAATTGTCATTTACACAGTTTAACACTTTTTGTCATGTATCCTCCTTCAATAGTCCTAAAAGTACTAAATCTATCAGTATGTTTTGGCGTGTGGGAGGAATCCGGAGAAACCTATGCAAACATGGGGAGAACATACAAATACCTCTTCAGATGTTGTCCTGGGTGGGATTTGAACCTAGGATCCCATATAATACACATTGTACCCCCTGAAATTAATTATAATACATCCTGTGCCCCCGAAATTATGATTCACACACAACATGTGAAATTAATTTTAACCCCTTAAGGACGCAGAACGTAAATGTACGTCCTGGTGAGGTGGTACTTAACGCACCAGGACGTACATTTACGTCCTAAGCATAACCGCGGGCATCGGAGCGATGCCCGTGTCATGCGCGGCTGATCCCGGCTGCTGATCGCAGCCAGGGACCCGCCGGCAATGGCCGACGCCCGCGATCTCGCGGGCGTCCGCCATTAACCCCTCAGGTGCCGGGATCAATACAGATCCCGGCATCTGCGGCAGTTCGCGATTAAAATGAACGATCGGATCGCCCGCAGCGCTGCTGCGGGGATCCGATCATTCATAACGCCGCACGGAGGTCCCCTCTCCTTTCTCCGTGCGGCTCCCGGCGTCTCCTGCTCTGGTCTGTGATTGAGCAGACCAGAGCAGAAGATGACCGATAATACTGATCTGTTCTATGTCCTACACATAGAACAGATCAGTATTAGCAATCATGGTATTGCTATGAATAGTCCCCTATGGGGACTATTCAAGTGTAAAAAAAAATGTAAAAAAATGTAAAAGTAAAAGTAAAAAAAAAGTGAAAAATCCCCTCCCCCAATAAAAAAGTAAAACGTCCGTTTTTTCCTATTTTACCCCCAAAAAGCGTAAAAAACATTTTTTATAGACATATTTGGTATCGCCGCGTGCGTAAATGTCCGAACTATTAAAATAAAATGTTAATGATCCCGTACGGTGAACGGCGTGAACGAAAAAAAATTTAAAAAGTCCAAAATTCCTACTTTTTTAATACATTTTATTAAAAAAAAAATTATAAAAAATTTATTAAAAGTTTTTTATATGCAAATGTGGTATCAAAAAAAAGTACAGATCATGGCGCAAAAAATGAGCCCCCATACCGCCGCTTATACGGAAAAATAAAAAAGTTATAGGTCATCAAAATAAAGGGATTATAAACGTACTAATTTGGTTAAAAAGTTTGTGATTTTTTTTAAGCGCAACAATAATATAAAAGTATATAATAATGGGTATCATTTTAATCGTATTGACCCTCAGAATAAAGAACACATGTCATTTTTACCAGAAATTGTACGGCGTGAAAACAAAACCTTCCAAAATTAGCAAAATTGCGTTTTTCGTTTTAATTTCCCCACAAAAATAGTGTTTTTTGGTTGCGCCATACATTTTATGATATAATGAGTGATGTCATTACAAAGGACAACTGGTCGCGCAAAAAACAAGCCCTCATACTAGTCTGTGGATGAAAATATAAAAGAGTTATGATTTTTAGAAGGCGAGGAGGAAAAAATGAAAACGTAAAAATGGGCCAAAATGGGCTGAGTCATTAAGGGGTGAAAAGACATTGTGCCCCTTGAAATTAATTATACACACAGTGCCCCCTGAAAATAACTATAATACATACCATTCCCCCTGTTATAAATTATTATACACACTGTGCCCCCTGAAGTTAGTTATGATTTACACAGTGCCCCTTGAAATGAATTATAATACACAGTGCCCCCTGAAATTAATTGTGATGCACACTATACCCCTAGAAATCAATTGTAATACATACTATGCCCCCTGAACTGAATTAGAATACACAAAGAGACCACTAAAGTAAATTAGAATACATACTGTTCCTCCTGAAATCATTTATAATAAAATGAATTATATTACACCCTTTGCCCCCTGATATTTATGTTAATAAACACTGTAATGATAATATTTATTCTTTATTTTTATAGCACCAACATATTCCGCACTGCTTTTTACATCACTGAAATCAGTGCCTGTTCCCTTTGGGGCTCACAATCTAAATTCCCCTATCAGTATGTTTTGGAGAGTGGGAGGAATCCGGAGTACCTGGAGGAAACCTACTCATGGAGACAACATATGAACCCTTTCGAGATGTTGTCCTTGGTGGGATTTGAACCTGGGACCCCAGCACTGCATCATTTATTATAATACACAGAGTGCCCCTAAAAAATGATGCACACTATACCCCTAGAATTTTTTTTTAACACATACTGAAATAAATTATAATAAACACAGTGCCACCTGAATTAATTAAAATACACCTTACCTCCTGAAACAAATCATAAAATACACCATGCACCTTAAAATGAATCATGATAAATAGTATGCTCCTTAAAATGTATTATAATACACACCATGCCACCTAAAATGAATTATGATAAATACAGTGCCCCAAAATAGAATTATAATTCACTGTGCCCACCAAACTAAATTATAATGCATACCGTCCCCCCTGAAATAATTTATAATAAAATAAACTATAATACACCTTGTGCTCTCTGAAATGGTTTATTGTGCCCCTGCCCCTGATTTTATACAATGTGCTCCTTGTCCCCCTAATTTCTATATTCTGTGTGCCCCAAAGACCTGAAATTTATATACTGTGCAACACCCCCACCCCATTTTTATGTGTCATGTCACACTTAGTCCTTGCTTTTAGCATCCTTACCTTATAAGCCACACCCCTTCTTGACATCATACCAACATCTATGCGCCCTGTCTAACATCACCCTACCACCCCTTGCTATCATAGCTCGTCAGGCCACACCACCTTCTGTCATTATACTGGCAAACCACACCCCCTCTTTAAAGGGTACCTCTCATCAAATAAACTTTTGATATATTTTAGATTAATGAATGTTGAATAACTTTCCAATAGCATGTTAATGAAAAATATGCTTCTTTCTATTGTATTTTTCCCGATCAGTCCTGTCAGCAAGCATTTCTGACTCATGCTGGAGTCCTAAACACTCAGAGCTGCCAGCCTGCTTTGTTCACAGCCAAACAGGCTGTGAACAAAGCAGGCTGGCAGCTCTGAGTGTTCTCCTTTGTGAACAAAGCAGACTGGCAGCTCCTAGTGTTTAGGACTCCAGCATGAGTCTGAAATGCTTGCTGCCAGGATTGGTAGGGAGACCCCTAGTGGTCATTTCTTCAAAGTGGAAAATTAAATAGAAAGAAGCATATTTTTTAATAACATGCAATTGTAAAGTTATTCTGCGTACATTAATCTATAATATATAAAAAATTTTTTTATGAGAGGTACCCTTTAACACTCTCTGCAGTGAGGACTGCTGGGAAATGTAGTTTTAATAAGGTGTGCAGGAGGAAGGAGCAGAGAAAAAATGGAGCAGTGGGTAGAGGAGGAAGGTGCATCGGGGAACAGTAAATAGTGCTAGAAACAAGTCAGGGGTGGCCATGTACGTACATTGTTTAGTACACACCATGTTTAGTACTTTTTGTTTTCTTTTTTGGTCCCCAGATAACCCTTTAAGTTTCAATTGTATGCATGTCCTAAGACACAGATGCAATTGAATTTGTTCTTGCTGTTAATATAACTTCCCTTTTGGGAGAATTGGAATAAAACAGTCAAATCCCACTCCTGGGTAGATATCAGTCAGTTCTACAGCGACGGTACTCTGCAAACTATATAGGGTTAAATCCAGTGTCTCAGACGTCCCTCATAGGCATTCTCTTTCTCTTTGTTCTCCATATGGCCCATACTGCAATGAGGACCTGATGCATACCTCCCAACTTTCTGGATAGCCAAAGAGGGACACCTTGTACATTGTATTAAAGTTTCATTTGTAAATGCCATTTTTATGTGCCTTAATACTTTTTATTTTAAATATTATCACAGAATGTATCGGAATAGAGCAATTTTAAGAACCAAATGACAGTAAATGATGGCATTATATACAAGTTGGGGGGCAAATTTACAGTTAGGAGCCAAACAGTTTTTAGAGCAATGTAGAAAGTTTATTACTGGTATTCTATTTCCCAGGTGAAAAAGAGGGACATTCAGGAACAAAGATGACAGAGGGACTTGGGTCAAAAGTAGTGACTGTACCTCCCAAAAGAAGGACACTTTGGAGGTATGCTGATGGCATGCAAAAGATCTTTGGCCCCATGCTTTTGAAGTCTTTATAGCCTCTATAGCAACACAAATAAACTCCAACCTTTACATAAAATCACTAAGATCCTGACCAATCAAACGTTTCCACATGTCTCTGTGACAGTTGTGAAAAGTTTAGCTTTTGATTTATCAAAACATGGGCAGAGGAAAAATGTTGCAGTTGCCCATAGCAACCAATCAGATTGCATCTTTCAGTTTTCAGAGGGCTTTTTGAACATGAAAGAAGCGATCTGATTGGTTGTTACGGGCAACTGGTCAGTTTTTCTGTGCACAGGTTTTAATAAATGAGGCCCATGGTGTCCACTTATTGAACCATTGTAATGTTCCATTTTAAAACAGTAGTGTATTTGACCAGTAATCTGAAGAATACATTTTTATTTGGTATTTGTTTTTTTGAACAATTCTTTGTAGAATTTTTCCCTTACATCATGAAAGAATTGCAGAATTGTTACAATTTATAACATCTCCTTTTTTTGTCTTTCTTATGCAATCATGTTTGAGGGTTTGGCCAGATGAAAGGACTTCTACTCTGGATGTTTATGAAAGAATTTTAAAGCTTTATACTTAACATCAATACGTTTTCAGCAAAGATCTAATATTTTAGCTGTTAAGAAACTGTTGTATCCTTTATTAGAACAAGCTGCAGAAGTTATGGATCATCCATTGTTATGGATCATCCTTAAAGGGAAACTCATGCCTGTGCTGGTACTAGGCAGAAGCCCAAGTATGTTCTGACTACTTTTTAATAATAGGTGATGGTTCTTGCCAGTTTGTTCATTTAGTCTTGTTAGGATCCATTTTGTCTCCAACATCCTGCTAGAGCTGCTCTGATCAACTCTGTTTTACTATTGTGACGAAAACAACTCAGCAAAGTCATAGGCTATAGAGACTGAAAGATGACATGAAAATGTGTTGTGCCTACAGTATAATACAATAATGCTGGATTTTTAGGTGACAAAATATATATAGTTCTAGTAAGCAGTGCTTCATTGGTGGCTGTGATCTACGGTGGATCTGCTGGATGCTACGTAGAATTTATCTGCGGTTATGTCTGGCAGGTTGATCCCTGCAGTGTAATCTGATTGAGCCAGTTCCTAGCAGCAGTTTTTATTTTGCTGGAGGAATTCATTCATGATTTTGCTATATCTGGCTTGATGTGTTGCCCCTGCCCCCTCAGTTATAAGGGTGCACATACATGCAGCTAATACTTGTGTCCCTGAATTGCAAGTAGGACCTGGACTTGATGCTTTCAGCAGTGGCTCGTCCAGGTGCAACTGTATACAAAAAATTGTATAAAAAAATGTTCGTACCAAAATTTAGCTGTTGCATATTATTAAAAAATTATATAAACAAAATTGCAAAAATGCGTACAAAGTAAATGTAAATATATAAAAACCTAAAGTAAGGAATATAAAAAAATAGAAAAAACGCTCAATGAAAACAGAGCATCAGGATTGTATTTTAATGTGCATTCTCAATCGTTTCATTTAATCCGTGGGGGGACAACGTAGCTAATTTATGGCTCCAAAAGGACTCTCTGTTAATTAACCGTTGGGCAATACAGGGGCCAGAGCATCGTTACGTCACGGCCCTTTGGATAGGGGATAAGATGTCTAGGGGCGGTGTACCCCTTTAAATGTAATGAACTCCCTTATGAACAGTAGAGAAATGCTGTGAAATACTGTGTAATAAAAACTGATTTTTTTATATTGAATCTATGTTTAGATTGGGATCGCACCGTCTGTATGGTGCAACCCACATATTGCAAATTGCAGCTACAAGCCAGTAAATAGATGGCAAACTGTGTGCCGCAATCGACCCGATCTTTTATTGGAAATTTTTTTTTGTTTGGAAAGACACAAAACTCTCAATCCTAATGTTCTGAATTATGTTGCAACAAAGGCAACGACTTTTATTGCAAGGAATGCATCCTCTTTCCACTATCTCATCCTTATTTTCTACAAAATTATTATTTTTAAGTCTGCTAGGGGCCAATACATTTTTCAAATTTTTTGCGCGTCTGAATGTGACATTAGGAGACCTAGGATCTAACTGTTTCAATATAGGATCAGCGAGTACAATAAACCAATTTTTCTCCAGAATTTTTTTGATTTCAGTTGCACTATTATTAACCCCTTATCATGCGCAGCAGGTCCTGGCTGTTGATCGCAGCCAGGGACCCGCTGGTAATGGCGGACACCCGCGATCCCGTTGATGTCCGCCATTAACCCCTCAGATGCCGTGATCAATACAGATCACAGCATCTGCAGCATCGCGGTCACTTAAATGGATGATCGGATCGCCCGCAGCGCTGCCGCGGTGATCCGATCATCCAGCACGGCAGCCGGAGGTCCCCTCACCTGCCTCCGCTGCCTTCCGGGAGTCTTCTGCTCTGATCTGCCTTCCCGCAGACCAGAACAGAAGATGACCGATAAGCCTGATCAGTGCTATGTCCTATACATAGCACTGAACAGGATTAGCAATCGAATGATTGCTATAAATAGTCCCCTATGGGGACTATTAAAGTGTAATAATAAAAGTAAAGAAAATAAAGTAAAAAAATGTGAAAAACCCCCTGCCCCAATAAAAACGTAGATTGTCCCCTTTTCCCTATTTCACCCCCCAAAAAGTGTTAAAATAATATTTTATATACATATTTGGTATCGCTGCGTGCGTAAATATCTGAACTATTAAAATAAAATGTTAATGATACTGTACGGTGAACGGCGTGAACGTAAAAAAATAAAGTCCAAAATAGCTGCTTTTTTATTACATTTTATTCCCCCAAAAATTAATTAAAAAATGTATTAAAAGTTTTATATAAGCAAATATGGTATCAATAAAAAGTACAGATCACGGCACAAAAAATGAGCCCTCATACCGCCGCTTATACGGAAAAATGAAAAAGTTAGGTCTTCAAAATAGGGGGATTTTAAACGCACTAATTTGGTTAAAAAGTTTGTGATTTTTTTAAAGTGCAACAGTAATAGAAAAGTATGTTATCATGGGTATCATTTTAATCATATTGACCCGAAGAATAAATAACACATGTCATTTTTACCTTCCAAAATTAGCAAAATTGTTGTTTTCTTTTTAATTTCCCAACACAAATAGTATTTTTTTGGTTGCGCCATACATTATATGGTTAAGTGAGTGATGGCATTACAATGGACAACTGGTCGCGCAAAAAACAAGCCCTCATACTAGTCTGTGGATGAAAATATAAGAGTTATGATTTTTTGAAGGCGAGGAGGAAAAAAACGAAAAAGTTAAAATAAAATTGTCTGCGTCCTTAAGGGGCTAAAATGTCCTCTTTTATGCCTATATTTTTTGTTTTATTTTTGGTTACTAGGAAATCAGATAGTTTTTTTGTTTTTACCTTATTATAGGTTGTACATAATAATTTTTTGGGATATACTTTATCCTTGAAGCATTTTTGGAGTAATGCTGACTGTATTTAAAAATTTGTATCCTCAGTACAATTTTTCCTCATACGGACATACTGCCTATAGGGCACATTTTTTAACCGGTTCGGATAATGTGCACTATCGAAGCTTAAGAAACTATTGACATCTACTTGAAATATGTGCGGGTGATGATCTGATTGTCTGTACTTTTACTAATTTCTAAATCCAAAAATTCTATTGTAATGAGGTTCCCTCTGGGATGTATTTAGATGTATTTATATCTAGATCATATATATTATTTAGGACAGTGTTTCCCAACCCAGTCCTCAAGGCACACCAACATTCCGGGTTTTTTCAGTTACTCCATTGGAATAAAACAGGGAAAAATTTAAATCCTGGACTGTTGGTGTGCCTTGAGGACTGGGTTGGGAAACACTGATTTAGGAATTCAGTGTTTCCTTTTGTTTATCTATACATTGATGTGTATATTTTTTACAATTATTGTTAAAGGGGTACTCCCGTTGAATACTTTTTTTTTTTTAAATCAACTGGTGCCAGAAAGTTAAACAGATTTGTAAATCATGCAAAAGGAGAGGCGCCAATGTCCGGCACTGCTAGGGCACTATATTCGGATGCAGGATATAATGGGCAACTTGTGTGAGAACTGAATACAGGTGCTGGGTTGTGCTCTGGTTTATAGTATGCAGCAAATAATCCAAACTTCTCAATCCAAGGATAACGAAGAAAAACTGGCACTCACCCTTCTTCTCTTTAATTTTCTTTCTTTATTGCAAAATACTCACAAGTAAAAACGTAGATGGGGGAGAGGGATCAACGAAAGGGGGTACACAAACAGGCGACAGACTCTGTTTCACTCGGCTGGCGAGCTTCTTCTGGCCAGAAGAAGCTCACCAGCCGAGTGGAACAGAGTCTGTCGCCTGTTAGTGTACCCCCCCCTCGTTGATCCCTCTCCCCCATCTACGTTTTTACTTGTGAGTATTTTGCAATAAAGAAAATTAAAGAGAAGAAGGGTGAGTGCCGGTTTTTCTTCATTATCCTTGGATTGAGAAGTTTAGATTTGTAAATCACTTCTATTAAAAAATCTTAATCCTTCCAGTACTTTTTAGGGGCTGTATACGAAAGAGAAATCCAAAAAGAAATGCTTTTCCTGTGACGTCCTGACCACAGTGCTCTTTAGGAACTGGAGAAAATCCCCATAGCATACATATTCTTCTCTGGACAGTTCCTAAAATGGACAGCAGAGGCCAGCAGAGAGCACTGTGGTCAGGACATCACAGGAAATGCATTTCTTTTTGGGTTTCTCTTTCATATACAGCCCCTAAAAGGTACTGGAAGGATTAAAAAATTTTAATAAAAGTGATTTACAAATCTGTTTAACTTTCTGGCACCAGTTGATTTAAAAAAAAAAGTTTTCCACGGGAGTACCCCTTTAAAGATGTAATACAGGTTAGGAAAGAGTGAATTTTCCCTTGCTTGTCATGCCTGATGAAGCCAAGCAAGCACGGTGAAACGCGTTGCATTGTCTTAAAAAAGTCCTCATTCTATTCACCTGACGTGTCCGCTCCTGGTCAGCACCGCTGAAACCCACCGTTCCCTGGAAGTCTTCACTTGGTATTATGAGGACCCAGGAAAGCGAAAAAGGTATAGCTTAGTTCTGCAGTCTAGTGACATACCAGTGTCGTCACACCAGCTAATTCTGGAAATTTGTGACATTTTTCTTAGCTTAGCTAATTTTTTCTTAGCTTAATACAAACTTGTGCTGATTTTGACTTTTGAATTTACTTTTCTCATTTGTCCAATCAAGTATCGGTGTGATTAGTGAAAGGTCAATGACTACTCATTACTGACACTTACATCGCTGTCTGTTTCTCAGGTCGCTAGATGTGTTTTTCATGACTGTTTCACTTTGACAGTTTTATGTTTCTGCTCCACTTTTATGAGATGAATGTATCCATTGACCCTCGCTTACCTGGTAAATGTGAAAAGAATGTCCCTTCGGTAAACACCATGCCAATGTGCATTGGATTTCTTTTTGTTTTCCTTAATGGAATAGGGTAGAACTATTCCGTACAAAGGTGTAAAGTAAAAAAACTCACACTGCACATTATACAATTTTTTATTTACAATAGGAGCCTATTATTGACCTATTCCACTGTATGCCTAGGCAGTGGAGTACAATGCATCCTTCCATCACAGGTGTACGTCGGAAGATACATGTACCTCCAACACAGGGCTTTGCTATGGTGGGAATAGAACCTCATTCCCTATAGGTTGGTTGTCATCAATAATGTTCAGTATCAGTATAAGGTTGGAGAGTTTCATATTGTATAACATGTTCCTTGCTGATCCTCAGTGACCTAATCTAAGTTAAGTCGCAGAGCTTGTTGGTCCTTGGTCACAGTGGGTGTTGTTGTAGACACATGGAAAATGACATTTATTGTAAAAGACAATTGTAGTTAATCATTACCTCTGAAAGAACACAGGAAAGCCCTGAGGCTTAATACAACATGGGCATATAAAAATAAACATGGACTTAGATGACATGTATTTAGACGCAAAATAGGGTCATGCTGGACTGTCAGCTGAAGTTATAGTATATATTTTATAGAGTATGGATATAAAGCCATTAAAGAATGATTATATTTTATTATTTATTTTATCAAAGGGGTATTCCAGTATCACACATTTTTAATATGCTGGTATAAAAATAAAAAGTTAAACTGACTGCAGCGGGGTTCAGTCTTAGTCAATGATTGGCTGAGTGGGCAGGTCCTTCTGAGATGGATTATCTCGGCAATGAACAGTGACCAGCGGGGACTAGAAGTCACTGGAATGGCAGCTGCAGTGAACGAGTGTAGGTACGTTTGAATCATTTTTTATTTTTACAGTGTCCTCAACCTAATTTTAAAAACATTGATGATGCTACACTATCCCTAATAAAGTACCATTTCAATAAAATATATCCTTCTTTGAGAGAATACCAGAATAGACCTGATTTTTCCAAGTCTTTATGACAGTGGAATGATGGATCCATAGAAATATACATACATCAAGACTGAAATACTGTAGATGCTGTGTTGTAAAAATGCAGCAAGTCCTTAAAGGGGTATTCCAGGAAAAAGCTTTTATATATATATATATATATATATATATATATCAACTGGCTCCAGAAAGTTAAACAGATTTGTAAATTACTTCTATTAAAAAATCTTAATCCTTTCAATAATTATCAGCCGCTGAAGTTGAGTTGTTGTTTTCTGTCTGGCAACAGTGCTCTCTGCTGACATCTCTGCTTGTCTCGGGAACTGCACAGAGTAGAAGAGGTTTGCTATGGGGATTTGCTTCTAAACTGGGCAGTTCCCGAGACACGTGTCATCAGAGAGCACTTAGACAGAAAAGAACAACTCAACTTAATCAGCTCATAAGTACTGAAAGATTTTTTAATAGAAGTTGATATATAAAAAAAAAAAAATTCCTGGATAACCCCTTTAAAAATGCATTCTTTCAATTCAATGTGTGAATGAAACTTTTTTTTTTCATTAGTAAAAAAAAAAAAAAAGTTGTAGAAAAGAAAGCGCAAAAAAATGCCTTATATGAACCCGGCTTAAGGATACATATTAGAGCTTGTTTGCAAACACTACAGTTAGGCTAGGTTCACCCTACGGAATATCAGTGCAGCAGAGTCCCACTGCTGGCAATGGAATTCCGCTGCAGAGTGAACAATACAGAATTTTAGCAGCAGATATTTGGATATTCCATCACTGAAGTTCCGAAGCTGCAAGAATGGTCTTGTCCATTCTTTAGGTGGAATCCACTCCACAGACATTGCCGTCTATGGGGACAACAACATCCTTGTGGTCCTAGCACCGACTGACCCCACTTGAAAGCTCTGGACGGAATTTTTTCATCCAGAGCTTTGAAGTGTGAACCTTGCCTTAATATCACAGGATCTTAGTGACTCTGATGGGTCCTTTATAAACAATTATCTAACCTTACCTCTCAACCTTATTATTAATCTGTCATTGCAGTACCAACATTTATTGTAATCTTTTGTAATTTGTTATATGTTCACGTGGTTGTGTGTTTTTTTTATGCTGAAACTGCCAATTTTCATGTCCATAACCACACGGTTACACTTTAAACCTTAAAGCGTTACTGTCATTAAAGGAGAAGTATCATAGGGAAAAAAGTATCCCCTATCCAAAGCATAGGGTATGAGTTTTAGATTGCGGGGGGCCAACCACTAGGATTATGATTATGCGTTATGACTCTTGCACGATGTGGGGGCCACCACGCCCCCTCCATACATCTCTATGGGAGTGCCGGACTTGTCAGTTAGACATGCAAAAAGTTGTTGAACTCACCTGGTGTTATTCCTAAGACCCGATACAATCATGAGTTATGAGCCGGGGAAACATGCAGTATTGCGCTCCACTCTCTGGCCATACATTTCTCTGCATATTCTTCTTTAGGAGACAGTCTACCAAGTAATGGGAGACAGTAATAAGAGACAGTCTACCAAGTGAATAAATGACATGCCACTTCTTAACGTGCATACAGCTCTGAAATTACCTGAGCGCTTCGGGGTCAGCTCCCCCACACTGAATTTGCCATTAAAGGATTTAAAGGGGTACTCCGGTGCTTAGACATCTTATCCCCAATCCAAAGGATAGGGGATAAGATGCCTGATCGCGGGAGTCCCACCGCTGGGGACCCCCGTGATCTTGCACGCGGCACCCCGTTTGTAATCAGTCCCCAGAGCGTGTTCACTCCGGGACTGATTACCGGCGACTACAGGGCGGGCGGCGTGTGACATCACGCCCCAGCCCCCGTGTGATGTCACGCTCCGCCCCTCAATGCAAGCCTACGGGAGGGGGCGTGATAGCTGTCACGCCCCCTCCCGTAGGCTTGCATTGAAGGGCGGAGCGTGACATCACACGGGGGCGTGATGTCACACGCTGCCCGCCCTGTAGTCGCCGGTAATCAGTCCCGGAGTGAACACGCTCCGGGGACTGATTACAAACGGGGTGCCGCGGGGGGACTCCCGCAATCAGGCATCTTATCCCCTATCCTTTGGATAGGGGATAAGATGTCTAAGCACCGGAGTACCCCTTTAAGTGTTCATCTTTCTTTTGCAGTTAACTATATTTAATAAATGGTTATATGAGATATGTATAGGGAATGTGTCTTCAGAAAATGATCTATTGTTTTAATCCAGTTTTTATGTTAACCATATTGTTAAAGATTTTTTTGTGATGTTTTTGTAATTTTCTATTTTACTATTTATGTTTTATAATAATCCGGAAAACTTGCAGTTTCCATTCTGGCCACTAGGTCTAAAACGAAGCTGAGACTTGCTGCACTGTACTGCTCATTTCCCAGTAATGCCTTTCTTCTCAGAACTGACAGAAGTACAGTGAGAGGTTACACCAGTGCAATAGATACTTACTACAAGGAAAAGCTCCTCCTCCCTGTAGAATGACCTCTGAAAAGGTCACAGAGAATTACCAGTAACATCTTCAATTGATGTGAATGGGACATGTCCTGTCCATTGCTTTTTATGCCCATGGGTCCTGCCGTAAAGCATATCATTAAAAAGATATCCGGTAAGATGGCAGCCCCCTTAATAATGCACAAAAAATGAAATAAGAAAAATTACAATCAGAAAATAAATACAGATTAGAAAAAAATAACCTGTTTCGGTATCTGGCTCTAATTAAGTAAAAGTATAGGTGATACATTCCCCTTTTATGTGAATAGAGCTGTAATACCCTACATATTCCATGCACAAGAGTGGTGCTATTTTAAAAAAAAAAAGCAGCCATATTTAAAATCTTACCATACAATATACTACAGTGGCGGTAAGTGAAGATGAAGAAGTACAATGTGTAAAAGATTAGCAAGGTGCTAAAGAGTATGGAAAATCTATTTACTCAGGGGGTCCGTACTCTGAAAAGGATATGTGAAAATCCCTTTGGCAGTAGACTATGACATACAAAATATTTTTTGTATTAGGTGGTCACCTTTAAGTTACCCGTTTTCCATGTTTTACATTTTTGAAGTTTTTGTGGTGTATAAGGTATACTTTAGTAGCAATGCACAATTCCTCTTAAGCTTCTCCTGCACCCAGTTGCTGGGGTGGGTTCCTTTGTGGTATAAATAATTTATACATGGGTAAGCAGTCGATGTTTGCAGCCCAAGTTACTGTATTTGTCACCAGGAAATACACCCACAGAGGTCATGCTGTAAAAATGTATATCTTTCTGACAGCTTAATATGAGAAAATAAAAAACACAACTCTTCATTTATATAAGAAATACATGAAATAAATCTCCACTTTATTGTATTCTTTAACACACAGGTATTGTGCAATTTTCTGTTTTACCCTAATTAGCCAATCTGCTTACAGGGGATTGAGTTACCGAAATATTAGAATAATATAATAGTAATATCTTTAATAATTAGGTAGCAATCTTACAGATAAATTAAGCAAGACGGTCCCTCACTGATAAGAATGAGATGGTCTATCAAAGGAGTTTTTCAGTATTTTACTGTGGGCTGGAACTGGGGTAAAAAAATTTAAAAAAAATCCAAGGGATCCAAAATAAAGTCAGCTGCCCTGAAAAAGAAGTTATGACTTCTTATGCCTCACTAGGCTTTGAGAAGTCTGTTGTAATGCAAAAAAAAAAAAAATAGCAATCCAGGCAGAATTCCCATAAGAGATCCTTTTATCAATCTTTACCACATTTCAGTTCCCATAGGAGCTAGAGAAGGGTTGTGTGAGCTGAAATGTTGCATGGGTTAATAAAGGAATGCTGCCTGAATCTATTTTTTCTTCTTCTTTACTTTTGAAGGGAACCTTTAAGCAGTCTTGACCTCTCAAAACTGCCAACCAGCTTTAGATAGGTAAGGGACACAATTAAAATACTGGCTTGCCTATTTTTGGTATTACTAAGTTCCTCCTTATTGCTGACCCATACTCTTTACATTGGTCAATGTTGAGCATTTGATCACAGCTATACAGTGCTCATGTGTGTTAGGCTGTATTCACTCTTCCTTTAGGCTACGTTTCCACTTGGTTTTTTTTCTGGCAGTTTTTGGAATATTGCCACTGCAGTTTTTGAGCCAAAGTCAGAAGTGGATCCATAAGGGAGGAGAAGTGTGAGTCCTTGAATACATTTCTGGCTTTGGCTCAAAAACTGCCAGAAAAAAACCCAAGTGGAAACTTAGCCTAAGGCTCTACATTGGAAATGCTTTGTTTATACTGAAGAGGATATAAATGAACCTGCCGAGTATTGAATGTACATCACAACCGGGTATGAAGGCCAGGCCTCCTGTAATGTTTACTTAGAATACAAGCAGTTTCAGTGGCCGTGTGAGTCATTGTGAGTCTCTACTTGTTGATCACGCCTCACATATACTTGTATTTTTCTTTTACAGTTACTGGAGCTGTGCAGGTTGGTGAAAGACGATGCCCTGAAGGTTGTTTCTGCTTTTAACTTACCACGTGCTACCATCCAAGCCCCTATTGCTGGCATTCCCAATCCAAGGGCACAGTGGGCTTATTACCCTGAGCCAAAAGAAGAAGATCCCAAAGTGCCAAGGAAAATCAGTGCCAAGCTATAATCCGATCCTGCCGAATGTTGACACAGCAGCCAAATTAAGTGAAGTGACTCACCGAAAATGTTTAAGCTTTCTTTCTTGTTCTCAATTGCAGGAAATTATCCAATTACCTTTATAATAAAGACACAATCCTCTTTTATACTGTAGTAGTGAAGAGAAACCGGCACTTTCAAGCACAAAAAATGTATGCAATATTTATGGCAATAGGCAGTGATGGCAAAAGGTAGCGTTTGTAATCCACGAGGCGGCGGTGCATGAACCCAGAAGAAACAAGTGAAATATGCACAAGGAAATAATAAGGATGCACTCACCGGTCGTATCTGGGAAAGCTTGGTGGAATTTATTTACCCAGCTGACACAGTTACATCTTCAATGGAGGAAGGGAGAGACACAGATACCAGCTCCAGAGGAGTTGGAAAGGAAGCGACGGTCCGTTTGGCAGTATGCACTGCTTGTTCACGCTACTGGTGTCTGTGTCTCTCCCTTCCTCCATTGAAGATGTAACTGTGTCTTCTTGTAAATAAATTCCATCTAGCTTTCCCACATAAGACCGGTGAGTGCATCCTTATTTCTTCCTTGTGCTTTATCCTCTTTTAATTGTTAATATTGAGGAAAAAACACAGATAAAGATGTAACGGGACAACTATGAACATAATCATTTTATAATTTATAAATAGATTCTTTTTCATAATAAATTGAATTCTGAAAAGTCAGTAATGTAGTGTATGCCTGTACCATATGTGTAACTAAAAGTAATGCAGAGCAAATTTCCAAATAATAACAAATGCAAGTCTATTACTTTCGGGGCACATGTTACTACAGGCAATGTAATTATAATGACATTATTACAACACTGAAGGGTAATTGAGAGGGATGCTGGTAAGTGTACTAAGTCTACTATCCCTGCTTACTGGTTGTTAAATAATCTGTATCCATTGTATGGGCTATGTCATATTGAGGTCCATCAGATGAAAGCTTGGATAAAGCTGAGGGTTTTGTCACATTGGAGTCTACAAGACTACAATACATGTAACACTAAGAAATGTTATCAAAAAGATTGAATTAAAGGAGTACTCCAATGGAAAACAATTGGTGCCAGTAAATTAAACAGATTTGTAAATTACTTCTATTAAAAAAAATCTTAATCCTACCAGTACTTATCAGCTGTTGTATGCTCCACAGGAAGTTCTTTTCTTTTTGTATTTCTTTTCTGTCTGACCACAGTGCTCTCTGCTGACACCTCTGTCCATGTCAGGATCTGTCCAGAGCAGAATAGGTTTACTATAGGGATTTGCTCCTACTCTAGACAGTTTCTAACATGGACAGAGGTGTCAGCAGAGAGCACTGTGGTCAGACAGAAAAGAAATTAAAAAAGAAAATAACTTCCTCTGTAGTATGCACCAGTTGATTAAAAAAAAAAATTCCACTGGAGTAACCCTTTAAGTTTTTCAGGGCAGACCCCTATTACCACCATGATGCCAACAGACATCCAACATTACATGTAATCTCAACTGCCTGAAAACAACCATGGAACAATTCCATTTCATCTAGGAAAGTGCATATTTTCCAATAAGTTCTCTTTCTCTATAAAATGTGATCAGGGATCAAACGTTATATATGATATCTAACTACTCCGTGACCTCTTGGACAATCAGATGTCATATTAAAGGTTATTTAAGTTTAACTCATCTGTGTGGACTTATTAAAATAAATTACGGTAAGTTAAGTAGCATATAGGAAAAAGAAAACCTGGGAAAACCACTTGTGGGATGGTCATGATTTTGATGGAACAACTCCATGAACTGGACCTCAAAAGGGGTGGGGTGTATGCAAAACCTGCCCAAAAGTGCCCATTTCCGGGTGCAAGTTGTAAAAGTTAAAAGTTGGGCAATATAAATGTTGGTAAGTATGAATTTACTGCATTCAATTTTACCCACTAGCTTCCATTTTCTAATCAGAATGAGGTGATAATAATGGGGACTTTAACTATTCTGATATAAACTGGGAGACTGAGACCTGTGAATCTCATAAAGGAAACAGGTTTCTGATTATAGCTAAAGACAATTATCTGTCCCAAATGGTGCAGGGCCCAACCAGAGGGGGCGCCCTACTAGACTTAATATTAACCAACAGACCTGACAGAGTAACTAATGTGCAAATAGAAGGACACCTAGGAAATAGTGATCACAATATAATACATTATAACTTGTTCTTCAATAAGGGAACCTCTCAAGGGGCCACAAAAACAGTGAACTTTAGGAAGGCAAAGTTTGATCAACTCAGAGAAGCCCTTAACAATATAAAATGGGATAGTGTCGTTAAAAACAAGAATACTGACACTTGGGACACTGGGAGACTTTTAAGAATATTTTACATTCTCACTGTAAGAGGTATATACCTTTATGGGAATAAAAGGGTCAGGAATAAAAGAAAACCAATATGGATGAATAAAAATGTTAAGGGGGCAATAAATGACAAAAATAAAGCATTTAAGCTACTAAAACAGGACAGCAGCGAAGAAGCATTAAAAAGCTATAGATAAAAATGTAAATTATGTATAAAAACTGAAAAAAGCCGTAAAAATAAACAACTCATTGCCAAAGAGGGTCAAACTAACCCCAAAATGTTCTTTAACTACAGTATTTATCGGGGTATACCACGCACCGGCCTATAACACGCACCCTCATTTTACCAAGGATATTTGGGTAAAAAAAAGTGTTTTACCCAAATATCCTTGGTAAAATGAGGGTGCGTGTGTGTGCATGTGTATACCCCGAACACTGTTTCTTACCCCGCAGAAGCCCCCAGGAAAGGCAGGGGGAGAGAGGCCGTCGCTGCCCGCTTCTCTGCCCCTGCCTTTCCTGGGGTCTAGGGCCCTGCTGCCGCCTCTTCTCTCCCCCTGGCTATCGGTGCTGCTGCCCTATTGCCGACGCCGATAGCCAGGGGGAGAGAAGCGGCGCCGGCAATGGGGCAGTGGCGCCGACAGACAGTGGGAGAGAAGGGGCAGCGGCACCCATTGCCTGCGCCGCTGCCCCATTGCCTCCCCCATCCCCGGTTGTATAATTACCTGTTGCCGGGGTCGGGTCCGCGCTGCTTCAGGCCTCCGGTGTGGCGTCCCCTGCGTCGTTGCTATGTGCTGCGAGACGCAATGACGAGTGACGTCACCCGTCATTGCGCCGCGCAGTGCAGTGCATAGCAACGACGCAGGGGACGCACACCGGAGGCCTGAAGCAGGTAATTATACAACCGGGGATGGGGGAGGCAACGGGGCAGCGGCGCCGGCAATGGGTGCCGCTGCCCCTTCTCTCCCCCTGTCTGTCAGCGCCGCTGCCCCATTGCCACCAATAGACAGGGGGAGAGAAGGGGCAGCTTTTATGAGGAGGTGAGCTCCAGACTGGACCAGGGAGAATCGCTAGATGTTGTATATCTGGATTTTTCCAAAGCATTTGATAAGGTGCCACTTAAAAATAATTGGTGCATAAAATGAGAATGATTGGGCTGGGAAGAATGTGGGTAAGTAACTGGCTCAGTGATAGGAAACAGAGGGTGTTTATTAATGGTACTTATTCTGATTGGGTGACTGTTACTAGTGGGGTACCACAGGGGTCAGTCTTGGGTCCTATTCTATTTAATATATTCATTAATGACCTAGTAGAGGGGTTGAATAGTAAAGTAGCAATCTTTGCAGATGATACTAAACTCAACAGTGGTCAACACAATAGAGGACAGTGCACTGTTACAAATGGATCTGGATGGGTTGGAGGTTTGGGCTGGGAAGTGGCAGATAATGTTCAACACTGATAAATGTAAGGTAATGCACATGAGGAGGAAAAATCCAGGCTGGGATTGCGTATTAAAGGGGAGCACACTTGGGACGACTGACGTGCAAAAGGACTTGGGAGTCTTAGTTAACAGTAAATTTAGCTGTAGTGACGAGTGTCGGGCAGCTGCTGCCAAGGCAAATAAAATCATGGGGTGCAATAGGGGCATAAATGCACACGACAAGGAAATAATTCTACCACTGTACAAATCACTAGTCAGACCACACATGGAATACTGTGTACAGTACTGGGCACCAGTGTACAAGAAAGATATAGTGGAGCTGGAGAGGGTTCAAAGACGGGCAACCAGGGTAATACAGGGAATGGGAGGACTACAGTACCCAGAAATATTATCAGAATTGGGGTTATTTAGTTTAGAAAAAAGAAGGCTATGGGGAGACCTAATAACTATGTATAAATATATCGGGGGCAGTACAGAGATCGCTCCCATGATCTATTTATACCCAGGACTGTATCTGTAACAAGGGGGCATCCTCTACGTCTAGAGGAAAGAGGGTTTCTACACCAGCACAGACGGGGATTCTTTACTGTAAGAGCAGTGAGATTGTGGAATTTTCTCCCAGAGGAGTTGCTCATGGTGAACTCTGTAAAAGAGTTCAAAAGGGGTCTGGATGCATTTTTTGGAGAGTAATAACATCACCGGTTATGTATACTAGATTTATAGGACAGAACGTTGATCCAGGGATTTATTCTGATGCCATATATGGAGTCGGGATGGAATTTTTACCTCTAGTATGAGGGTTTTTTGCCTTCCTCTGCATAAACTTTTTTTTTCTTAGGAAAATAAAATTAAACCTATAAATTTGTTATCATTATAACCATATGGAGCTACAGAATAAATATATGGTGTCATTTTTACCGAAAAGTGCACTGCGTAGAATGGGAAGCATTTTTTTCCAATTTTGTCCCACAAAATTTTTTTTGCTGGTTTCACCATAAATTTCTGGGTGAATGTCATTACAAAGTACAAATTGTGGCGCAAAAAAACAAGCCCTCATATGAGTCTGTAGGTGCAAAACTGAAAGCGTTCTGATTTTTAGTAGGTGAGGTGTAAAATACAAAAGTGCAAAAATAAAAAAATAAACTCTGGTCCTTAAGGGGTTAAAACCCCTTTAAGAATATCTCTGGTCAGGGTTAAGGAAAAACTGAATAGAGCAGTCTCCCTGTCCCATCCATGGAATACACCTCCACAGCTTAGGTTATGCTCTGATATGCATTGTCAGCAGACCTTACAGAGTTGGGTTTTCCCAAATCATGACCAGTCAAGTGACTATACCACAGCTGACTCCAATACAGGTGTAGAAACATCTAAAAGCTTAAGACACATGGGAGGGCCCCAGAGCTAAATGTCAAGTGTCATAGCACAGGGTCTGAATACTTAAATTCTATTTTCACATTGTGGGGTATTGAAAGCAGTGTAGAATGATGGGGGGGGGGGGGGCTCTTCTGAATGCAATGTTTGTGTGTTTTTATAAAAATGATAAATATAATATTAACTAGTTTGGTCAAAAGGTTATTTATCATAAGATTTCTTAATAATAGACAACATAGTTAAAAGGGGTACTCCGGTTGGAGTTACTTCTATATAAAAATGTTAACCCTTCCAGTACTTATCAGCTGCTGTATACTACAGAAGAAGTCGTATGGTTCTTTTCTGTCTGACCACAGTGCTCTCTGCTGACACCTCTGTCCATGTCAGGAACTGTTCAGAGCAGGATAGGTTTGCTATGGGGATTTGTTCCAGCTCTGAACAGTTTCTGACGTGGACATATATGTCAGCAGAGAGCACTGTGGTCAGACAGAAAAGAACTTTACAACTTCCTCTAGAGCATAGAGCAGCTGATAAGTACTGGAAGGATTAATATTTTTATATAGAAGCAATTTACAAATATGTTTAACTTTTTTGGCACCAGAGGAGATATAAAAAAAAAATTCCACCAGAGTACCCCTTTAACGCAAGCATAATGGGGGAGATTTATCAAAACCTGTCCAGAGGCAAAGTTGCTGAGTTGCTTATAGCAACCAATCAGATCGCTTCTTTCATTTTTGAAAAGGCCTATGAAAAATGAAAGAAGCAATCTGGTTGCTATAGGCAACTCAGCAACTTTGCCTCTGGACAGGTTTTGATAAATCTACCCCAATAAGAGCACATATCTGCACCTGTATTAAAGGGGTACTCCGCCCCTAGACATCTTACCCCCTATCCAAAGGACCCCCTTGATCTACCATGCAGCACCCACCTGTAGCAGCTTCCGGAACCGCTGGAGGTCCTCCAGGCTGAGTCCATCTCAACCACCGGAACGGAAGATTGGGACGTCATGACTCCGCCCCTCAATGCAAGTCTAAGGGAGGGGGCGTGACAACTGTACTGTGCTAGTCTAATGTCCCCAAATAACAGCATCAAAGCTATAATGTTGTTGTCATTAGACCCATGCTTGGTCTGGGACAATGGGCCGTATTAAAGGAGCAGAAATGCTTGTGTGAAACTAGCCCCTTGCACTGGAACTAGTGGTGGTCATTTTCTGCACACTGTCTTTTTTTTGTCCTAGGATTTCTTTTTTTGACCTTTTCTTTTCAGGTGTAAAATACTGAACATGAATTGTTGTTTGACATATTGCCCACATAGGTTTTCTATACTGTGTGGGTGAACACATGTCTGTACTTATTTCCATATGTGTGGGTTTAAATGCATCCATTTGTAAAAGACTTTTTTTTTTTCTCATTATTACCAGCACATAGATTTTAATATTAGTATTTTCTACACATTTTATATTTTTATGTACACATTATATTATACTAGTATAGCATGTTTCTGTTTTATTTTACCTTGGTTACAGTTCCCAAAAGAGGTGCATAAGCTGAAACTTTAATAACATTTTTTAATCAACTGGTGCCAGAAAGTTAAATAGATTTGTAAATTACTTCTAATAAATTCTTCTAATGATTTATTTTCTGTCACAACCACAGTGCTCTCTGCTGACACCTCTGTCCATGTCAGGAAGTGTCCAGAGCAGGAGAAAATCCCCATAGCAAACATATGCTGCTCTAGACAGTTCCTAAAATGGACAGAGGTGTCAGCAGAGACAGAAAAGAAATCCCAAAAGAAAAGAATTTCCTCTACTATACAGCCGCTAATAGGAAGGATTAAGATTTTTTTAATAGAAGTAATTTACAAATCTATTATAAACACAATGGAGAGGCTCCTGTCTGTCTGACCGTCACTGAGGACCCGAGCAACCCAACAAACACCTATACCCACGGTGTATAAAAATAGGAACAATATGGAAAAAATAAATGGGGCTCGAGGGTCAAAGATATCTGGTTTAAATTAATTAGTATTTATTAATATTAATATAAAATGCAAAATAGACTAAATAGGGATGTACAGGGCCCTTGTACCTCCCTAATTAATTAAATACACAATAAATATATGATAATCCCAATATAAAAAACTAAAAATAATAACAACTATAAAATGCAATTTGAGCCTGTGATATCAATATAGCGATCTACTGATCCTGAGGAACAGCACAGTATAAATGTTCATTCAAATGCTCTTGTTTCCAGAGATCTTCAATATAGAAAAGATAAAATGTAGCCGCTACAGATACCAGTTAATCAATTGATGCGGTGGTACTGTATCTGTCCAAACATTGGCAACTAGATCTCACCGACACAGTGATACAATGTGGCACTTTGTGAACAGTGAACAGTCACTTGAAATCAATCTTTAAGCATTTCTGCGTATGCCATATATCAAAATAGCCAGTCTGCAATACATTCCATATAATGCTCACCACTCCGGGGTGTCACGGATCTCCCTTCAGTGTAGTCCTGGGGGCCGGCTGTATAGCGTCTTATGACCGGTGCCTTGCCTCTGTCAGGGATCGTGCTGCTGGAGTCTCGGCCAACTCCTAAGAGCGCAGCACTCAGTGGTGGGCACCGTTTGGGGGGACTGCAGCGCTGTCAAGCGGAGTCCCTTGGTCGGACCAACTTGGAATGATGGTGGTCTGTAAACCTCAAGTCCTTATTGTAGATGGCCCGATTGGCTTCTCACTGGTAGTTGTTATAACGGCTGTATGCGGTAAGCAGAGTGAGTAACCCGGCGGCGTTCCTCGTGCACAGGTCGCGCGCTCGGGAGATGGTTCACTGTAATAAATGCCTTGGATCTGGCGAATGATCGCTATTCTGTCAGAAGAGTGTTCTATAATAACAGGCTCAATATCGCAAAATTAAAATCGCTGGACGCAATTTTTGAATTGCGCAAGTAAGGGGGTTATTTACATAATTGAGTGTCCGTGCCAGAAACAATACGTGGGACGCACGTCACGGGCACTCAAAACCCGAATATTGGAACATCGTTACAATATTAAGAAACAAAATGAGAAACACCCCCTTTCTGCACATTTCAAACAATACCATCAAGGGAACCCAAATAATCTTAAATATATGGCCATACAACAAATTCAATATGACTGGAGGGGGGGTAATTTTATTAACAAAATGTCAAGAGCCGAGTCGAGGAAAATCTTCGAATTCGGCACCTTGGCCCCTAGAGGTCTGAACAGCGATCTAGAAATTTTTGGATTTTTGGACTGAAAGTGGGGTTGGTCCCTTTGGACGGTCTGTCGGCGTTTGACTGTTTCCCAGTACTCCGACAGACCCTTCGTCGGGCCCTTCCCAACTCTACTATAGAGAAAAGTTAGTAGCCCTAAATCTGCTTGTACAAATAGTATACACTTTTGAGTCTTTATGTGTCCCATTTTGCTGTCATATATGCATATTATTATTTAGAGATGCCCGATAGTTCATGTAATATATCTATTTTCTATGTTCACATTTCTATATCCATTTTTATTTTATTTTATTTCCAATTTTTATTATTATTTTCTATTATTATTTTCTATATATATATATATATATATTTTATATTTATTTTTATTTTTTATTTATTATTTTTTACTATTGCACATTTTATTTATTTTTTATACTTTATTTTATTTTATTTTTTATTTTTAAAATTAGATATTATATTAATATCAGTCTCAGTGGCATATTTACTGATATTTAATAGTATTAATAGTCCTAGCAGGGGTTTGTGATCTTTCCTTTATGTCTTTTTGTTATTATTATAATTATATATGGTTTATGAGGTTATATAGTTTGTATAAAAGTGTTGATATGTTCACAGACAAGCATAAAACGGTGTTTATTTATCTATTTCTTCTTTTTATATTTGGGTAGTTTTCACAATGGAAATCAATATATTTTTTGCTCAGAATGTAAGGTCATAGGTTAGGTCATTATGAAGGGGCGTTATTTAAGGTATTTAAACCACTAGTTTGTTATAGTTCACACGTTCCGCTGCTGAAGAAAAAACCGAGGAAGGTTTTGAAACGCGTCCAGCGATTTTAATTTTGCGATATTGAGCCTGTTATTATAGAACACTCTTCTGACAGAATAGCGATCATTCGCCAGATCCAAGGCATTTATTACAGTGAACCATCTCCCGAGCGCGCGACCTGTGCACGAGGAACGCCGCCGGGTTACTCACTCTGCTTACCGCATACAGCCGTTATAACAACTACCAGTGAGAAGCCAATCGGGCCATCTACAATAAGGACTTGAGGTTTACAGACCACCATCATTCCAAGTTGGTCCGACCAAGGGACTCCGCTTGACAGCACTGCATTCCCCCCAAACGGTGCCCACCACTGAGTGCTGCGCTCTTAGGAGTTGGCCGAGACTCCAGCAGCACGATCCCTGACAGAGGCAAGGCACCGGTCATAAGACGCTATACAGCCGGCCCCCAGGACTACACTGAAGGGAGATCCGTGACACCCCGGAGTGGTGAGCATTATATGGAATGTATTGCAGACTGGCTATTTTGATATATGGCATACGCAGAAATGCTTAAAGGAGTAATCCAGTGGTGATTCAGTGGTGAGCAACTTATCCCCTATCCTAAGGATAGGGGATAAGTTGCAGATCGCAGGGGGTCCGACCGCTGGGGCCCCCTGCGATCTCCTGTACGGAGCCCCGACAGCCCGCGGGAAGGGGGCGTGTCGACCTCCGCACGAGGCGGCGGCCGACACGCCCCCTCAATACAACTCTATGGCAGAGCCGAAGCGCTGCCTTCGGCAATCTCCGGCTCTGCCATAGAGATGTATTGAGGGGGCTTGTCGGCCGCCGCCTCGTGCGGGGGTCGACACCCGCTATCTCGGCGGAGAGCCGGGGCCCCGTACAGAGAGATCGCAGGGGGCCCCAGCGGTCGGACCCCCCGCGATCTCAAACTTATCCCCTATCCTTAGGATAGGGGATAAGTTTTTCACCACTGGACTACCCCTTTAAAGATTTATTTCAAGTGACTGTTCACTGTTCACAAAGTGCCACATTGTATCACTGTGTCGGTGAGATCTAGTTGCCAATGTTTGGACAGATACAGTACCACCGCATCAATTGATTAACTGGTATCTGTAGCGGCTACATTTTATCTTTTCTATATTGAAGATCTCTGGAAACAAGAGCATTTGAATGAACATTTATACTGTGCTGTTCCTCAGGATCAGTAGATCGCTATATTGATATCACAGGCTCAAATTGCATTTTATAGTTGTTATTATTTTTAGTTTTTTATATTGGGATTATCATATATTTATTGTGTATTTAATTAATTAGGGAGGTACAAGGGCCCTGTACATCCCTATTTAGTCTATTTTGCATTTTATATTAATATTAATAAATACTAATTAATTTAAACCAGATATCTTTGACCCTCGAGCCCCATTTATTTTTTCCATATAATTTACAAATCTGTTTAACTTTCTGGCATCTGTTGATTTAATAAAAAGTTTTCCACCGGAGTACTCCTTTAATGGCTATTTTCACATAAAGCAGCACAGTTTTGTGGGGATACTGTGACGTCAGGTAAAAATTCTACAGAAATCTTCTCCCCTCCCACAGAACTCCTGTCAGTTCCCTGCCCAGAGCTGCTACAGACAGCAGACTCTCTCTCCACACACACTTAACGGCACATGCTGTATTCATTCTCGGTGTGCTCCTCTGTCTGTGACATTGTTCTGCACAAGAAAGCATGCTGTAAAAACACCTAATTTATCCCTAAATTCTCCAATAAGGATATATTTGTGTATATTGCAGGGAGATGGTGATGTAGGCTGTAGGGGCTGGTCAGAGATGAAGACATCAGTTAGGGGGCTAGGCTTGAACTCCGTGACAAGATCCAGCGGCGCCTCCTGAGACAGTAGAGGATGATGCGTCGTGTTTGGAGGGAGAAGTCAAGGGAGCTGGAGACACCACTCCAGTAAAAATAAAAGAACTGCACAACTTCCTGCCAGAGATATTTCAAGGAGAAGTATGCTGAAGCCACTACAATGTGTGGAAGAATTACTATCAAAGTCATTTACTCGTCAGGAACTTTGAGACAAATATCCTTTCCTAATTTTTTTGGTATTTTGCTTATTTACAGGCTATACTCTTCAGGCAAAAAGTATTGGTCAAACAGTAATAGGCCCAGCAATAAGCTGATAAACAAGTGGATTCTTGTTCACTGGCTGATCACAAGGTTTCTACAAGTTTAAAAACGTCTTCATTGGTGGCATATTGCCCTTTGTAATAGGGCAAGTGCAGCCAACCAATGAGAGTAGAGGGCCACAGAGGATCCAGTGATCATTTGTGGCCTTGCTCACCCTATAGAAAGCTGTGTGCCCTCACAATTAATTTAATATGGTGTTCCCCACAAAAAATAATTTAATGTACTGTATTGTAGTTGATGTCAATATGACAATTTGTAATGTATTGTTATAAAAAAATAATTGTTTATACTAAAAACAAAAGAGAAGGTGACGACAGCACCAGGGATCAGCCTCTGTGCATGTGATCATCTAGGTGTTCAGCCCAAAGTTTAATGTACAAATGTCCAAAATCACAGCACCAACCAACCGGGCCTGGTTGGTGCTGTGATTTTGGACTTTTGTATACTAAAAAAACCAGTCACCATAACTCATGCCACTAGAAGAACCTTGTTCTTCTCATAAGTCTACTTATCTTGCGTGCGACCAAGACAAAGTACAGGAAATGCAAATAAGACAAGCAAGACTCTGCTGGGGCAAAAGAGAGTAAGGGCTAGCACCCCTCCTCCTCACAGAATAGCTGACATGATGATCAGGGGAATGGGGCAAAAATCTGGACTTTCAAAAATAGAAAATGACACTTTAACCACATGGATAACTTCAGCAATGATTTTTTAATTTTTTTTGACAGGTATGTCACTTACAGTTCCCATCTTCGAGATAATGCTGTCTGTATCCAAATCTTTATTGAAATTAATCACAATTTTTAATACTTAATAAGCTACAATGTTGTTACAGATGTTCATAAAGTGAGTATAACCATACCTTTATCGCTTCTCTTCCTTCTTTTATAACTTACTAGCTGAATACCCAGCGTTGCCAAGTTTTTCCTTCCTAATCCCTGTTGTGGGGGAAACTCAACAGAGGAAGCTTTTGACTTCATATCCCATCCTCATATATTGTTGTCATATCCCGTCCTCCTATCTCGAACCTCCTATCTCGTCCTCCTATCTCGACCATCCAGTCCTCATATTCTAACCTCCTATCCCGACCCGTAATAGGTGTACCAGTTATTGAAATATCTCCAGCCGTACGGAAGTTATGTGGGAACATACATTTCCCATTGATTTGCATGGGACTTTAAACAAAAACCCCGACCCTCACAAATAGGGGTAGTTAAGGGTTAAATTAACTATCCTATATTTTAAGTGGACATATAAGTAACATGTGACCAAGTATTATGGAAATATCTCCAGACGTTTGGAAGTTATGCAGTAACATATATTTCCCATAGAATTGTATGGGACTTTAAACAAAAAAAACCACCCTGGCAAATGGGGGTGGGTAAGGGTTAAATCACCTATCCTATGTTTGTTGTTGACATATAAGTAACATGTGTGCCAAGTTTCATGTTAATATCTTTAGCCATTTGGACGTGATTGTGGAACATACACACATAGGCCCAGATTTATCAAACTGTGAGAGAAAAAGTGGAGAGATGTTTCCACAGCAGCCAATCACAGCTCAGCTAACGAGCTCTGGTAAAGTGAAAGCTGAGCTGTGATTGGTCGCTGTGGGAAAATCTCTCCACTTTTTCTCTCACACAGTTTGATAAATCCCGGCCATTGAGTTTTATTTATATAATACATTTATCCAGCAGTCTGGCACAGTCGGATATGCTTGGCTTGGGGTTCACAAAGCCCCGCCTATCCGCTCCTTTCCTCGCTGAGACCGCTGTGTAGTAAGACACAGCGCATCCACAGAGCATGCACCCTTCCCTTCCTCTAGTACTGCACCTGCGCATTGCACATGCGCTCTCCTTTTTCTGCGAATCAAGGAAAACTTTACATCAGCGGTGCGTGCTCATCAGGAAGGGCGCATTCGCTGTGTCTTACTACACAGTGATCCAGCGCTGAAAGGAGAGGATAGGCGTGGCGGCGGCGGGGCTTTGCAAACCCCAAGCCACGCCTATCCGACTGTGCCTGACCGCTGGATAAATGTATTTTATCTATCTATATATATAAAACTTAGTGCGTGTGTATGTATGTGTGTGTGTATGTATGTATGTGTGTATGTTCCAGCATCACGTCCAAACGGCTGAAGATATTAACATGAAACTTGGCACACGTTACTTATATGTCAACAACAAACATAGGATAGGTGATTTAACCCTTACTCACCCCCATTTGCCAGGGGCGGGGTTTATGTTTGACGCCCCATACAAGTCTATGGGAAATATATGTTACTGCATAACTTCCAAATGGCTGGAGATATTCCGATAATACTTGGTCACATGTTACTTATATGTCCACTTAAAATACAGGATAGTTAATTTAACTCTTAACTACCCCCATTTGTCAGGGTCAGGGTTTTTGTTTAAAGTCCCATGCAAATCAATGGGAAATGTATGTTACACAAACTGATAGACCAAAAAGGAACCTCTAAAATATAGCTTTTAATTTGTTTAAATGTTAAAAAAAATCACTATAGTGAAAAAAGTGAAATAGAAGTAAATTAAACTAGAAAAGATGAAAAATATACTCAAAAATCCAAATGCCGTAGTTACGGGCCATCATGTAGTCCAAAGAGTCCAAATGAATATGTAGTAGCCTCAGCGGCACAGTTCATATATGTAGAACTCTAACTGGACAATTCCGAATATATGTAGCAGTTCACATAGGATGCATAGAACAATCTTCATAAGTTGCAGTTCACACAAGATGTTGATCAATATTATTCCACAGAAGCACAGAGACTCCGATAAGAATACTTCACCATGAACCACTCTAAGAATCTTCAAATGCTCAGGATAACAGAATATTCAGCTCAAACCATTCGTAAAGGATACAGTACTCAATTTAAGCACAGCATTTGTTTATATCTCATGCGTTAGACATGCATTAATTGCGACCAGTACTGCAGCTCTCCTATGATATGAGATGATAAAGTAAACCACTGTCCACATTATGCGGTAAGTATCAGATCATAATAAATATATATATATATATATATATATATATATATATATATATATATATATATATATATATATATATATATATATATATACCGTATATACTCGAGTATAAGCCGAGTTTTTCAGCACGATTTTTCGTGCTGAAAACATCCCCCTCGGCTTATACTCGAGTGAACTCTCCACCCGCAGTGGTCTTCAACCTGCGGACCTCCAGAGGTTTCAAAACTACAACTCCCAGCAAGCCCGGGCAGCCATCAGCTGTCCGGGCTTGCTGGGAGTTGTAGTTTTGAAACCTCCGGAGGTCCGCAGGTTGAAGACCACTGCGGCCTTCGACATCATCCAGCCCCCTCTCACCCCCTTTAGTTCTGAGTACTCACCTCCGCTCGGCGCTGGTCCGGTCCTGCAGGGCTGTCCGGTGAGGAGGTGGTCCGGTGGGATAGTGGTTCCGGGCTGCTATCTTCACCGGGGAGGCCTCTTCTAAGTGCTTTGGGCCCGGCCCCAGAATAGTCACGTTGCCTTGACAACGACGCAGAGGTGCGTTCATTGCCAACGTACTTCTGCGTCGTTGTCAAGGCAACGCCTCTATTCCGGGCCGGAAGCGCGGAGAAGAGGCGCCCCCGGTGAAGATAGCAGCCCGAAACCACTATCCCACCGGACCACCTCCTCTCCGGACAGTCCTGCAGCACCGGACCAGCGCCGAGCGGAGGTGAGTACTGTACAGAACTAAAGGGGGGTGAGAGGGGGCTGGATGATGTTGAAGGCCACAGTGGTCTTCAACCTGCGGACCTCCGGAGGTTTCAAAACTACAACTCCCAGCAAGCCCGGACAGCCGATGGCTGCCCGGACTTGCTGGGAGTTGTAGTTTTGAAACTTCTGGAGGTCCGCAGGTTGAAGACCACTGAGGGCGGATGATGAGAAGAGGATGATGAAGGGGGGGTGTGGGATGATGACAAGAGGATGATGAAGGGGGGTGTGTGGGATGATGACAAGGGGATGATGAAGGGGGATGTGTGGGATGATGACAAGGGGATGATGAAGGGGGCTGGGGATGATGACAAGGGGATGATGAAGGGGGGATGTGTGGGATGATGACAAGGGGATGATGACAGGTGATGATGATGAGGGTCTGGATGATGACAGGCGGTGATGATGATGAAGATGTTAATGACAGGTCTGGATGATGACAGGGGGGGATGATGTATTTCCCACCCTAGGCAATAACTTTTCCTGGGATTTTGGGTTGAAATTAGGGGTCTCGGCTTATACTCGGGTCGGCTTATACTCGAGTATATACGGTAGATCCTCATCAACAGTCCAATCTGCTCTTGAGCACCACATTAGCACTGCCAGTTCACATGTAGAAGTATCGATGTATCAATTATTGTACTTAAAACACCTCGTAGCACTTATTCCAGGATATAGATCAAGATATATCTATTGAATAATGGACATGCTATTGCTAATATAATGCATTGGAGAATAGTTCCAATACTGATCACCACATATTGCATTTTCTAACTAAAGTTAGAGTTCTACATATATGAACTGTGCTGCTGAGGCTACTACATATTCATTTGGACTCTTTGGACTACATGATGGCCCGTAACTACTTGGATTTTTGAGTATATTTTTAATTTTTTCATTTTTTCTAGTTTCATTTACTTCTATTTCACTTTTTTCACTATAGTGATGTTTTAACATTTATACAAATTAAAAGCTATATTTTAGAGGTTCCTTTTTGGTCTATCAGTTTGTGTAACTATTGGGAGACCTAACTTATACACATTTATATCAGTGCAGAAATGTATGTTCCCACATAACTTCCGTACGGCTGGAGATATTTCAATACCTGGTACACATATTACGGGTCGGGATAGGAGGTCTGGATATGATGATGGGATAGATGGACGGGATATGAAGTCAAAAGTTTCCTCCTTTGTTTATTTTCCTCCCCAACAAGGATTAGGAAGGAAAAACCGGGCAACGCCGGGTACTCAGCTAGTAAGTTATAAAAGGAGGAAGAGAAGCGATAAAGGTATGGTTACACTCACGTTATGGACATCTGTAACATTGTAGTAGTCTGGGGGGCTAAAAAAATCATGACAGTTGTGCTTTAAGATGACAATACTGATATCATTACATCTACAAACTACACAATAATTCAAGGAAAAATAGGCAAACTGGACATTTACACTTCTGTAAAATAAAGGAAACAATGATGGGCACCAGATCTGAAAACCATTGCCTACTAAATAAATAGGGCTCTTCAAGCTGCTGTGAAATAGAAGGTGGGTGGCAGCCCACAGTTCACTTTGTATCTCTTTTATGTATCTGAGCCCTTACAGCGGTACCTCCTGGACTGTGTGGATGGTGGCTCTGGCTGTAGGGGTTGTGTATCTCTTTTATGTATCTGAGCCCCTTACAGCGGTACCTCCTGGACTGTCTGGATGGTGGCTCTGGCTGTAGGGGTTGTGTATCTCTTTTATGTATCTGAGCCCCTTACAGCGGTACCTCCTGGACTGTCTGGATGGTGGCTCTGGCTGTAGGGGACGTGTATCTCTTTTATGTATCTGAGCCCCTTACAGCGGTACCTCCTGGACTGTCTGGATGGTGGCTCTGGCTGTAGGGGACGTGTATCTCTTTTATGTATCTGAGCCCCTTACAGCGTTACCTCCTGGACTGTCTGGATGGTGGCTCTGGCTGTAGGGGACGTGTATCTCTTTTTATGTATCCGAGCCCCTTACAGCGGTACCTCCTGGACTGTCTGGATGGTGGCTCTGGCTGTAGGGGACATGTATCTCTTTTTATGTATCCGAGCCCCTTACAGCGGTACCTCCTGGACTGTCTGGATGGTGGCTCTGGCTGTAGGGGACATGTATCTCTTTGGAGTGTAGTAGCTGGAGCTTGAAGTCCAATGTCTGGAGAGATTTGTATAGTATAATCCTTGGCAGGATAAATGGTCAGAAATGCTTCTTGCTAAAGATCTCTCTTCATTTTCATCCACATTTTCCTATATATTTAGTTGAGGAGATTTACAGACTTATCTGTCAGACAACTTGTCTCCTGCAAAATAAATAAAGAAATAATTCAGTCATATGATGGTTTCCCTAATTAATTTGCCCAATTAAACAAATAGCCAATATATTAACCACTTCCAATCTACACCCCATAAACTATTGGCCTGAATTCTGCACCAGAGGCCTGTTAACCCCTTCAGGACACCGCCCATCTTTGTCTTGATAACAAAGACAATTTTCATCTTTGTATTCTCATTTTTTCTTTCTCCGCCATTTAAGAGCCAAAATATTTTTACTTTTCCATCCACAGAGCCATATGAGGGCTTATTTTTGTGCAATCAATTTTACCATAAAATGTATGGCACAGCCAGAAATATTATACATTATTTGTGGCAGGAAATTAAAAAGAAAACAGCAATTTAGCAAATTTGTGGGCTTTTAATTTTACACAGTACACTTTATGGTAACACTGACCATATTTTTCTTTATCTTGTGGGTTAATATGATTACAATGATACCCATCTTTACATGCTCTTCTATTATTGTACTACTTAAAATAAGGTTAATATATGTTTAAAATGTCACTTATTTGACCCCCTAGAACAGGGGTCCTCAAACTATGGCCCGCGGGCCACATGCGGACCGCCGAGGACATTTATCCGGCCCCCGGCTGCCTGGGACATCCCTGTGTCCCGAAAGATGTTTTCGGGACACAGGGATGCACTCTCGGAGACCCCGCGTTTACTTAAAAAATGCAGGGGCTGCCGGGAAGGTGGTGCACGCAGGGATGTCACTGACGCCGTGTGTGCGCCCATAGCAACGGAGCGCGGAGGAGCGGGGCAGCGATGAGGACGTGCGCTGGCCAGCTAGGTAAGTGTTACCAGCGGCACGTCAGCTTCGGTGCTTCGACCACCGCTCCTTCGGTACCGGCACTTACTGCTATGTCTGGACCGGAGGAGCGGTGGTCGGAGCTCTGAAGTGGGGCAGGACACAGGCAAACAGCCTCCAGCCATACAGTGAATGGCTGGAGGCTGAATGTCTGTGGGGGAACATACTGCACCTAATGTGGGGAGCTATACTTCACCTAATTTGGGGGATCTATTCTGCACCTAATGTGGGGGATCTATACTGCACCTAATGTGGGGGATCTATACTGCTCCTAATGTGGGGAGCTATACTGCACCTAATGTGGGGAGCTATACTGCACCTAATGTGGGGAGCTATACTGCACCTAATGTGGGGAGCTATACTGCACCTAATGTGGGAGCTATACTGCACCTAATGTGGGGGAGCTATACTGCACCTAATGTGGGGGAACATTATACTGCACCTAATGTGGGGGAGCTATACTGCACCTAATGTGGGGAGCTATACTGCACCTAATTTGGGGGATCTATACTGCACCTAATTTGGGGGTTCTATACTGCCCCTAATGTGGGGGAACTGTATTGCACCTAATGTGGGGAGATCTATACTGCACCCAATGTGGGGGATCTATACTGCTCCTAATGTGGGGGATCTATACTGCACCTAATGTGGGGAGCTATACTGCACCTAATGTGGGGAGCTATACTGCACCTAATGTGGGGAGCTATACTGCACCTAATGTGGGGAACTATACTGCACCTAATGTGGGGGAGCTATACTGCACCTAATGTGGGGGAACATTATACTGCACCTAATGTGGGGGGGAGCTATACTGCACCTAATGTGGGGAGCTATACTGCACCTAATGTGGGGGATCTATACTGCACCTAATGTGGGAGATCTATACTGCACCTAATGTGGGGGAGCTATACTGCACCTAATGTGGGGAGAACTATACTGCACCTAATGTGGGGAGATCTATACTGCACCTAATATGGGGGAACATTATACTGCACCTAATGTTGGGGAACATAATACTGCACCTAATGTGGGGGAACATTATACTGCACCTAATGTGGGGGAACATTATACTGCTCCTAATATTGGGGAACATTATACTGCACCTAATGTGGGGGGAAATTATACTGCACCTAATGTGGGGGGGAAATTATACTGCACCTAATGTGGGGGAACTGTACTGCACCTAATGTGGTGGAACTGTACTGCACCTAATGTGGGGGAACTGTACTGCATCTGATGTGGGGAGCTATACTGCACCTAATTTGGGGGATCTATACTGCACCTAATTTGGGGGATCTATACTGCCCCTAATGTGGGGGAACTGTATTGCACCTAATGTGGGGAGATCTATACTGCACCTAATGTGGGGGATCTATACTGCTCCTAATGTGGGGGATCTATACTGCACCTAATGTGGGGAGCTATACTGCACCTAATGTGGGGAGCTATACTGCACCTAATGTGGGAGCTATACTGCACCTAATGTGGGGAGCTATACTGCACCTAATGTGGGGAACTATACTGCACCTAATGTGGGGGAGCTATACTGCACCTAATGTGGGGGAACATTATACTGCACCTAATGTGGGGGGAGCTATACTGCACCTAATGTGGGGAGCTATACTGCACCTAATGTGGGGGATCTATACTGCACCTAATGTGGGAGATCTATACTGCACCTAATGTGGGGGAGCTATACTGCACCTAATGTGGGGAGAACTATACTGCACCTAATGTGGGGAGATCTATACTGCACCTAATATGGGGGAACATTATACTGCACCTAATGTTGGGGAACATAATACTGCACCTAATGTGGGGGAACATTATACTGCACCTAATGTGGGGGAACATTATACTGCACCTAATGTGGGGGAACATTATACTGCTCCTAATGTTGGGGAACATTATACTTCACCTAATGTGGGGAAAATTATACTGCACCTAATGTGGGGGGGAAATTATACTGCACCTAATGTGGGGGAACTGTACTGCACCTAATGTGGTGGAACTGTACTGCACCTAATGTGGGGGAACTGTACTGCATCTAATGTGGGGAGCTATACTGCACCTAATTTGGGGGAGCTATACTGCACCTAATGTGGGGAGATCTATACTGCACCTAATGTGGGGGAACATTATACTGCACCTAATGTGGGGGAACATTATACTGCACCTAATGTGGGGGAACATTATACTGCACCTAATGTGGGGAGCTATACTGCACCTAATGGAGGGGGGGGACATTATACTGCACCTAATGTGGAGGAACATTATACTGCACCTAATGTGGGGGAACTGTACTGCACCTAATGTGGGGGAACTGTACTGCACCTAATGTGGGGGAATTGTACTGCACCTAATGTGGGGGAATTGTACTGCACCTAATGTGGGGGAAATGTACTGCACCTAATGTGGGGGAAATGTACTGCACCTAATGTGGGGGAATTGTACTGTACCTAATGTGGGGGAATTGTACTGCACCTAATGTGGGGGAATTGTACTGCACCTAATGTGGGGGAACTGTACTGCACCTAATGTGGGGGAACTGTACTGCACCTAATGTGGGGGAATTTTACTGCACCTAATGTGGGGGAACTGTACTGCACCTAATGTGGGGGAACTGTACTGCACCTAATGTGGGGGAACTGTACTGCACCTAATGTGGGGGAACTGTACTGCACCTAATGTGGGGGAACTGTACTGCACCTAATGTGGGGGAATTGTACTGCACCTAATGTGGGGGAACTGTACTGCACCTAATGTGGGGGAACTGTACTGCACCTAATGTGGGGGAACTGTACTGCACCTAATGTGGGGGAACTGTACTGCCAACCCTAATGTGTGGGGATCTATACTGCCAACCTAATGTGGGGGGAACTGTGCTGCGTGCTTAAAGTGGTAGTCCACTAATAAGATATATAAGTGTGCATAGGAATTTATTCATGTTTTTTTTATCTTTAGTCCGGCCCTCCAAAGGTCTGAGGGACCGTGAACTGGCCCCCCGTTTAAAAAGTTTGAGGACCCCTGCCCTAGAACTCTTATTCTTCCATATATGCAGCTGAATGAGGCTCTATTTTTGTGCCATGATCTGTAGCTTTCAGTGGTACTTTTATTTTTTTTAAGGATGTGACTTTTTTAATCATTTATTTTATATAATGACCAATAATTTGTACTTTTGGACTTTTTTTTTTTACATTTATCTGTGCTCCGTAGGGGATCATTAATATATTTTAATAGTTCAGACATTTCCATACGCGATGATATCAGATATGTATGTGTGGTTTTGTTTATTTTTATATGTAAAAAGAAATTATAAATTTTTTATTGGTGGCACTATCTATTGATTTCTATTACTGTTCGATGATCAGTGATATCAGCAATCCACTTGTATAGCCTGCCTGAAGGCAAATCATGCCCTGCATCTTGGAAGAGTGACATGAAGCAGGTAAGGAGACCTCTGGCTACTATCTTGACCCGTGGTCTGAGAATCAGTATAGATCACGGCATCTAAAGGGTTAACGGTGGTCATTAGCGTGATCGCTGATGTTTACCATTAGCGGCATCAGCAGGGACCTGCAATCTATGAAGGGAGTGCATCTCCTGCTTCATTGATCGTACACGCCACAGTTAATGAACACCCTGCAGCCAGGGCCGTACATTTATGCCCTGTGTCCTCTAGGGGTTAATATACACGCTGGATTTGATGGCATTGCAGGTATTCCTGCAGGTTCGGGCATAGATAATGTGTTCCATAATAATCCATGCCCCAAGAATAAACAGGGAGGGTGGGCAGAGCACAGGATAGGCAGGGAGTGCGGAGAGAACACAGGAAAGCTGGTGAGGGCAAGCAGAGAGAGGGGGCGAGTCTGCTGATGCAGTTGGGTGCGTAACAGGTATGTCACCTCGGTTTGGCTTCTCTTTCCCTATAGTTGCAGCGTTGTCTATTACATTGGAACCTCAGTGAGTGGGAACTTGGGAGAAGGAGCTGGTAACTGCTCCACTCTGCAAATTATTTTTCAATCCATTGACATATCTGTTACTCTTAAACTTGAGTTATAGCCACAGCACAGAAAACAAGATTGTATAACTGCAAATCACAAATGTTTTCATTGCTGGTAACGGCACTAAAATTACAAGAGAAGAAAATAAAATGCATTTTTATCAAATAACTTTCTATTGTTGCAGTACAGTTCCCCCCCCCCCCCCCCCCCCCCACATTAGGTTGGCAGTATAGTTCCCCCCACATTAGGTTGGCAGTATAGTTCCCCCCACATTAGGTAGGCAGTATAGTTCCCCCCACATTAGGTTGGCAGTATAGTTCCCCCCACATTAGGTTGGCAGTATAGTTCCCCCCACATTAGGTTGGCAGTACAGTTCCCTCCACATTAGGTTGGCAGTGTAGTTCCCCCACATTAGGTTGGCAGTATAGTTCCCCCACATTAGGTTGGCAGTATAGTTCCCCCACATTAGTTTGGCAGTACAGTTCCCCCCACATTAGGTTGGCAGTACAGTTCCCCCACATTAGGTTGGCAGTACAGTTCCCCCCACATTAGGTTGGCAGTACAGTTCCCCCCACATGAGGTTGGCAGTACAGTTCCCCCCACATGAGGTTGGCAGTACAGTTTCCCCCCCACATTAGGTTGGCAGTACAGTTCCCCCCACATTAGGTTGGCAGTAGTTTCCCCCCACATTAGGTTGGCAGTATAGTTCCCCCCACATTAGGTTGGCAGTACAGTTCCCCCCACATTAGGTTGGCAGTACAGTTCCCCCCACATTAGGTTGGCAGTGTAGTTCCCTCACATTAGGTTGGCAGTATAGTTCCCCCACATTAGGTTGGCAGTATAGTTCCCCCACATTAGGTTGGCAGTATAGTTCCCCACATTAGTTTGGCAGTACAGTTCCCCCCACATTAGGTTGGCAGTACAGTTCCCCCCACATTAGGTTGGCAGTACAGTTCCCCCCACATGAGGTTGGCAGTACAGTTCCCCCCCACATGAGGTTGGCAGTACAGTTCCCCCCACATGAGGTTGGCAGTACAGTTTCCCCCCACATTAGGTTGGCAGTACAGTTCCCCCACATTAGGTTGGCAGTACAGTTCCCCCACATTAGGTTGGCAGTACAGTTACCCCAAAGATATACAACATTCTTGCACCAGCCCTGCTTGCTAATTTTTGTGCTACTTTGTTGTATTGATTTGACCCATAGCTTGTCTTCACACTGCATTTGCCTTGTAAATCTGTATGTTGCTTACCTGGACTGCCTGACCATTCTGACCACCCTAAAGTCCAGTTTGGTGCTGCTGTTTAAGGCAGATCGTCCAAGCAGTGAGGGGCAAAAGGGGAGATTCATCAAAACGTGTGCAGAGGAAAAGTTGACCAGTTGCCCATAGCAACCAATAAGATCGCTTCTTTAATTTTTTTTTAAAAGGCCTATAAAAAATAAATGGTCTGATTGGTTGCTATGAGCAACTAGTCAACCTTTCCTTATCACAGGTCTTGATGAATCTCCCTCAGAGGGTTCGGGCAAACGCCAGTCTGCACCCCTTCCTGCCCCGGATGTGATAACAGGTGCAGAAAATGCCTGATAAATGACATTAATTAAAAGGCTATAGATTCTTAAATGTTGTGCCTGGTGGAACTTTACTGAAGACTGATGCGTAAAATGCCGGTCTTAGTAAACTGTTCCCACTAAATCTGAGGATCCCTTTTCCCAGCTGCCAGATGTTGAATCATCTACCATAAAGTCAATTGAAGTTTCTACCCCCAGAACTTCTGATTTACTTTTCCCAGCCTGCTTTTTGCCTGAAAAGATATTTCAAATGAAGAAAAGCTTGAAATGTTTAACTTTTTGAGCCATATCTTATTCTTTGTGTTTTTAGCAAAGGGCATATGAAATTTAAACTTTCAACATAACATAATGCACTTTCCCTTATATATATATTTAAAATTGGAGAGTAGTCTCTTTTTGTATGATTTGCAGTCTTTTTTCTTCTGGTGTGGGATCTGGATAGTAACCTTTGCCCAGTATTGGATCCGCCAGGGTGTAAAATACTCTAGGTACGTCTCTAAGCTACAGACATTGAAATAGAGCAATGGTACCTGTGTATGCGATATGTAAATGAGGAAAATTACTTAAAATAAAAAAAAATTACAATTCATACCTATTAACCTGTTGATAACACAGGACAAATATGGCAGTCATCGGTGCGTGGGTCAGGCTTGGGACTTGAGTTCACTTCATACCTGGTGGTTTCTAATAATTAGCACAGAGCAATCTCTGATGTCAGCTATTAACCATTTAGATGCCAATGATGTCTTGAAAACATGATTTTTAGCTCTGCACATGTCCATAAACTGTGGTCAAGCACTCCTCTGTTTTGGCAGACAATCCAATTTATTTTCAATGGCATTGTTGTGCACCATGGAACATTTCAAGTTGTTGAACGCCACCTTTGAATTATAACGTGGTCCCAAATTAGTTGCAAATTTTCTTAGCTCCCAAATACTTTTAAGTTTATTACTATAAACATAAAAATAATTGCAAGGAACTTATTTTGGGGTACTCTGGTGGAAAACTTTTTTTTTGTTAATGAACTGGTGCTAGAAAGTTAAACAGATTTGTAAATCACTTCTATTTAAAAAAAATCTTGATCAATACAGTACTTATTAGCAGCTGTATGCTACAGAGGAAATGTATTTTCTTTTTGAATTTCTTTCTTGTGTGGTCCACAGTTCTCTCTGCTGACACCTCTGTCCGTGTCAGGAACTGTCCAGAGCACATAGATTTGCTATGGGGATTTTCTCCTGCTCTGGACAGTTCCTGATACGGGCATCAGGTGTCAGCAGAGAGCACTGTGGGCAAGACAAAAAAGAAATTCAAATAGAAAAGAATTTCCTCTGTAGCATACAGCTCCTAAAAGTACTGGAAGGATATATTTTTTAATAGAAGTAATTTACAACTCTGTTTAAATTTCTGGCACCCGTTGATTTAAAAAAAAAAATTTCCTCCGGAGTATCCCTTTAACTCCTTAACCACGGACGTAAATGTACGTCCTGGTTTTGCGGTCCTTCACGCACCAGGACGTACATTTATGCCCTGTGTATGACCTCGAGCATCAGAGCGGTGCTCGCATCATACACAGCAGGTCCAAGCTGCTAGATCGAGCAGACCAGAGCAGAAGATGACCGATAATACTGATCAGTGCTATGTCCTATGCAATTTTTTTTATAAACATATTTGGTATCGCCGCGTGCGTAAATGTCCAAATGTCAAAATATAATGTTAATGATCTCGTACGGTGAACGGCGTAAACGTAAAAAATAAAAATTTACATTAAAAAAATTTAGCTTTTTTGTCACATTTTATTTAAAAAAACTGAATAAAAAATTATCTAAAAGTTTTATATAAATGCAAATGTAGTATCGATAAAAAGTACAGATGACGGCGCAAAAATTTTGCCCTCGCACCGCCCTATATACGGAAAAATGACAAAGCTATAGGTGGTCAAAATAGGGCAATTTTAGATTACTGATTTTGTACAAAAAGTTTTAGATTTTTTTTTAAGTGGTACAAAAATATAAAAGTATCTAGCCATGGGTATCATTTTAATTGTATTGACCCACAGAATAAAGAACACGTCATTTTTTACCGTAAAGTGTACAGTGTGAAAACGAAACCCTCCAAAATGTGCAAAATTGTGGTTTTCATTAAAATTTCCTCACTAAAAAAATATTTTTTGGGGTTCTCCGTATATTTGATGGTAAAATGAGAGGTTTCATTACAAAGTACAATTGGTCACACAAAAAACAAGCCCTTATATGGGTCTGTAGATGGAAATATAAAAGAGTTATGGATTTTAAAAGGCGAGGAGGAAAAAACAAAAACGCAAAAATAAAATTGGCCTGGTCCTTAACCCCTTAAGGACCAGGGGGGTTTTCCGTTTTTACACTTTCATTTTTTCCTCCTTACCTTTAAAAATCATAACTCTTTCAGTTTTGCACCTAAAAATCCATATGATGGCTTATTTTTTTCGCCACCAATTCTACTTTGTAATGACGTCAGTCATTTTACCCAAAAATCTACGGCAAAACGAAAAAAAAAATCATTGTGAGACAAAATTGAAAAAAAAATCTGCCATTTTGTAACTTTTGGGGGCTTCTGTTTCTACGCCGTACATTTTTCGGTAAAAATTACACCTTATCATTATTCTGTCCATACGAGTAAAATGATTCCCTATTTTTATAGGGTTGATTTTATCGTATTTCTGGAAAAAATCATAACTACATGCAGGAAAATGTATACGTTTAAAATTGTCATCTTCTGACCCCTATAACTTTTTATTTTTCTGCATATAGTGCAGTATGAGGGCTCATTTTTTGCGCCGTGATCTGAAGTTTTTAGCGGTACCATTTTTGCATTGATCGGACTTGTTTATCGCTTTTTATTCTTTTTTTCATGATGTAAAAAGTGACCAAAAATACACTATTTTGGACTTTGGAATTTTTTTGCGTGTACGCCATTGACCAAGCGGTTTAATTAATTATATATTTTTATCATTCGGACATTTCCGCACACTGCCATACCACATATGTTTATTTTTATTTACACAGTTTTTTTTTTAAATTGGAAAAGGGGGGTGATTCAAATTTTTATTAGGGGAGGGGTTAAATGATCTTTATTCACTTTTTTTCCTCACATTTTTTTTGCAGTGTTATAGCTCCCATAGGAGACTATAACACTGCACACACTGATCTTCATCATTGATCACTGGTTTCTCATATGAAACCAGTGATCAATGATTCTCCAGCTTGACTGCTCATGCCTGGATCTCAGGCACTGAGCAGTCATTCAGCGATCGGACACCAGGAGGCGAGGTAGGAGACCCTCCTCTTGTCCCAGAGCTGTTCGGGATGCCACGATTTCGCCGCGGACATCCCGAACAGCCCCCTAACCCCCCAGCTAACCGGCAGTGATTTACTTTCACTTTAGACGCGGCGTTCAAAGTCTAAAGGGTTAATAGCGCGTGGCATCAATGCTGCGCGCTATTAGCCACGGGTCCCGGTTGTCAGAGGCCGGGCCCAACCCGCTATGACGCGGGGCCACGTCATGGCCCCGCATTCTAGAAAGGGAAAGAACTCAGGACGTACCGGTCCCGGTGTTTAAAACGGGGTCACGCTGTGACCCCGCATCACACCGGGTCAGTCCCGGCTGCTAACGATTGCCGGGACCCTGGGCTAATAGCGTGCGGCACCAATGGTTGTGCAGCGTGCTATTAACCTTTTAGACGCTGCCATCAAAGTTGATCGCCGCGTCTAAAAATAAAGTAAACGCTTCCCGGCAGCTCAGTCAGGCTGATCGGGACATCCCGATAAAACCGCGAAGTTCCAATCAGCTAGGATGCGAGCTGAGACCCCCTTACCTTGCTCCGTCGCGTCTGATCTGGGTTTGATTGCTCCAAGCCTGAGCTACAGGCTTGAGCAATGGAGCCCCTATCTCGCTGATCCATGCAAAGCTATGGCTTTGCAGGGATCAGGGTAAAAGATCAGTGTGTGCAGTGTTATAGCCCCCTATGGGAGCTATAACTGCAAAAAAAGTGAAAAAAAAGTTAACAAAGGTCATTTAACCCCTTCCCTAATAAAAGTTTTAATTACCCCCCTTTTCCTATAAAAAAAAAAAAAAATGTGTATATAAAAATAAACATATGTGGTATAGCCGCGTGTGGAAATGTCCGAACTATAAAAATATATCGTTAATTAAATTGCACTTTCAATGGCGTATGCGCAAAAAAATTCCAAAGTCCAAAATAGTGTCTTTTTTGGTGACTTTTTATATCATGAAAAAATGAATAAAAAGCGATCAAAAAGTCAGATCAATACAAAAATGGTACCGATAAAATCTTCAGAACACGGCGCGAAAAATGAGCCCTCATACCGGCCTGTACACGAAAAATAAAAAAGTTATAGGGGTCAGAAGATGAGAATTTTTAACATATAAATTTTCCTGCATGTGTTAGGATTTTTTTCCTAAGTACGACAATATCCAACCTATATAAGTAGGGTATCTTTTTAACCATATGGACCTACAGAATAAAGATAAGGTGTTATTTTTACCAAAAAATGCACTGCGTAGAAACGGAAGCCCCCAAAAGTTACAAAATGAAATTTTTTCTTCAATTTTGTCGCACAATGAAATATTTTTCCCGTTCCACCGTGGATATTTGGGTAAAATGACTGTCACTGCAAAGTAGAATTGGTGGCGCAAAAAATAAGCCCTCATATGGATTTTTATGTGCAAAATTGAAAGCTTTATGATTTTTAGGTGACGAGGAAAAAATGAAAATGGAAAAATGGAAAAACCCTGCGTCCTTAAGGGTTTAAGAGGTTAAAGGGGTACTCCGGTGGAAAACTTTTTTTTTTTTAATCAACTGGTGCCATAAAGTTAAACAGATTTGTAAATTACTTCTATTAAAATATCCTAACCCATGGGTACTTATTAGCTGCTGAATACTACAGAGGAGATTATTTTCTTTTTGGAACACAGTGCTCTCTGCTGACATCTCTGTCCATTTTAGGAACTGACCAGAGCAGCATATGTTTGCTATGGGGATTTTCTCCTACTCTGGACAGTTCCTAAAATGGACAGAGATGTCAGCAGCGAGCACTGTGCTCGTAATTCAGCAGAGAGCTCTGTGTTCCAAAAAGAAAATAATTTCTTCTGTAGTATTCAGCAGCTAATAAGTACTGGAAGGGTTAAGATTTTTTAATAGAAGTAATTTACAAATCTGTTTAACTTTCTGGCACCTGTTGATTTAACCCCTTAAGGACACATGACGTACTGGAACGTCATGTGTCCACTCCCGATCTATAACGCGGGGCCACGGCGTGGCCCCGCGTCATAGCGGGTCGGGCCCGGCCTCTAACAACGGCCGGGACCCGTGGCTAATAGCGCGCGGCATTGATCGCTGTGCCGCGCGCTATTAACCCTTTAGACGCGGCGTTCAAAGTTGAACGCCGCGTCTAAAGTGAAACCGAAAGCATCCCGGCTAGCTCAGTGGGCTGTTCGGGATAGCCGCGGTGAAATCGCGGCATCCCGAACAGCTGACAGGACAGCGGGAGGGCCCCTTCCTGCCTCCTCGCTGTCCGATCGCCGAATGACTGCTCAGTGCCTGAGATCCAGGCATGAGCAGTCATCCGGCAGAATCGTTGATCACTGGTTTCTTATGAGAAACCAGTGATCAACATAGAAGATCAGTGTGTGCAGTGTTATAGGTCCCTATGGGACCTATAACACTGCAAAAAAAAAGTGAAAAAAAAAAGTGAATAAAGATCATTTAACTCCTCCCCTATTAAAAGTTTGAATCACCCCCCTTTTCCAATAAAAAAAAAACACAGTGTAAATAAAAATAAAAATAAACATATGTGGTATCACCGCGTGCGGAAATGTCCGAATTATAAAAATATATCATTAATTAAACCGCTCGGTCAATGGCGTGCGCGCAAAAAAATTCCAAAGTCCAAAATAGTGCATTTTTGGTCACTTTTTATATCATTTAAAAATGAATAAAAAGTGATCAATAAGTCCTATCAATGCAAAAATGGTACCGTTAAAAACTTCAGATCACGGCGCAAAAAATGAGCCCTCATACCGCCCCATACACGGAAAAATAAAAAAGTTATAGGGGTCAGAAGATGACAATTTTAAACGTATTAATTTTCCTGCATGTAGTTATGATTTTTTCCAGAAGTCCGACAAAATCAAACCTATATAAGTAGGGTATCATTTTAATCGTATGGACCTACAGAATACATATCAGGTGTCATTTTTACCGAAAAATGTACTACGTAGAAACGGAAGCCCCCAAAAGTTACAAAACAGCGTTTTTTTTTTCAATTTTGTCGCACAATGATTTTTTTTCCCGCTTCACCATAGATTTTTGGGCAAAATGACTGACGTCATTACAAAGTAGAATTGGTGGCGCAAAAAATAAGCCATCATATGGATTTTTAGGTGTAAATTTGAAAGAGTTATGATTTTTTAAAGGCAAGGAGCAAAAAACGAAAATGCAAAAACGGAAAAACCTCCGGTCCTTAAGGGGTTAAAAAATAAAAGTTTTCCACCGGAGTACCCCTTTAAGGTTAAAATGGGCTTGGTCCTCAAGGGGTTAATTCCCTACAATTTTTTTCCATGGTATTTACTAAGATTTCCCTACATTTTGCACTTTAAATATGTTGGGTTTTTGTGAACACACAGTGGCCACACCCATTTTCAGGTTTTCTCTGTAAAATGGAGTTAGTCTGGTTTTTTTTAAGTTCTGGTGCAGATTCTGGCACAACGCACCAGAATCTGGCGTACAACTCGACAAAACATGTCGGGTTTACAATAGTAAATCGGGGCCATTGGACATAAATGTATGTCCTGATGCACTTGTACTTTGCGCACCAGGATGTACACTTAAAGGGGTTATCCAGAAAAAAACATTTTTTTTATATATCAACTGGCTCCAGAAAGTTAAACAGATTTGTAAATTACTTATATTAAGAAATCTTAATGCTTTCAGTACTGATGAGCTGCTGAAGTTGAGTTGTTCTTTTATGTCTTAGTGCTCTCTGATGACACCTGTCTCGGGAACTGTTTAGAGTATAAGCAAATCCCCATAGCAAACCAGACAAGCAGAGATGTCAGCAGAGAGCACTGTTGCCAGACAGAAAAGAACAAATCAACTTCAGCACCTGATAATTATTGGAAGGATTAAGATTTTTTAATAGAAGTAATTTACAAATCTGTTTACCTTTCTGAGCCAATTGATATATATTTTTTAAAAAAAGTTTTACCCTGGAATACCCCTTTAAGTCCTGTACATGATGTGAGCACCTGAATGGTACTCACATCATGCACGGCAGGTCCCGGCTACAATCAGCAGCCAGGGACCTGCCAGTAATGGCGGACATCAGACCAGGGAAAAGCAGATAGCTGATAATATTGATCAGTGCTATGCCTAGCATAGCACTGAACAGTATTAATAATCTAATGATGTTATAAATAGTCCCCTATGGGGACATCAAATATGTAAAATAATTGTAAAAAAAAGTGAAAAAGCCCCTCCTCCAATAAAAAATTTTCATTGCCCCTTTTCCCCCTCTTACTAATAAAAAGTGTAAAAAAATAAAAATAAATATTTCGTATCGGCACGTGTGTAAATGTCCAAACTATCAAAAATAATGTTAATGATCCCCTATGGTGAACGGCGTAAATGTAAAGAAACAAGTCAGACATACTGCTTTTTAATTCACATCACATCCCAGAAAAATAAAATAAGTGATCAAATAGTCACATATACGCAAAAGTGGAACTTGTAAAAACTACAGATCACGGCACAAAAAAATTGCCCTCATAGGGTGATTTAACCCCTTAAGGGCACAGCCTGTTTTTACCTTAATGACCGGGACAATTTTTTAAAATCTGGCATGTGTCTATTTAAAGGGGTACTCAAGGAATTATTTTATTTGGCTATGCTACAGGGGCTGTAAAGTTAGTGTACTTCATAATATAGTGTCTGTACCTGTGTGTGTGACGGTTTTCTCACAATTCTTCTGTGATTTTCACCCCAATATTTATTTTTAACAGCATACAAAACCTCTCATTTTACCCAAAAATTTATGGCAAACCCAAATAATTATTTTGTTAAGGAGGAAATTTAAATGAAAACCAAAATTTTCACACTTTGGAGGGTTTCGTTTTCACACTGTACACTTTAGGTGTTCTTTATTCTGTGGGTCAATACGATTAAAATGATACCCATGGCTAGATACTTTTCTATTTTTGTACCGCTTAAAAAAAATTCAAACTTTTTGTACAAAATCAGTAATATAAAACTGCTCTATTTTCACCACCTATAACTTTTTTATTTTTCCGTATATAGAGTGATATGAGGGCTAATTTTTTGTGCCATCATTTGTACTTTTTATTGATACCACATTTCCATATATAAAACATTTAGATCACTTTTTATAAATTTTTTGGGACTTTTTATTTTTTACGTTTATGCCGTTCACCGTACGGGATCATTAACATTTTATTTTGATAGTTCGGACCTTTAAGCACATGGCGATACCAAATATGTTTATAAAAAAAATGTTTAACCCCTTAAGGACGCAGGACGTAAATGTACGTCCTGGTGAGGTGGTACTTAACGCACCAGGACGTACATTTACGTCCTAAGCATAACCGCGGGCATCGGAGCGATGCCCGTGTCATGCGCGGCTGATCCCGGCTGCTGCTCGCAGCCAGGGACCCGCCGGCAATTAACCCCTCAGGTGCCGGGATCAATACAGATCCCGGCATCTGCGGCAGTTCGCGATTAAAATGAACGATCGGATCGCCCGCAGCGCTGCTGCGGGGATCCGATCATTCATAACGCCGCACGGAGGTCCCCTCTCCTTCCTCCGTGCGGCTCCCGGCGTCTCCTGCTCTGGTCTGTGATCGAGCAGACCAGAGCAGGAGATGACCGATAATACTGATCTGTTCTATGTCCTATACATAGAACAGATCAGTATTAGCAATCATGGTATTGCTATGAATAGTCCCCTATGGGGACTATTCAAGTGTAAAAAAAAATGTAAAAAAATGTAAAAGTAAAAGTAAAAAAAAAGTGAAAAATCCCCTCCCCCAATAAAAAAGTAAAACGTCCGTTTTTTCCTATTTTACCCCCAAAAAGCGTAAAAAACATTTTTTATAGACATATTTGGTATCGCCGCGTGCGTAAATGTCCGAACTATTAAAATAAAATGTTAATGATCCCGTACGGTGAACGGCGTGAACGAAAAAAAAATTTAAAAGTCCAATATTCCTACTTTTTTAATACATTTTATTAAAAAAAAAATTATAAAAAATGTATTAAAAGTTTTTTATATGCAAATGTGGTATCAAAAAAAAGTACAGATCATGGCGCAAAAAATGAGCCCCCATACCGCCGCTTATACGGAAAAATAAAAAAGTTATAGGTCATCAAAATAAAGGGATTATAAACGTACTAATTTGGTTAAAAAGTTTGTGATTTTTTTTAAGCGCAACAATAATATAAAAGTATATAATAATGGGTATCATTTTAATCGTATTGACCCTCAGAACAAAGAACACACGTCATTTTTACCATAAATTGTACGGCGTGAAAAGGAAACCTTCCAAAATTAGCAAAATTGCGTTTTTCGTTTTAATTTCCCCACAAAAATAGTGTTTTTTGGTTGCGCCATACATTTTATGATATAATGAGTGATGTCATTACAAAGGACAACTGGTTGCGCAAAAAACAAGCCCTCATACTAGTCTGTGGATGAAAATATAAAAGAGTTATGATTTTTAGAAGGCGAGGAGGAAAAAATGAAAACGTAAAAATTAAATTGTCTGAGTCCTTAAGGCCAAAATGGGCTGAGTCCTTAAGGGGTTAAAGGGGTATTCCGGGAATTTTTTTTTTTATTTGACTATGCTACAGGGGCTGTAAAGTTAGTGTAGTTCATAATATAGAGGGAGACTTATCAAAACCTGTCCAGAGGAAAAGTTGCTGAGTTGCCCATAGCAACCAATCAGATCACTTCTTTCATTTTTCAGAGGCCTTTTCAAAAATGAAAGAAGCAATCTGATTGGTTGCTATGGGCAACTCAGCAACTTTTCCTCTGGACAGGTTTTAATAAATCTCCCCCATAGTGTCTGTACCTGTGTGTGACGGTTTTCTCACAATTCTTATGTGATTTTCACCCCAATATTTATTTTTAACAGCATACAAAATGACTGCTGTCTCAGATTTTTCCCAGCTTGCAATGCAGTTGAGACCTGACTCACTAGTCAGCTGATGACAGGGGTCTGTCTGCTTCAATGGGTGGAGGGATCAATCTGCAACTAATGCAACAGCTGTAGGCATCCTGATCGAAGACCACAGGTCTGCAGCTCATTTATGTTTCAATGGGTGGGGTGGCTGATGTGTGGGAAGGAGGGAAATGGTATCATGGGATTTGTAGGCAAACAAGAAAACTGAAAACAGGAAATACCAGTTCACAGAAAGCTAGCCACAGTGTTATGGTAATCTCACAGCATAGCCATTTAGCCCAAGACAAGCGCAGATCCTTTCTAAGCATGTCCATTACTGTCTGCCAGGTACGTACTAAAATCACCTTCTGCTGGATAACCCCTTTAAGCTTTTTGGGGGTAAAATGGGAAAAAGGGGCAATTTTCATTTTTATTGGGGAGGGGAGTTTTCACCTTATTTTTATATTTTTTTAACTTTTTTTTACACTTTTTATGTCCCCATCAGTTGATTGCTAATACTGTCCAGTGCTATGCATAGATCATAGCACTGATCAGTATTATCGGTCATTTTTTTGCTCTGGTCTACTCGGTCTCAGTGCAGAGCAGAAGACACCGGTAGACGGACGAAGGCAGGTGAGGGAACCTCTGGCTGTCATTTCAGATGATCGGATCCCTGCGGCAGCGCTGTGGGCAATCCGATCATCTATTTTAACATGCGCAGATGCTGCGATCTGTACTGATACTCGCGGATGTCCGCCTTTACTGGCAGGTAACCGACTGCTCATTGCATAGATATTCTACCCCTGTGTGATCACTCTAGAAAACGTTACTCTTATTGATAAAAGGACAGGCTACACAATCACTGCCACATCTGAAAGTTCCTCTCTGTTTCCTACCGGTATGTACCAGTCGGCTCTAAGGGATCTCCCTTTCCAAAAGGTTACTGATGGATGTTCAGATAGTACCTCCTTCAGATGTGGGTCAGATCTCAAGGTCCCCAATAACGATTCAGAATGTCTCTCACACATCCAGATCTTTCTTCATAAGTTCCTAACATACAATTCTGTTTATCCCCACCTCGGTTTGTCTTTTCCTTCGGGACCAATAAATTAGGCTTATTACTTCCTAATGCAAATTTATACGCCTTTCTCAACACCCTGTAAGGCTACCCCATCTCCTGAAATCTCTTTCTCAGATCTCCAGACTGTTTAATAAATTCACCGACGCTTGAGCAATTCCGTCTCAAGCGTAATTATTGGCCTTTTGGGATACCCTCCTTCAAGGGGTTGGGATGATGACTTTCCCATATGAGCAAGTTGTTGGTGGCCGTGGGCTTTCTATATACACTTGTGGCTAGACCTCCGTGCCCATCCTTTCTGATCATCACATCCAAGAATGGTAGGAATTCCGAACTGCATAAAGATGTAAATCGCAGTCCTATGGAATTGTCATTCAGTTTTAACACAAACTCATTAAACGTCTTGGTGCCACTCCATAGAATAAACACGTCTTCTATGTAACGATTCCCAATAGAGGATGTGGGATGTCCATTCATTTTCCTCTCCCCCAAAAACAATATTATCCTCCCGCCAGCCCAAGGTCACATTAGTGTATGTGGGGGTACAGGGGCTTCCCATCGCTGTGCCCCTGACCTGGTGGTAGAAGCGACAATCAAACAAAAATAATTGTGATGAAGTACATACTGGAGGAGAGATAAGACAAACGTGTTATGCTCCTGACAAGGGGAGATAGTGTCCTGCAGCCTTCATACCTCACTCATGGGGAATGCTGCTATACAATGCTTCCACATCTACTGAAGCTAATAAAACCCCCACCTCTACTGTTATACCATCTAGTTTTTGTAATAGATCAGAGGTGTCTCATATATATGAAGTTAAAGCTGTCACAAAATCCCACATTATTTTATCAATATAGATTCCACAATTTTTGGTGATAGAAGAAACCCCTGACACTACTGGATGACCTTTTAGGGGGCTTAGCCCCTTATGCACCTTTGGTAGTATGTAAAAGGTAGCTGTTTGGGGATTTTTTTGTTCATCTCTGTAAATTCCTCTCTGTCTATCACTCTTTTATCAAGTGCCTCAACCAGAATGCTTTCAAGTTCACCTAGAAATCGGTCGATGGGATCTGATGGAAGAATGACATACCCCTCTCGGCCCTTAAGAAGGTCAAGGCACATATTTCTGTATTGATCATAGGGTAGAATTACAAGGTTTCCCCCATTATCTGACAGTTTAAGGACTATACTTGTATAGAGGACTTGTCTTGTATTCAAGGACTTGGCTTGTATTCAAGAAATTAAGGGCTTGCATTTGAGAGGTGGAATAGTTATTATCATAATGCAATTGTCTTTGAGACAGTTTTTCTAGCTCCTCTTCCACTACTTTTTGAAAGATTTCAATAGCTGGTGAGTCTATCTGTAGAGGCATTTTATCACTTTTTCATTTTAAAGTGGTAAATGGACCTACTTCTGATTCTTCAGCTCCAACTACCTCCAAACCTGCCCGGACTCTCACGTCTTCCAAATCTGCCCTAGAAATGCCTAGTTGTACACTCTCTGTCTCTCCCAGCAGACGAAATATTTGTGCCACCTCAATTTCCTAAGGAATAAGTGCTGATCTTTAACCCATGAAAAAACATTAAACTTACCAACAGGTACAAAGGATAACCCTTTTGATAAAATAGTCAATTCTGCTTTAGTTAACCCTCTATTCCCCTAGCAGGTGCCCCTAGCAACCAACTAGATTTGCTACTTTCATTTTTAAAAAGCCTCTGAAAAATGGAAGAAGCAATCTGGCTGGATGCTATGGGCAACTGCACCACTCTTCTTCTAAATAGGTATTGATAAATTTCCCCCCTTTGGTGCAAAATTCACACTGCTTTTCCACAAAGCTCTGCTGCAAACTGGCTTAGAGATTTTTTTATTTGTTTTATGTGAGCAGGAAAACCACAGGAAAACATTGAAAACAATCTGACTCATATAGGAGATCTGCAACTAGCTTTATACAGAGTATATGGAGACACATCTCACATACAGTCACTTCTGGAACACAATACTGTGGGTGTGGGAGAAGGGGGTGTGGGCATAGTTCATGCTCCATTTATCGAAGGGCATTTCATGTCTTTGGATCTTCTAATCTATGTTCTCCCATGTGGTTGTGTTGTCTAACAACAGAACTAATAACATTTAAAGAAAATACATGTAACTTCAGTGCATTTTTGTTATGATTTTTGAAAGATATTACCTAAAATAACACTAAAAACTGCACTACAAGAATCAAGCCTGGGTGTTATCTGCATGGTACTGCCCTGTGCATGAGTCCGAGATGGAAGAATGCAGCATCCCTAAGGATCTTTAAAAAAAATAAAATAAAAAATAAAAGAACGAAAGAGTTTCTTGAATGTGCAGGCAGTTCTTTCAGGTAGGTGGCTGCAGAGATTCCCAGTAAAGGTCACAATAGGACATAACTTCATGTATTTTCCAGGTGTAGGGCAGAAACTGTTGCCTGTACATAGAGAAGCCTGTGACATATTTTATTAGTTTTTTTGACTATACATACTTTACAGAAGATCTATAAAATGTTATTTAGTATATGTGTTTTTGGTTGTGGTTTTTTTCTGTTACAGCAGTATTTAAGCCAAAGTCAGAAGTAGATCCAGTAGAAAGGAGAAGTATAAGTCCTTCCTTTATATTTCCCATTCCTTTTGAATACACTTGTGGTTTGGCTCAAAAACTGCAGTGGTAGTTCTTCAAAAAACGCCAGAAAAAAAAACACGTGTAAAAACATTGAGAGATAAACAACACGTACTAGGTGAAAGAATACCACACCAAACGCATGCTAGGTTTTGAAAAACTGACACTGATCCTAGAGAAACAAAGAAATTAAGAAGAATTCTACAAAAGAACAAAATACCCAGAAAAACACTACAGAGGTAAACATGCATGAAACCAACCCTTTATATGATTATTAGGGGTAGGGTCACATGTGCCATATTTTGCTGCATATTTTTCTACCCACTGAAGTCAATAGATAGAAAAATCAGCTCCAGAAAAACAGGCACATGTGACCCTACCCGTACAATGAACATACATAGAGATTATTACTAGAAACAACAACTTTCTAAACATTTTTGGGGAAAACTTTGACATGTAAATCTTCCCTAACAGCTTCACACGCTAATTTTCAAATGCTATGAGTTTCAAACGTTTTATGTACAATATTGCAAGTGTTTTTGGTAGAGTTCACTGTTACCTATATATATATATTGCCTAGGGAATAAATTCCAGGAAAGTGCTATACCCAGAACATGCTGGACGACATTTATCATTGTCTTTAGACTGTTTTCTGTGTCAAGAAAAGGCGCAAAAAAGGCGCAAGCATGGATTATTTATGCCTTTTGGTTTACACATTTCTGCTGATTTTCAGTTGCAATCCACTGATTTTGGCAATACACATGATATGGAAGGGATTTATGAATTGCGTCTTCTTGTGAAAAGGCGCAAAAAAGGCGCAAAGCCACTGAAAAGTCTCTAAAACTACACCAGACTTAGCTTAGCTTTTTGGTTAATGTGAAGAGAGAAATTTCAGAAAATGTGACCTGCACAAAATTTATCAAATGCTCTCTGACCATTTAATAAATTTGGTGCTCCTACACATTACCAGCACACACACAAAAAAGGTGTAAAAAAAAAAAGCTTCACTTACACCTACAATGATAAATGCCGGCCGCTGTGTTTTGAAAAAGAACGATATTAATCCTAAAAACACAAACCTAAGGAAAAAGATTGTCCAAGGACTTTTCAATAATTTTATATAGACATCAAAGTGGAATTTGTGGACAAAAAAAGCATGCCAGGAAAAATGTTGCTAAATATTGCGTATGAATCCTGCCCTGTTCCTAAGACAAGCAGTAATAGTAACATGTGAACAGATCTTTACAGATGACTTCCATACCTTACAAGTAGAACACAATAGAAATAGTTCTCATAAACTGCCGGAGGGATATGACATTCTACATACAGATTATTGTTTCAGACTAGCAGAAAACTGCTATAAAATATGACAAACATGTTTAAAAAAATAAAAGTATTTTAAGAAAAAAATCCTCAGCGGACAATATGAACAAAATTGTGCAGATTTATTGCAGATTTCTTATTGAAATCAATGGGAAAATTCCTCAATAAATCTGCAGTGTAATCACAACACTAATTGTTACGCTGCTAATTTCGGATCTATAGATTTATTTCTGTACACACATTTTGCAGATGTTTTGAACAGTGTGTGGAATTTTTTTTAATTCTCCTCCACTTTACTGCTGCTGTAAATGGTGATTTTCATAGTAAATAAGCTACATGTTGCCGTACTCTAAGACTGAATTCAAATGCAGTATTTTAGGTAAGTATTTCTATTATTAATTCTAGCCAAACCAAAAGTGACTTCATAACACAGAAAAGGGTGAAAAGCTTTCCATTACACTGTGCTTTTTTACTGTACTTTTTTGTTTTGTTTTGACTAAGGCTTCTTTCACACTACAAAATCCTCCGTTTTTAAACATCCGTAGGAAGATCCGTGTGAAAATCAGCTGAAAACGGCAGTAACAAAATTCTATTCGTCCGTTAGAAAATCCCATTATAGTCTATGGGATTTTCTAATATCCGTATGAATCCGTTATAGTCCGTTATTGATAACGGACATTAGTTTGTTACGGAAGAAATAGTTCATGAACTATTTCTTCCGTAACTATCTTCCGTAACAAACTAATGTCCGTTATCAATAACGGATTATAACGGATTCATACGGATATTAGAAAATCCCATAGACTATAATGGGATTTTCTAACGGACGTATAGAATTTTGTTACTGCCGTTTTCAGCTCATTTTCACAGGGATCTTCCTACGGATGTTTAAAAACGGAGGATTTTGTAGTGTGAAAGCAGCCTAATAAACTACCATCTCTCAATATAAATGTACTAATCAAAACAAAACAAGAACATGTTAAAAATGCAAAAATAATGTACAGTGTGAACACAGCCAAATTCACAAAGTGTACCATAGAAACAACAGGTATACTACCATCAAAATAAAGTATACAGTTAGCAAATGGTTGCATACAGTTTTAAGGGAATGTGAACTTTTTAGTCCCTAGATTTTTTTTTTATATTAATTAATAAAAAAATAAATAAAAAAAAAAAAAACATATCCTGCATAAAAGTATGCAAATGTATACCCTTATTTTTCCATACATATACTAGTAACACTTCTTCTGGAGTCCTGTTGTTTTGTCAGACTTATAACCAAAGGAAGACACTTTTGACAAATATCTACAAATGAGTCTGTCTATACATACTGTAAAGCAGTGGTCTGCAACCTACGGACCTCCAGATGTTGCAAAACTACAACTCCCAGCATGCCCGGACAGCCGTTGGCTGTCCGGGCATGCTGGGAGTTGTAGTTTTGCAACATCTGGAGGTCCGCAGGTTGAAGACCACTGCTGTAAAGGCTCATTTGGAATTTTTCTTGTTTGATCCACATACTAAAAATTGTATGGGAACAAATGGTGTGAATTGAGCTATACGAATAATTCAGGAACATGTTTTTTTTTTCCCCCCCTCTATTTCAAAAACATTAAAGGGGTTATCCAGGAAAAAACTTTATTTATTTTTTATATATATATCAACTGGCTCCAGAAATTTAAACATTTGTAAATTACTTCTATTAAAAAATCTTAATCCTTTCAGTACTTATGAGATTCTGAAGTTAAGGTTGTTCTTTTCTAAGTGCTCTCTGATGACACATGTCTCGGGAACCGCCCAGTTTAGAAGCAAATCCCCATAGCAAACCTCTTCTAAACTGGGTGGTTCCTGAGACAGGTGTCACCAGAGAGCACTTAGACAGAAAAGAACAACCTTAACTTTAGAAGCTCATAAGTACTGAAAGGATTAAGATTTTTTAATAGAAGTAATTTACAAATCTGTTTAATTTTCTGGAGCCAGTTGAGATATAGATATATAAAAGTTTTTTTCCTGGATAACCCCTTTAACACAATATGGCCACCTATTATACAGTACCAAAAATCCTGGTTGTTATAGCTACCGACCCAAAACAAGTGTATGCCAGTGATGGGACTTCACATTCACCCACCTGTAGAATGTATGTAAAGTCACACTGAGTCCAGTAGAATGGCACATGTATTCTCATCTATTTATTCCATAGATGCAGCTATACCTACTATACACGCCGACTACACTAGGTGTAGTCACTGCCAGCAGAGGAGTGAGTGCAGCAGAATCTAGAGGCATCTCCAAAGTAATGCTGAGAACTAGCAGAAAGGTAAGACCTGTCCCCGACCACACTGACTATGACTCTGCATACTGCATAAGAACAGACATACAAATACTAATACTGATACTAATACTAATACTGATACTAATACTGATACTAATACTGATACTGATACTAATACTAATACTGATACTAATACTGATACTAATACTGATACTAATACTAATACTGATACAAATACTAATACTGATACAAATACTGATACAAATACTAATACTGATACAAATACTGATACAAATACTAATACTGATACAAATACTGATACAAATACTAATACTGATACAAATACTAATACTGATACAAATACTAATACTGATACAAATACTAATACTGATACAAATACTGATACAAATACAAATACTGATACAAATACAAAATACTAATACTGATACTAATACAAATACTGATACTGATACTAATACAAATACTGGTACTGATACTAATACAAATACTGGTACTGATACTAATACAAATACTAATACTGGCTCAGAGTGAGAATACTAGTAGCTTAGTACCATGTAGTGGCTGAAGGTGAGTGGTGTCACAATTATTCTGTAGGACGTCTCGTGTCTCATCAATGTCGCAGATCTCGATAGAACAATGATAAGAGAACAGTGTCCTGACAATATGGAGGAGGAGACAGGGGAAGATCCCATCTCTACAGCGGACACCACCGACCACAGGCACCGAAACCCCTTACTATAATTAGTAACCATTTCTGCTCCGACATCAGGAGAGAACGACAAGCGCAGGTACATCTGCCCAATCAGAGCTGACGTCTATATCGTATCTATCCTCTGTTTCCAGTCGATCGATCTTGTATCTATCCTCTGTTTCCAGTCGATCGATCTTGTATCTATCCTCTGCTTCCAGTCGATCGATCTTGTATCTATCCTCTGCTTCCAGTCGATCTTGTATCTATCCTCTGTTTCCAGTCGATCTATCTTGGATCTATCCTGTTTCCAGTCGATCTTGTATCTATCCTCTGTTTCCAGTCGATCTATCTTGGATCTATCCTGTTTCCAGTCGATCTTGTATCTATCCTCTGTTTCCAGACGATCTATATCGTATCTATCCTCTGTTTCCAGTCGATCTATCTTGGATCTATCCTGTTTCCAGTCGATCTATATCGTAGCTATCCTCTGTTTCCAGACGATCTATGTTGCTGTCATCTATTTCATAGCTTTCTATCTAAAGGGTGTGTATGTACCTACCTACCTACCTACCCAATAATGTTGTATCCCCCAATGTAGTCCAGTTAACATGTATTTTATTTTATCCAGATTCTTAATGCAATGTTCAATCCTGACATAGGATTTTTTTTTTTTTTACTCTTAACTAAATGAATAATCCTTATCAATTCCTTGTATATAGTTAATACATGCTTAATCTATTATCTATATATATATATATATATTCTCTGTGTATAGATGTGTATCTTATCTGTATTGTTCTGCACGGCTCATATCTAAGCGCATTATCTGCAGTCAGTGCGGTATTTTTTATTGCGGTTTATACTGTATAGGACTTTAACACTTTTGTATTATTATCATTATGGTAGTTATTATTATAAATACCTTTATCCGCACAGGTGCCCGTTATTAGGAGGTCACAAGCCTGTGCACTACACACATGCGGCTTCTCTGTATTCTTATTACGTTTTGTTTATTATTATAATGTATTTATTAAATATCATGTCCACACACTGCGGTTCTGCAGTCACACGCGGTATATAGGACCAATGCTGCTGTGTATTGTGCGGTTATTCTTCGGATGATTTCTATGTCCTCACTAGGACTAAGAATGAAAGTATCATTTACTCCGAGGAATCGTTTATGAATCTTCCGGAAGCGTCAATAAAAAATAAAAAAACATAAACTAAAATAATAATAATAAAAACAAATAATAATAGTAATAATAATAAAATAATTATAATAATAGCTATAATAATAATAATAATAATAATATGAATGAATGAATGAAGAATAGACCGGGCAGCAGTGATGTCTTCTAGGACCGGTCCCCGGGGACATGTGCAGGGGTGGAGGAGTCCTGGTCTCCGCATACACCGGTAGTGTTTCCTAACCAGGGTGCCTCCAGCTGTTGCAAAACTACAACTCCCAGCTTGCTGTCCGGGTATGCTGGAAATTGTAGTTTTGCAACAGCTGGAGGCACCCTGGTTAGGAAACCTTTCCGAATAGAGATGTGTCCTACAATACATAGAGTGCTTTGTTCTCCTGCCTGAGGACCGGTACTGTCCAGCCCTGACTGGTGCCCATCCGATGCCAGCCTGGGCAAAGGAATTACGGCAAAGTTTCCCAAGTTTATAAAACAAAAGTGAATAATATGGAAGTAATGAGATCGTGCTCCTTCTCACTGATATACACAGTGTATACACCAATATACAGTGTGAGGAGCTCACACCGTGCAGTATAATCGTGCGCATCACGCGTGCAAGCCTGCCCCCCCCTCAACCTGCCCCCAAAACCCACCTCACACTGGCATCCTGCCAGGCCCCGCCCAGCTCCTGTCAGGAGGAAGAGAGCGCACCAATCAGACAACGCGCTGCTAAGTCTGCCGCCCGGCGCTCCTGTGATTGGCTGGGAGGTCCGGCGGAGTTCGCCCCGCCTACCAGCTGAAGAAGGTGCGCGCGGCCGCCGGAGGTCACTAGAGGTGCTCGGTGAGTGACGGCTCAGCGTTTAGTATTCATCCAGGAGAGAGAATGGCGCGGGCTGCGGCGGAGCGTGCGATGTGCAGGTAAGTGCCCCGGCGCCATATCACTGCTATGCACGGCGTTGACCCCTGCCCTGGTCCAGTCTGGTCACGTGTTATTGGTGTAAACACTGGACTCATCGTGGGAGGAGATGGGGATCGTGTAGGTCACAACCGCAGGTGGGTAGGTCCTGTGCCATCGAGTCAGTGACTTGAAGCCCCGCTGAGCTGTGACATGTGTCGTGTGGCAGTTGGCTCTGATCAGTGATGCGCAGAGCCCGGGGAGGAGATCCGCTATGTGCCGCACAGTGAGCATGGGGCATAGACCCTGCACGTCATGTCTGTGCGGAATCTACACCCTGTCTGATCGGTGCCCGATGGTGATCGGTGCGTTAGTGTGCTTTCTAGGTTTCCCTTTGGTTAGATGGAAATCCCATCTCATTGCACCTTGGTTCAGTGCTCTACAGCAGTGTTTCCCAATCAGGGTGCCTCCAACTGTTGCAAAACTACAACTCCCAGCATGCCCGGACAGCCGAAGGCTGTCCGGGCATGCTGGGAGTTGTAGTTTTGCAACAACTGGAGGCACCCTGGTTGGGAAACACTGCTGTAGAGTTCTGCTGGGTCCTGTCTCCAGCCTGTGACTCCACCATAGATGTGAGAATGCAGGCAGATTCCGATCTAGAACACCGGTTTAGGATGTTTTTCTAGTATCATGTCCTGATTTGTCACGACAGTAAGTCTCTCATCCGTATGTGATTTGTAAGTGGCTCCAAGGGTATGTACATTATGTATTGGTTCTAGATCGGGTTCCCTGCATGTCCTGTAAGTGTCTGATGGCCAAGGTGCTGTTTATACTCTTCTATTTTTAGATGTTTTTACATGTTATAGTCTTAGAACTTCATACGCACTTTATAAGAATATAGGGGGAAATGTATCAAAAACTGCAAAGGAAAAGTTGCCCAGTTGCCTATAGCAACCAATCAGATTGCTTCTTTCATTTTGCAGAGGCCTTGTTGAAAATGAAAGAATCAATATAATTGGTTGCTATGGGCAACTTATCCTCTGGACAAGTTTTGATAAATCTCCCCCGACATGTTTCACTTACTGTATGATAGTGCAGCAGGGATTTTCCCAGTATCATGGAGATTTAACATTGTATTTCTGGCCTAGTGTAGTTGCTCTCTCGCTTTTTACCATTGTCATGTTTATAATCTGTCGCAGGAGCGCATGTATATGCTAGAATCATTCTAAAATGTAACTAAACGTTACTGTACAAAACGGTATAAAACTGTAAAGCCGCCAATAGAAGCTTCCAGAACCCGCCACAGTACATTGTGAATCATTTCTCCAGAACCAGCCATGTGCAAATAATAGTAGTTATCGGCACCAACACGGAACACTGTTCAATTTTTAGCAAGCACAAAGACGGGCACCACGGAGTACGAAGACAGTGCCACCTGTGCCAAAACACTAAAAGTGCAACCTGGCACAAACAAATATGCACATTCAGTTATAGTTAGAAAATACTTAAGGGTCTATTCGCACATACAGTATTGTGCGCAGATTTGATGTTTATATTTTCTTTATTTATTTTTACGCACCATTGTCTTCAAAAGATTTTTTTTTATATATTTTTTGCGTATTTAGGGTCACATTCACATTACATTATTCTGCGCAGATTTGGTGTGCGAGATTTCAAGCCAATCAGTTTACATTGAAATCTGCAGCAGAAAATCCTGCGCATCAATACTGTACGTGTGAATAGACCCTACAAAACGCATATATATATATATATATATATATATATATATATATATATATACATAAAAAAACTTTTGATTACAATGGTGCGTAAAAATAAATAAAATATAAACATCAAATCTGCACAGAATACTGTACGTGTGAATAGACCCTAAATACGCAAAAAAAAAAAAAAATTAAATTAAATAAAAAATAGATATATATAATATGCTTTTTGAAAACAATGGAGCGTAAAAATAAATAAAATAAACATGTAATCTGCCTACTGGGTGAAGTTTTTTTTTTTTTCGTTTTTTTTTGGTCAAAGATGTGGGTGAAGTGTGTGACATTTGGGTGCAGAGAGTCAGTATTTCGGTACACATGAAGTAACCGGGAATCTTATTGATCTCTATGGGAGAGGTTTATCAAAACCTGTGCAGAGGAAGAGCGGTGCAGTTGCCCATAGCAACCAATCAGATTGCTTCTTTCATTTTCCACAGGCCTCTTTAGAGGCCTGTGGAAAATGAAAGAAGCAATCTGATTGGTTGCTATGGGCCACTGCACCGCTCTTCCTCTGCACAGGTTTTGATAAGTCTCCCCCTATGTCTTTTGTTTACTTGCATTTACTTGCTGACTAATGAAATAGAAGCGTTAGTTCGATATAATGCATGAGGCAATTCCAGCTCCACAAATGACTAAACACTATGGCACGGTCTGATTTGTATATGATATAGCAAATGTAATATTGTGAAAACCACTTTCATGCGGGGAGTTCTGTCTCCTGCACTGTGAATCATTTCACCCTAAGTAGCTATAATATGCTAATATATATGACCGGGATAAAATATTCACGCAGCTGTTTTACACGTTTGGACAAAGCATGCTGTTGAGGTTGTGTCTTGATGCTGGTTAGAGATGAGCGAACTTACAGTAAATTCAATTCGTCACGAACTTCTCGTCTCGGCAGTTGATGGCTTATCCAGCATAAATTAGTTCAGCTTTCAGGTGCTCCGGTAGGCTGGAAAAGGTGGATACATTCCTAGGAAAGGGTCTCCTAGGACTGTATACACCTTTTCCAGCCCACCGAAGCACCGGAAAGCTGAACTAATTTATGCAGGAAAAGTCATCAACCGACGAGCCGAGAAGTTCGTGACGAATTGAATTTACTGTAAGTTCGCTCATCACTAATGCCGGTGTGCGTCTTGATGCCGGTGTGCGTCTTGATGCCGGTGTGCGTCTTGATGCCGGTGTGCGTCTTGATGCCGGTGTGCGTCTTGATGCCGGTGTGCGTCTTATATCACAAGTTATAGTAAATGTAAGTGGCGAGTGATTCTTCATAGGTCTTCGCCCTGTATGATTGGATGACCTCTAGCTGGATCATACTACGATAGTCCCAGTAGAAATGTTCAGCCTTTAGATATCATTTTCCAGCATAGTTCCTGATCTTAACATAGAGTTCATGTACAGTGATCCCTCAACTTACAATGGCCTCAACATACAATAGTTTCAACATACAATGGTCTTTTCTGGACCATTGTAACTTGAAACCAGACTCAACATACAATGCTATGGAATCTGCAAAATGTGTCAATGGCTGGAAGAACCGACCAATCAGAATGGATATTTCACTGGTAAAACCTGTGTATTCCTAAAGTGTATGCACTGACTGGTGTCTGGTAGCGCCCCCTACAGTATAGGGAGGTATTACATGTTCTGTACTGTTTACCTCTGCCAGGGTTAGCTGCTCCTTTTGGACACCAGGTGAGGGCGGCTCCATTTTACATTTTTAGGACGTTGCATGTTCTGTACAGGACCCTGAAGAAGCTCCTGTCCTCTATATAGACCAGTGTTTCCCAAGCAGGGTGCCTCCAGCTGTTACAAAACTACAACTCCCAGCATGCCCGGACAGCTGAAGGCTGTCCGGGCATGCTGGAGTTGGTTTTGCAACATCTGGAGACACCCTGGTTGGGAAACACTGAACTAGAAAGTGATTTGCAGCTCCCAGCAGATCTTTATTACTTTTATATGTAAGGATTTGCTTCATCTGTATTAGTTATCTACTTATTTATCTTTAATCTTCACTTTTTCCTATTTTTGATGACATTTTGGTGCCTTCAGAACCAATTACCAGGTTTCCATAGAGTTATGGTCTCAACATACAATGGTTTCAACATACAATGGTCGTCCTGGAACCAATTAATATTGTAACTTGAGGGACCACTGTAGTCAAGTCACTGTCTACTGAATGATGAGAGCATTGACTGCAGCAGTCAGGAAGGATGACTTTTTATTAGCTTTTTTTGATATGTATTAGAGATGAGCGAAGTTGCAGTAATTCGATTCGTCACAAACTTCTCGGCTCGGCGTTTGCTGACTTTATCCTGCATAAATGAGTTCAGCTTTCAGGTGCTCCGGTGGGCTGAAGAGTCTCCTAGGACTGTATCTACCTTTTCCAGCCCACCGGAGCACCTCAAAGCTGAACTAATTTATGCAGGAAAAGTCATCAACTGCCGAGCAGAGAAGTTCGTGACGAATCAAATTTACTGTAACTTCGCTCATCTCTGTAGTCAGCAACACGCTGTTCCTGTCGGTTTTTTCTGTTTTCATTGACTTGCGTAACTGGTGATCAGAAAAAGGTATCACGTCTGATATCTCTAATTCTGTTTTGCATAAAAGTGCTGGCAGGGGTGTTATGTATGTCTGAACGGACAGGAACCCCCTCCCCCCCCCCCCCCCCCCCACCCCGGGAGTATAGTCCTCTTGCACAATGTCCTTTCTTATCAAGTATGTGGAGTGATGGATTGTTACAGTATATGCATTGGGAAAGATTTCTCAAACCCTGTCCAGAGGAAAAGTTGCTGAGTTGCCCATAGCAACCAATCAGATCGCTTCTTTCATTTTTAAAAAGGCCTGTGAAAAATTAGTGATCTGATTGGTTGCTATGGGCAACTCGGCAACACTTCCTGTGGACGGGTTGTGATAAGTCTCCCCCATTGTGTTGTAGACTCCTTAAAGAGAAGGAAACATACGGTACTTTTGTGAGAATACTACTGCAAAAAATGGCAACTGTGTGTATTCCCATGAATTGCTTCCATCAGGCTATGTTCACATACCAGAATGGGATCCCGCTGTCCCATTCACACAGCAGAATTTCACAGCTGCTGGAATTCCATTGAAGTGAATTGGCTATAAATGCAGAAATTCTGTTGTGTGAACATAGCCTTACTGGTGATAATAAAGAAAAGGGAGAAGGCTGCTGTCACTGGGGTTTATCTCATGAAAGGTTTATAAAAGCATCAAGCAGCCAGGCATTTCCTCTGCTATATAGTATAACATGGTATCCAGATGAATGGTTGTCAGTGTAATGCAAGCACGATGTCCTACAGGGTGAATCAATTCTGGCTCATACAGCAGTAGCACCCCCATAATCTGTCAGCTCATGCTAATACCACAGGGGGTTAGGGGGAATGGGGGGGGGGGGGTAGCGTGGCGTGTTGCTGGTGGACGATGGGGATGCTACTGCTGGTGGGGGTGTTGGTGGGGGCATTATATGTGAGGGGCACATGATGGGGGCATTATATGTGAGGGGCACATGATGGGGGCATTATATGTGAGGGGCACATGGTGGGGGCATTATATGTGAGGGGCGCCTGGTGGGGGCATTATATGTGAGGGGCGCATGGTGGGGGCATTATATGTGAGGGGCACATGCGGCCCAACCTCACCCAGCCGCTACCTCCAGTGGCCCCCAGACAATTTGAGTTTGAGACCCCTGCATTAAAGAGTTGTCTTCATGAGCGTTCAACACTCCTACGAGAAATAACCCCATGTTGTAGGTTTCCTGCTCTGTTGCTCTGTTGTTTCACTGCCTAGGTATTACTAATATTAGACGGCCCACTGGGTTTAAATTTATCATTAGTTTTGCCCTGTTTTTGTGGTGTTAATTTGTCGCCCAATTTCTCAGTTGCTGTTAAGAGACTTTTTATAGCTTTTTCTAAAGTTGTGTAGCTATGCCATAGTCCGGTTAACTTTTTGCAGTGGTTAGGAATTAATCATGTGGAATTTGTTGCAACGTCCTCAGTTTGTCGCACATCTACACCAGCTCGGACGTGGCTTACAAAATTGACTTTGAATACCAATTTTTTTTTCTTCACATTTTGGCGCGTAGGTTAAGAAGTCGCAGAGGAGGCCCCATGCAAAGTGGCGTACTTAAAGGGGTGCTCCACTGGAAAACATTTTCTCTTAAATCAACTGGTGCCAGAAAGTTAAACTGTTTTTTTTCTTTTTTAATTTCCTTTCTGTCTGACCACAGTGCTCTCTGCTGACACCTCTGTCCATTTTAGGAACTGTCCAGAGTAGGAGCAAGTCCCCATAGCAAACCTATCCTGCTCTGGACAGTTGCTGACATGGACAGAGGTGTCAGCAGAGAGCACTGTGGTCAGACAAAGGAAATTCAAATAGAAATAGATTATACAGCAGCTGATAAGTACTGGAAGAAATAAGATTTTTAATAGAAGTCATTTACAAATCTGTTTAACTTACTGGCACCAGTTGATTTAAAAGAAAATATTTTCCAGTGGAGTACCCCTTTTTAAGTAAAAAAATATGTACAAGCACCATATTTATCACATGCCCTGCACTATGTAATGCATTTGGTGCACATACACAGTTTCCACCACAAAAATTAAAGGGGTAAAAAGGCGTTCACCTACACTCTAGATCAGGGGTACTCAACTATTTTTTGTGAGGGTCTGCTTATCCAGGTCTGCCATTGATAAAGGTCCGAGCATATATATAATATATATATGACCGTGCCCCTGGTATATTGCTGCCGCACGCTGTGCCTCCTGGTATATTACTGCCACATGCTATATTCCTGGTATATTTATTACCACCAAAAATAAACCACAGGATATAGGTAATTGTGAATTAATAGTAAACTTTATTTATTAAAAACAAACAGGAAGAAAAGCAAAATAGGATACAAAAATACACACAAATAAACGTGTGCTCAGGCACGGCTCAATAGCACAAACAGAAGAAAGGGGGGATGTCCATGATGATGTCATTAGATAGAAAGGTACAAAGCCATGGAGGTAGTCATGAAGGGGTTAGCAGCATTCACCTAGGATAAACATAAATAATAAAGGGCTGCCTACCAACATGTAAGGCTGCTTTCACACTATAAAATTCATCCGGTTTAAAGTTCCGTTATGAAAACCCTGAAAATCGGCCATTAAACGTCCGTTAGAAAATCCCAATACGTCCTTTAGAAGATCCCATTATAGTCTATGGGATTTTTACATTATCCGTTTTAATCCGTTATAGTCCGTTATTAATAAGGGACGTTATTTTGTGATGGGAGAATGAACGGAAGAAATGGTTCATGCACTATTTCTCCTGTTACTATCTTCCGTCACAAAATAACGTCTGTTATTCATAACGGACTATAGATTCTGCACAGAGAAGCAGAATCCCATTGAAAACAATGGGACTCTGCTGCAAGTGAAATTCTGCAGCATAATTTTACAGGTGGGATTTCTGCAGTGTAGACAAGCACTAAGTCCCCCCCCAGACCTCTAAGTCCTCCTTTAGACCCCTCTTCTCCACACTCCTACTGTGCTCCACCGTCATCCTCCACACTCCTACTGTGCTCCCCCCGTCATCCTCCACACTCCTACAGTGCTCCCCCCCCGTCATCCTCCACACTCCTACTGTGCTCCCCAGTCATCCTCCACACTCCTACAGTGCTCCCCCCGTCATCCTCCACACTCCTACTGTGCTCCCCCCCCGTCATCCTCCACACTCCTACTGTGCTCCCCCCCCCCCGTCATCCTCCACACTCCTACAGTGCTCCCCCCCGTCATCCTCCACACTCCTACAGTGCTCCCCCCCGTCATCCTCCACACTCCTACTGTGCTCCCCCCCGTCATCCTCCACACTCCTACTGTGCTCCCCCCCGTCATCCTCCACACTCCTACTGTGCTCCCCCCCCCGTCATCCTCCACACTCCTACTGTGCTCCCCCCCCCCGTCATCCTCCACACTCCTACAGTGCTCCCCCCCCGTCATCCTCCACACTCCTACAGTGCTCCCCCCCGTCATCCTCCACACTCCTACAGTGCTCCCCCCGTCATCCTCCACACTCCTACAGTGCTCCCCCCCGTCATCCTCCACACTCCTACAGTGCTCCCCCCCCGTCATCCTCCACACTCCTACAGTGCTCCCCCCCCGTCATCCTCCACACTCCTACAGTGCTCCCCCCCCCGTCATCCTCCACACTCCTACAGTGCTCCCCCCCCCGTCATCCTCCACACTCCTACAGTGCTCCCCCCCCCGTCATCCTCCACACTCCTACAGTGCTCCCCCCCCGTCATCCTCCACACTCCTACAGTGCTCTCCCCCCCGTCATTCTCCACACTCCTACAGTGCTCCCCCCCGTCATCCTCCACACTCCTACAGTGCTCTCCCCCCCGTCATCCTCCACACTCCTACAGTGCTCTCCCCCCGTCATCCTCCACACTCCTACAGTGCTCTCCCCCCGTCATCCTCCACACTCCTACAGTGCTCCCCCCCCGTCATCCTCCACACTCCTACAGTGCTCCCCCCCCGTCATCCTCCACACTCCTACAGTGCTCACCCCCCCCCGTCATCCTCCACACTCCTACAGTGCTCCCCCCCCCGTCATCCTCCACACTCCTACAGTGCTCCCCCCCCCGTCATCCTCCACACTCCTACAGTGCTCCCCCCCCCGTCATCCTCCACACTCCTACAGTGCTCCCCCCCCGTCATCCTCCACACTCCGACAGTGCTCCCCCCGTCATCCTCCACACTCCGACAGTGCTCCCCCCGTCATCCTCCACACTCCGACAGTGCTCCCCCCGTCATCCTCCACACTCCGACAGTGCTCCCCCCGTCATCCTCCACACTCCGACAGTGCTCCCCCCCCGTCATCCTCCACACTCAGACAGTGCTCCCCCCCGTCATCCTCCACACTCCTACAGTGCTCTCCCCCCCGTCATCCTCCACACTCCTACAGTGCTCTCCCCCCTGTCATCCTCCACACTCCTACAGTGCTCCCCCCCCGTCATCCTCCACACTCCTACAGTGCTCCCCCCCGTCATCCTCCACACTCCTACAGTGCTCCCCCCCCGTCATCCTCCACACTCCTACAGTGCTCCCCCCCCGTCATCCTCCACACTCCTACAGTGCTCCCCCCCCAGTCATCCTCCACACTCCTACAGTGCTCCCCCCCCAGTCATCCTCCACACTCCTACAGTGCTCCCCCCCCGTCATCCTCCACACTCCTACAGTGCTCCCCCCCCCGTCATCCTCCACACTCCTACAGTGCTCCCCCCCCGTCATCCTCCACACTCCTACAGTGCTCCCCCCCCCCGTCATCCTCCACACTCCTACAGTGCTCCCCCCCCGTCATCCTCCACACTCCTACAGTGCTCCCCCCCCGTCATCCTCCACACTCCTACAGTGCTCCCCCCCCCGTCATCCTCCACACTCCTACAGTGCTCCCCCCCCCCCGTCATCCTCCACACTCCTACAGTGCTCCCCCCCCCCCCGTCATCCTCCACACTCCTACAGTGCTCCCCCCCCCCGTCATCCTCCACACTCCTACAGTGCTCCCCCCCCCCGTCATCCTCCACACTCCTACAGTGCTCCCCCCCCCGTCATCCTCCACACTCCTACAGTGCTCCCCCCCGTCATCCTCCACACTCCTACAGTGCTCCCCCCCCCCCCGTCATCCTCCACACTCCTACAGTGCTCCCCCCCGTCATCCTCCACACTCCTACAGTGCTCCCCCCCCGTCATCCTCCACACTCCTACAGTGCTCCCCCCCCCGTCATCCTCCACACTCCTACAGTGCTCCCCCCCCGTCATCCTCCACACTCCTACAGTGCTCCCCCCCCCCCGTCATCCTCCACACTCCTACAGTGCTCTCCCCCCCCCTTCGTCATCCTCCACACTCCTACAGTGCTCCCCCCCCCGTCATCCTCCACACTCCTACAGTGCTCCCCCCCCCCGTCATCCTCCACACTCCTACAGTGCTCCCCCCCGTCATCCTCCACACTCCTACAGTGCTCCCCCCCGTCATCCTCCACACTCCTACAGTGCTCCCCCCCCCCGTCATCCTCCACACTCCTACAGTGCTCCCCCCCCCGTCATCCTCCACACTCCTACAGTGCTCCCCCCCCCGTCATCCTCCACACTCCTACAGTGCTCCCCCCCCCCGTCATCCTCCACACTCCTACAGTGCTCCCCCCCCCGTCATCCTCCACACTCCTACAGTGCTCTCCCCCCCCCCCCTTCGTCATCCTCCACACTCCTACAGTGCTCCCCCCCCCGTCATCCTCCACACGCCCACAGACCTGAATAGTGTTTCTACAGTGCCCCCCACCCTCTGTCATCCTAAACTACACATTTCATCCCCAGCCGAAACCAGCCTACCCCTCTGTACACCTCCCTAGTGACCGCACCTTGTAGAAGCTGCAGCTCTTGGAGGCGGTGGGATCTCCTTCTGCGATGTAGCAGCCAGGGCAGGGACGCATCCGTGATGTCAGGCGTGCATATGTGCGGATGTCTTAAAGCGGCAGCAACTTTGCCCCAGCTCACTTTACTTGGGGCCGGGGACTGGCCAAAGAGGGCCAGCATTGAAAAAAAGTGTGGCCAGTCTGGCCTTGCCTATAAAAATGAATGAGGGGAAAGTTGGCGGGTGGTCCGCATGACTAGCGGCTGCCAGTTGAGTACCCCTGCTCTAGATAAATTCCTCCATGTGTATATTCTGTTATGACTGTTTGTGTTTATGGTTTGTGTACATTCGACTATTTGATAAAAATGTATAGATTATCTGTACAGTGATTGCTTAGTCTGGAGTTCGATCACAGCTGAAGTTTATAAATGCGAAGATATTTATTTAAAAGTAAGGTGTTTTAAAGAGCATTTGTGGGGAGTGTGTTGATGACAGAAGTCGCAAATTTTTGAGCAACCGAAAGATGTAAAAAAAATTCACATTTGAGCTGTTTTGTACGGTGTTGATAACTATCCACATAGTCACTGATAGCAAACATCCTTCAATTCCCCTTAAAGTATACCCGTCATATAAAAAAAAGTTTTATTGTTGGATCTATCACTCAGTACCTAATCCTGACCATGTACATCTAATTTTTATGTGTCTAGCACCTTTTTTTTATTACACTTTTAATTTAGCTCACTAGTCAGAATTCCTCTCAAATGGAGGGGGCGTAGCCTCACTGTGCAGGTCTCCGCCCCCTCCCTCAGTATGCTGTCTGCTCACATCTACCCTAGCATTAGCAAAACTACAACTCCCAGCTTGTCCTCACTGACAGTAGCGGGACACAAGCTGACAATGGGAGGATTTTTCCTTCAGCTCTGAGCCCTGCGCTCACAGCTGTCAATCAAGGAAGTGTGTCCATGACATAGGTGATGACGCATGGACACAGCAGGACTAGTAGGTGTCATAGCAGGAGGGGGGCAGTTGTTTGACTGGCTTTTTCAGTATGAAATACTGAAAATGTTCTAATGAAAGCAACTGCAAAACATATTGGTTTTCCATGCTTTACAACATATCAAAAGTTTTTGTATCTGACAGTGCTCATTTAAGTACAACATATTAGGTACTCCTGACCCTGAAAAGGATTCATGAGATTAGAAAATAGTGAAAGATCAGAGGTCTTGATCGGTGTGGTGCAGAGACCTCCCTGACTTCTTAAAGAAAGAGGGAGACCACTCAGCTGAGCACTGTGCTTGGCTCACCTCTGAAGGCTGTGTGGTGTATGGATCCATAGCAGGTCAGTACACCGCTTGTTCTGATCTCGTAGGACAGATGAGCAGATCAAGAATGAAGGGGTACTGCAGCTAGCTGAACCTTTTTTGTTTTACAACCAGTGGGGGCTTCTCTAAGAGGATAACTTTAATCACTATGACTTGTGAAAATATAGGCGCATTTTATAGGGGTTATTTAGGTCTCCAGCTGTCTGGAGGAGGTGGTAGTACTCTGGTACCTTCTCCTTGTATACATTGGACTATACTGCCCAACACTGTACTTCTACTTAAGGTTATGCTTGCTATTGTAGCTTTATCCCATCTCATCACTTCTGCTTTTTTTGTCGCAGTGTTCAGTGGGACTTTCATCATCTAAACCCCAACGAATCATGACTTTGGTATATAACTTTTCAAGCAGGTTATCATATACTAGTATATATCCATTTGGCATATACTGTTAAAGATATTTCACTGTATACTGTGGTGTACCCACAGCATAGTCAGGGGGAGGGGGCTCTATAGCTGGTATCTGTTGAATTTAGAGGATCCAAATATGTTTTGCACATAGTTTTTGTCTTACGAATAAAACATACAGTGGCTTAACCCCTTAAGGACCAAGGGCGTACAGGTATGCCCTTGGTCCTGCTCTCCTGATATAACGCGGGGTTACACAGTAACCCCGCGTCGTATTACGGTGGGCCCGGCGTCATAGTGAAGCCGGGACCCGCCTCTAATAGCGCGCAGCGCTGATCGCGGCTAAAAGCGAAAGCGAAACCGAAAGTGGCCGGCTAGCTCAGTCGGGCTGTTCGGGATAGCCGCGGCTAATCGCCTCCTCGCTGTCTGATCGCCGAATGACTGCTCAGTGCCTGAGATCCAGGCATGAGCAGTCATGCGACAGAATCGTTGATCACTGGTTTCTTATGAGAAACCAGTGATCAATGATGATCAGTGTGTGCAGTGTTATAGGTCCCTATAATAAAGATCATTTACCTCCTCCCCTATTAAAAGTTTGAATCACCCCCCTTTTCCAATAAAAAAAGTGTAAATAAAAATAAACATATATGGTATCACCGCATGCGGAAATGTCCGAATTATAAAAATAGATCATTAATTAAACCGCTCGGTCAATGGCGTGCGCGCAAAAAAATTCCAAAGTCCGAAATAGTGCATTTTTGGTCACTTTTTATATCATTTAAAAATGAATAAAAAGCGATCAATAAGTCCTATCAATGCAAAAATGGTACCGTTAAAAACTTCAGATGACGGCACAAAAAATGAGCCCTCATACCGCCCCATACACGGAAAAATAAAAAAGTTATAGGGGTCAGAAGATGACAATTTTAAACGTATTAATTTTCCTGCATGTAGTTTTTTTTTCCAGAAGTCCGACAAAATCAAATCTATATAAGTAGGGTATCATTTTAACCGTATGGACCTACAGAATTAAAGATAAGGTGTCATTTTTACCGAAAAATGTACTACGTAGAAACGGAAGCCCCCAAAAGTTACAAAACAGTGTTTTTTTTTAAATTTTGTCGCACAATGATTTTTTTTTCCGTTTCACGGTAGATTTTTGGGCAAAATGACTGACGTCATTACAAAGTAGAATTGGTGGCGCAAAAAATAAGCAATCATATGGATTTTTAGGTGCAAAATTGAAAGTTATGATTTTTTAAAGGCAAGGAGCAAAAAACGAAAATGCAAAAACAGAAAAAACCCCGGTCCTTAAGGGGTTAAAGGGGTACTATGGTGGAAAACTTTTTTTTTTTTTTTAAATCAACAGGTGCCAGAAAGTTAAACAGATTTGTAAATGACTTCTATTAAAAAAAATCTTAATCCTTCCAGTACTTATTAGCTGTTGAATACTACAGAGGAAATTCTTTTCTTTTTGGAACACAGTGCTCTCTGCTGACATCTCTGTCCAGAGCAGCATATGTTTCCTATGGGGATTTTCTCCTACTATGGACAGAGATGTCAGCACAGAGCTCTGTGTTCCAAAAAGAAAATAATTTCCTTTGTAGTATTCAGTAGTTAATAAAGTATTAGAAGGATTCAGATTTTTTATTTTTTTTTAAAGAAGTAATTTATAAATCTGTTTAACTTTCTGGCACCAGTTTAATAAAAATAAAAAAATAAAAATAACAATGACCATGGACGTAAATGTACGTCCTGGTTTGGCGGTACTTCCCGCACCAGGACATCTACGTTATGTGTATGTCCGCGAGCATCGGAGCGGTGCTCGTGTCATACACAGCAGGTTATGATAGCAGCCAGGGACCCGCCGTTAATGGCCGACATCTGCCATCGTGCGGATGTTCGCTATTAACCCCTCAGATGACGTGATCTGTACAGATCACGGCATCTGCAGCAATGCGCATAATAAAATAGATCATTGGATCGCCCGCAACGCTGCCGCGGCGATCCGATCGTCTGTAATGGCGGCCAGAGGCCAGAGGTCCCCTCACCTGGCTCCGGCCGTCTCCTGGCGTCTCCTGCTCTGGTCTGAGATCGAGCAGAGCAGAAGATCACCAATAATACTGATCTGTGCTATGTCCTATACATAGCACTGAACAGTATTAGCAATCAAAGGATTGCTATGGATAGTCCCCTATGGGGACATAAAAAGTTGAAAAATTTGAAAATAAAAAGTAAAAAAAAGTGAAAAATCCCCTCCTCCAATAAAAATTGTCAGTTTTTTCCCATTTTACCCCCAAAAAGCATAATTTTTTAAAAAATAAAAACATATTTGGTATGGCCGCGTGTGTAAATGTCCGAACTATCAAAATATAATGTTAATGATCCCATACAGTGAACGGCATAAACGTAAAAAATAAGTCCAAAAAAATTCATAAAAAATGAAAAAAGTTTTATATATGCAAATATGGTATTGATAAAAAGTTCAGATGACGCCACAAAAAATGAGCCCTCATACCGCCCTATATACAGAAAAATGAAAGTTATAGGTGGTCAAAATAGGGTGATTTTAGATTATTGATTTTGTACAAAAAGCTATAGATTTTTTTTTTTTAGCAGTACAAAAATATAAAAGTATCTAGCCATGGATATCATTTTAATTGTATTGACCCACAGAGTAAAGAACACATGTCATTTCTACCGTAAATTGTACATTGTGAAAACGAAACCCTACCAAATATGCAAAATTGTGGTTTTCAAAATTTTTTGGGGGGTTCGCCGTACATTTTATGGTAAAATCTGAGGTTTCATTACAAAGTACAATTGGTCTCGCAACAAACAAGCCCTTATATGGGTCTGTAGATGGAAATATGAAAGCGTTACGGATTTTAGAAGGCGAGGAGGAAAACACGAAAATGCAAAAATAAAATTGGCCTGGTCCTTAAGGGGTTAAATAGTCATCTTGTTAAATTCTATGATTTGCTGTGGTATGCCCCAGGCATATAGCAAAAAACACAAGGTAAACATGACCCAAAACTAAATTTTGTTTTCAGACTATAGAAAACTGCATAAAAATTCCATTGATCTGTGTCCAATAAAAAGTTGTCTTACTTGGAACTAAACTATGTGGAGCAGCTTTATAGGGCACATTTCCAGTGGTGACCCTATCCTTAGGCACCCTTGTCAATGCTCATGTCCAATGTGCACTCCCTGTTCTGATATATATATATATTTTTTTTTTAACAACCTATATATAGATGTGTATGGGAAGAAAAATGGCAAAAAACTGCAACTATAGCATGCTGACATGTTAAAAAACTGCCAATAGGAAAAAAAAATAGTTTGTAAATAATAAAGAAACTACACACAACCCTATCAGGGATTGGAAATCCTGTCGGCTGACGCCAAGGACATGTAGTTTCGGGCACCGGACAGGTACATTTTTCATAGATTTACCCTGTATCGGGCAAGCAGAGCCAGACCGACGGATAGATGAAACAGCAGGGCAGGAGGTGTTACAAAGCCCCGTCTGAAGCATTCTAAGGGTGCATGCACACCACGTTTTTGCTATCCAGTTCCCGTATCAGGTGTTTTGTAAAAACCGGACTCAACCGTATTAAACAGTGTGCACATAGATCAACCTGTATCCGGTTTGAAAATGTATACGGTTTGAATCGTGATGTACGGTTTAATCCGGTTGTATCTGTTTTCACCCTAAAAAAAGTATACGTCTGTCAATGTTCGCCTTGTTTTTAAATAAAGTTTTTCCAGAAAGAACATTCTAGAAGGTGGGTGGTGTTTTCGGCTTGCATTGTGCATGTGCAGTAATAAAAAGGGAGGGATTAAAACGGATGCAACCGTACACTCATACGGTTTAGTCCGGTTCTCATTGACTTGCAATGTTAATAAACATATCGGGTTAGGATACGGTTGGTGAACCGGACCTAAAAACGCTGTATACTCCGGTTGGGAACACGGCTGAAAAACCGGGCCCAACGGTTAAAGTGGCCAAACTGACATAACCGTATGATGCGTTTGCAATGTTAAGTCAATACATCCGGTTTTCAATACGTTTTAGCACGGTTTTTGAAGGAAAACCGTATACGGGAACTGGATAGCAGAAACGTGGTGTGCATGCACCCCAACACCTCCTGCCCTGCCTTTCCATCTGTCCGTATATAGTCATTGTTATCACTTTCTGAATAAAGTGCACAGCATCGGACTGCTGAGTGATCCGCCTTTTTCTGATCATTTGGATAAACAAATTTCTTATTGGTGTAATCAGGCCAACCTAAAGTATCAAACTATGTAATGTGGAGGAGAAGTATGGAACCGGCACCAGCTGCCTACTGCTATATGGATCTTGGGATTAACCGGTGTAGATACGCTGTTACATGAAGTCACATCTGAAAACTGTGTGGTGCTGGACACGCTATAGATACAGTGCAAACAGTTCCAAAATCAAGAGATGAAGCGGAGCAACTCACCAGTATTGTAGTTAGAGATTAGCGAACTTGCAGTAAATTCGATTCGTAACGAACTTCTTGGCTCGGCAGTTGATGACTTTTCCTGCATAAATGAGTTCAGCTTTCAGGTGCTCCCATGGGCTGGAAAAGGTGGATACAGTCCTAGGGGACTCTTTCCTAGGAATGTTTCCACCTTTTCCAGCCCATCGGAGCACCTAAAGGCTGAACTAATTTACGCATGATAAGTCATCAACTGCCGAACCGAGAAGTTCGTGACGAATCGAATTTACTGTATGTTCGCTCATCTCTAATTGTAGTGCAGGGACTTCATTTATTTCATATGGACATGAAAGCAGGATGGTGCGTGCGGGGGTATTCAAGCTGAGCGACAGGCCGGTATCTTCGTCGCGATACCGGCCTGTCGCTCGGCTTGAATACCCCCGCATGCACCATCCTGCTCCCCTGTCTGTATCCTGCTTTCATGTTGATATGAAATAAAGTCCCTGCACTACAATACTGGTGAGTTGCTCCGCTTCATCTCTTGATTTTGGAAAATAATATGTAAGTTTGACCACAAGGTGAATGGCGGAAAAAAAAGAAAAACCTCAAATTTACATTTTTTTTTTTTTTTTCAATTTCAACTCAAAAATTTTATATATATAAATTTTTTTTTTGTTTCAGAGCATAAGTTATGGAAAAATGAAAGGTGTCATTACAAAGTATAATTGGTCCTGCAAAAAACAAGCCTCATATGGGTCTGCAGATGGAAAAATAAGAGTTATGGCTATTATAGGGTGAGGAGGAAAAAATGAAAGTGCAGAAACTAATAAAGACCTAATTTACAGACTATTTTGGTTGAAATTTTATCCACCAGACAAGTGGATTTTCTAGGGGGACAAGTAAATTGTGTTCAGCTTTAGTCCCTTGGACAAGTAAAAACAGTTTGTTAAAAAATGATCAATGATAGCACTGATCAGATATTCACTAAACATTATTATTTATTTTTTTTTTGGTATTGGTTAATCACACGAATTGTTTTGTTTTTATTGGAATTCATTAAAAGTGAATTTTTAGTGTCTCGCTGTGATACCAGTGCTAAGCTAGGTTGGAATTCCTCTGTGTGAACTTGGCCTAGGAGTAGAGATGAGCGAACTTACAGTAAATTTAATTCGTCATGAACTTCTCGGCTCGGCAGTTGATGACTTATCCTGCGTAAATTATTTCAGCTTTCAGGTGCTCCGGTGGGCTGGAAAAGGTGGATACACTCCTAGGAGACTCTTTCCTAGGACTGTATCCACCTTTTCCAGCCCACCGGAGCACCTGAAGGCTGAACTAATTTACGCAGGAAAAGTCATCAACTGCCGAGCCGAGAAGTTCGTGACGAATTTACTGTAAGTTCGCGCATCTCTACCTAGGAGGTCCAATGCAGTAGGAGTACAATTTCACTGATAAACCTGTCCAGTAATGCAGATTTTCAGGACACGCAAGGTCCAATAAATCTAAGGTCGCCTCCACAGACTGAGTATTTTTGTTTGTTGTGGGGTTTTTCTATCACAGTTTTGTAACCTTTTTAAAACCCTACTGAAAAAAATCCAGAAAATGCCTTACCTAAAGCATGCTGCACCTTTAAAAAAAAATGCAACAAATGTGGAACAGAGAAGCGTTGTTTGTATTGTTTTATACCTCACAATAGTTGTGGCATTCGAGTAAGAAGGAAAAAAACTCCATTAAAAGGCAAAAAAAAATTGAGAATAAATGTCAAATGAGGTATTTCTAGAAGAGTTACAGCTCATGTGACCACTAGGGGCGCTCCTTACCCAGGATTCCTACACCTGCCCTGCCGCTATGGCTGTGTGCCCCGCACTGTGTACGCTTTCCTATGACGTTAGATACAAGATGGGAGCGCTCATGCCAAGTAGGTGAACGGTAGACTGCCCTACTGGTAACATAGCTCCTTCTCCCGGCTGCAATAGTCTCCCGTGTTTATAGAAGTATAACTGTGCCCAGCAGCGTCTCGCTTGATCCATAATTAGGGGAGTTATCTCCGGTCACACCAGGTTACCGCGGCCCGAGGGAACCGGCAGGGAAAGGGTGCTGGTAGGACATTTGGCGCGTAGGGTCATGTGACCGGGCAGCACGAGTGCAGGCGTGAGCCGCTCGTCCTGCCGAGACAGGAGGGGAGGGGGGACGCATGTAAACAGTTGTACAGAGGGCGGGGCTTCTGCTGTCATGTCTGGCGGGAGGGGGGATTTCCCAGCGGCGGAGTAAGTTCGTAGCTGTTGGCCACTAACCTATCAATCACAGCTTTCGACCAATGGGGTGGAGAGTGACGTCACAATGGTTATCAAGAAGCAAGTTGTGTAGAAAATCGCTATATCCCTGACAGAACGCGCTCGGGAGGACAAGTGATTGGAGGCTCCGCTCTTTGTGCTACAGTGTATGGTCGTGTCCGCCGCTACTGCTGCTCACCGGGGACTTGTCGTGATCTTGTCAGTGCGGTGCTTACGAGTCCTGTGGGGAGGGCGGCCATGACTCCCGGCCAGTAATGTAAGTGGACCCTGTCACGGTGCTGTGTGTTTTTGTCCGCTCCCCGTCATCACACTGAGGTTCAGCGCCTCCGGCTTGTATCTGGCTGCTCCGCCGTGACCCCACCGTCAGGACACCGAGCGCCGCCCGCTCTTTGCTGGCTTTACCTACAAGAATCCAACCGGGGTGTGGAGGATTGTGACACCGCGGAGTGACGGGCACAGCCCGGCTGGAGATCGGTCCTCCTGTGATTAGACGGATCTGAGGGCTACACCGGAGCCGGGGACGTGTCCTGTCTGAGGAGTCTCGTAGGGAACGATCTGTGGACGTACACGGCGGTGATCTATAGGGGACAGGATATGAAGAAGAGCGGAGATCTACAGGAGACAACAAACACAGCTAGGAGCTGTAGGGAATGTCAGGGAACTATGGAATAACAGCAGTGATCTATGGGAGACAACAAACAGGGAATGGCATAGGCAGCAGAGATCTACAGGAACTATGGAATAACAGCAGTGATCTCTATAGGGGACGTGACAGCCTGCACAGCAGTGATCTCTATAGGGGATGTGACAGCCTGCACAGCAGTGATCTCTATAGGGGACGTGGCAGCCTGCACAGCAGTGATCTCTATAGGGGACCTGACAGCCTGCACAGCAGTGATCTCTATAGGGGACGTGACAGCCTGCACAGCAGTGATCTCTATAGGGGACGTGACAGCCTGCACAGCAGTGATCTCTATAGGGGACGTGACAGCCTGCACAGCAGTGATCTCTATAGGGGATGTGACAGCCTGCACAGCAGTGATCTCTATAGGGGACGTGACAGCCTGCACAGCAGTGATCTCTATAGGGGACGTGACAGCCTGCACAGCAGTGATTTCTATAGGGGATGTGACAGCCTGCACAGCAGTGATTTCTATAGGGGATGTGACAGCCTGCACAGCAGTGATCTCTATAGGGGATGTGACAGCCTGCACAGCAGTGATCTCTATAGGGGATGTGACAGCCTGCACAGCAGTGATTTCTATAGGGGACGTGACAGCCTGCACAGCAGTGATTTCTATAGGGGACGTGACAGCCTGTACAGCAGTGATTTCTATAGGGGATGTGACAGCCTGCACAGCAGTGATTTCTATAGGGGACGTGACAGCCTGCACAGCAGTGATCTCTATAGGGGATGTGACAGCCTGCACAGCAGTGATTTCTATAGGGGACGTGACAGCCTGCACAGCAGTGATTTCTATAGGGGATTTTACAGTGGAGAACACAGCAGCCCTGTTCTCTGCACCTTCAGGCATTAGGGATCCTGTGTATACAGTTGTGGTAGCATCAGATCTATGGTATATACTGCGTGTACATGCCTGGTATGGGACTTGTGGAGCTATAGACCTAGGTTTCCTTCTCTCTGTTTAGATCTGTAGATAGACAGGTTTGTGTTTGGATCTGTAGATAGAAGGTTTGTGTTTGGATCTGTAGATAGAAGGTTTGTGTTTGGATCCGTAGATAGAAGGTTTGTGTTTGGATCCGTAGATAGAAGGTTTTGTGTTTGGATCCGTAGATAGAAGGTTTTGTGTTTGGATCCGTAGATAGGTTTGTGTTTGGATTTGTAGATAGACTGGTTTGTGTTTGGATCTGTAGATAGGTTTGTGTTTGGATCTGTAGATAGGTTTCTCTGTCTCAGATCTGTGTTTGGATCTGTCTCAGTAGAAGCGATCCTCTTCCCCCTCCTCCTCTGTCCCCAGGGATATGAAGTCTGCTCCTCCACCATGATACAAGCCTATTGTGACGCACTTACTACAACTCTCTCCTCTCTGCCAAGCCTCTCCCAGACTTGCTGTGCTCAGCACTTTACACTGGGAGAACAATAGGGCTGGATGAGGGCGTCCTGCCAAACTCCTAGTCACTGCAGGCACAGGGGGGCACAGCGGACACTGCCCTCCCCTGCAGTGACCTGGAAAATCGACCCATTACTAGCCCAGGACTGCTGATACCACTCTTAAAGATACAGGCACACACATTCCAGCTCTTACCCCCAGGCTGTAGCGTTGTTTACTTCCCCTGCTCCCATCATCTGCCTGGTGTCCAGGGATATTACAAGTTGGGTTGGCATGTGTTCCTGCCCCTCTAGACATAGAATATGCAGTAGATACGTGTAACACTTGTCATAGTTCCTTCCTGGCATACAGACTTGACTTGTTGATCTGGGAGCACCGAGCCATCACATAAGGGATTTTCCAGAGCTATAGCAGGTTGAAGTGTCATATATTTCATGTTTAGATGCTGCTGTTAGTACATTTTGTCACTATATAAACCTACATGAGGGTCCACAATTTAAATTTATGGATGGATTTATATATTGACCCCTGACCAAAAGCCAAATAGTCCTGGAAGTTTTTTGTTGTTGTCTAGATAGAGAAGAATATCACATAATAATGGGGGATATTTATCAAAGCCTGTGCCGAGGAAAAGTGGAGCAGTTGCCCATTGTAACCAATTAGATTGTTTCTTTTATGTTTAGTAACTCCTCAGAAAAATAAAAGCAGCATTCTGATTGGTTGCTTTGGCAACTGGCTGACTTCTCCTCTGCTCAGGTTTTAATAAATCTCCCAAATGTGTCTTTATGTAGATAACTTGAGTATAGGATTTGAGGACTAGATGTTTGGAATCTGTGTCCCGTCTTCAGCTTTCGAAGACGTTTACATTGGAGAGGAGCCTTGGTAAACTGCCCAGTGCTGATCAGGGGCTGCGATAGTCGTGCGAGGACTCTCACTTGTGGCTCGATAGGGTAATACTGCACTTTCAGTGGCTTTCTGATGACTAAAAAAGTGTTTATAAAAGTACATTTATTGTTTCGAGTTGTCATTCTGTCCCCTGCTAACCTGAAGGTGGAATCCCTGAGAGCAGCACAGTCTACAGCTAGATCCTTTCACAATCCTTTACCATTTGTTTTTGGTGTAAATAAACCTAAGATGATCAGGTAGAAGCCACCAGAAAACTTGGCAAAGTATAGAAAATGGTTTGTCGCATATATCGGATTTTATCAGGCCAGTATGAACTGCACGAAGACCGCAAAAGTGGGGAAAACAAAGAGGCTCCTTGGACGGATAGACAGTGCCTTGAGATAATAGGCTATGTACAATAAAATGCTCATGCCTGCTCACTACATTGTAATACTTCACAAGCTACTGTGGGTTCAGTAAGGACACTTGTGTATGGACGCTCACACTTAAAGATGCAATTATACATAAGTATATTATTAAGTCCATAGGCAGCAAAGTCAGTTGTGCCCTTGTGGAACAGGTTTGCAGATAGAATTTTATTTTGGGTTTGCTTTTTCTCATATGGTCAGTAGTGAAATGCAGTGAAGTGTTACTTATCTGATTTTTTTTTCACTTTTACAGAAATAAGAAGACCAAATGGCCAAACAACCATCATTGCTAAATCCGGGGTGCAGTGGAGGAGACCAGATACAGCCAGAAAACAGACGCACTCCATACAGACCCCTCAGGACAGGGGCCCCTACGTCCCTCACCAGCCCCCATTCTGATGAGGGAGGGAGCTGCCCGGCCAGTACTCCCTGGGGTCCTAGTTTATCACCATATAGCCCCAATTCCTTTGCCAACAGATCCCCACATTGTATGTTAGTAAGAGCATCCTCTCTTGTCTCCAAAACGTCTAGTGGATATTTTTCATTTGAAGTGAGTCCTGCTCCTGTGTATTGCGACAAAGCTACTCAAACACCGAGCCCTCCGTGTCAAGCATTTAACCACTATCTCTCAGTCATGGGTAAGATGTGCTTACTAATGTTTATGTATTGTCATGCCCAACAACTAGATGGATCTTCTCCTGGACATTAAAACAGGAGCGAGACACAGAACGATGTTTGCCAAGCAGATACCTGTCTGTGCATGTGACTGAAGGGATAACTGATTGTTAGCACATGGTCTGTTTCTTTGTGTCCCTTGTTGGATATCAGTCTTTACCCTACACTTGTATACTGTGTACGACATCACGGGCTGAACTCTCTAGTCTCCATGTTTATAAACAATGTTGTGCGTATCCTGGCATGAGCTGTTAAGCTCTGGATTCATAGAGATCCATATTCTCATAGACTTTCCTACAGCATGTGCAGTTTTGGTTTTTTTCAAGGGTAGTCAAATGGTATGGGTATGCTACCACATGCATTGGATGAGAGCTCTGTGGATTACATTTATTAGTGTATTTATGCTGGTTGTCTTTTGTGAATACATTACAAAATACTGCATACTAAATGACTTCTGAAAGCCCTGCACCATGAGAGTCAAAATATAAAGCTGGGATCTGGTTGTTACCGAATATGTGCCTAGTTGATAAATCTGTTTGGTGTATTAGAGATGATAAACCTTTCAACATTGTTTCCATACTTGTATAGTGTGTGTGTATAGAAAACATGCTACTCCTTCCTAAAACCCTACTGGCCTGTGACTGACTATTCTTATTTTGGGTGATGGAGAGAAATGGTCAATGACAGGTTGAGCAGTGGTGTGAGGTTGGAGTTACCATTGCAACTGATAAATCACCACGATCGCCACTACAGTAATAAAATAAAGCGTGACACAGCAGAGAAATGAACACTGGAAAGCCTGATATAATAAAAAAAAATGCAAAAAGGTTATGGAGAGGCTCTTGTCAAACTAATCACCAATAAAGACCCGACTGACACCTATACTCACGGTGTCTGAAAATGGGTTAAATACAATACAAAATATGGGGCTCAAGGTCATGGATATTTACCCAATATATTTAGTGTGTATATATAGAGAAAAATAGATGCCAACATACATATAGTCATAAAATACGCTGTGACCTGCCCCATGTGTGTCGTCTGGATCACTACATATAAACTATAAAAATTTGTAAAATTATGAAGCAATAAAATGAGACCACACACCTAATGGAACCAGTCCATCATAGGGATGATATTATGCATAAAGTTTAGTTAATATCCTCAAAGTGGTAACCAGTATGTCTATGCTGGGGATACTGGTGTTCGATAGGTTCTGTCTTGTTCTTAGACACAGTGTTGGCTGGTATGTATATCATGAATTATAGCCAAATGCAATGAACTCTGTTTATCATAGGTATGATGCTCACCGATCCGGGAGTGGAACTAAGAGGACTTCTATGTGGATGCCTCTCCTATTGAAATGCCGTAATAGCTGTTGCCAGATGTCGGTATAGTAAACAGATTGAAGTTTACTTTCTAGCATGCGCTAGTCTTTGCCCCCGTGTAGGCTCTTTTTGCTGGAGAGAGTGCGCTGCTGGAGACTCGTCCGTCTCTCCAGATTGCAGCGCTGATGGTAGTGGGCTCTGACTTTGTGGACTGCAGTGCTTCTCCGGCACTCATGCTGATGATCCCGGTGACGTCATCGTGTCTCCACAGCGCATGCTGTCAGGTAATTTGATTGACAGACAGATATCTTAAGCAAATAAAGTTCATAGATGGGTTAAGGTCACAATGTTTGGGTTGGTGGTGGTCACAAAACTTAATAGATAGTAGGCTGGACGCATTTCAGGACCCCCATAGGTCATTTCCTCAGCAGCTTAAAGTAGATATTTTTGGGGGGTCAAGTGCTCTTTGTTACTGACGTCACAACTAGTATCTGGATTATTGTTGAGTAATTGATCCCCCAAAAATATCTACTTTAAGCTGCTGAAGAAAGGACCTATGGGGATCCTGAAATGTGTCCAGCCTACTATCAAGTTTTGTGACCACCACCAACCCAAACATTGTGACCTTAACCCATCTATGAACTTTATTTGCTTAAGATATTGGTCTGTCAATCAAATTACCCGACAGCATGCGTTGTGGAGACACGAGGACGTCACCGGGATCATCAGCAGTGTGTGCTGGAGAAGCGCTGCAGTCCACAAAGTCATAGCCCACTACCATCAGCGCTGCAATCCTGAGAGACGGCAGAGTCTCCAGCAGCGCACTCTCTCCAGCAAAGAGTCGACACGGGGGCAAAGACTAGCGCATGCTAGAAAGGAAACTTCAATCTGTTTACTATACCGACATCTGGCAACAGCTATTACGGCATTTCAATAGGAGAGGCATCCACATAGAAGTCCTCTTAGTTCCACTCCCGGATCGGTGAGCATCATACCTAGGATAAATTGATTTAATTGCATTTGGCTAGAATTCATCATATACTTGCCAGCCAATACTGTGTCTAAGGACAAAACAGAACCTATCGAGCACCAGTGTTAGGTGTGTGGTCGTATTTTATTGCATCATTTTACTATTTTATTTTTATATGTAGTGATCCTGACGACCCACACGGGCCCTGTGAGTCGCAGGTCCCAGCGTATTTTATGAATATATGTATGTTGACATCTATTTTCATATATAGCAAAATATATATAAAAAATATATTAAATATATTTGTTAAATATCTGTGACCTTGAGCCCCATATTTTGTATTGATATAATAAAAAGCTTACATCCTGGCACCATGCTTCTCTAGAGCTTTTATGCCACCGTTTACAGACCAACAGGATTCCCTGAAAGGGGTATTCCAGCCTCTAAAATATAACCCTTATCCTGAGATTAGAGGATAAGTGTCTGATCATGGGAGAGTCCTACCTCTGAACCCCCTGCAATTTTCAGAACAGAGCCTGACTCTCCCTGCTGCATGGAATGGTGGGTTGGCACACACTCCATCAATTGTCTTTGGGAGTGCTAGAGATACCATAGTACAGCCCCCAGACATTTATCACTTATCCTGTGGATAGAGGATAAGTTTTTAGGGGCTGGATTTAGGACCCACCAAAATCCAGTGACTAGCATTGGGGGAGGAAATTCAGGTATCTTGAATCTTAATATGGGATCCTTTTGTTCTTAGGTTAGGTTCACACTATTCCGCTTTGAAATTGCAGGCAGAAATTCCCCTTACTAAAATGTATAGTAAATGGGTTTCCGTTCACAAATTCACACTTCGGAATATGTGAACGGAAAATCCGCTTTAAAATGTAGGCATGAAGAATGGTGTTGCTCATTTTTCAGGCGGAAATACTCACGGAACACGTTCCGGAACACATTGCAGTCTATTGGATACTGCAGTGTCTGCGCGGTCCTAGCGCCGACTGATTCAGTCGGTGCTGGCCGCACTCGGAATCTCCGGGCAGAAATTTTCTGCCCAGAGATTCCGCTGTGTGAACCTAGCCTGAAGGTAAAATTTGCCACCAGTGGCTTATTGCCCTCTTCCTGTTGAAAACACATGCATGCTCAGCTGAACAGAAAGTACATGTGGGAGGAGTAGCTGTAAGCCAAAGGAAGGCAACTAGTGTTAACGCTCTGTTTGTTTGGTTGTGGTGCCAGGCAGATGATTTGTAGTATTTGGGATGATGAGGATTCTGTGAAGTAATCAACAGTTTCCTGGCATCTCACTATAGATACACTGCCCAATCTGCCCAGTTATTAAGCGTGACTAAAGCGGCCATGATGCTTTTCCTTTATTTAGTTTTATTAGCACCACCCTTGATTTAGGGAAAAAAAGTGAGTTCGAAAGAGACATGTCAAGAAATAGCAGAGCCTATCTTGTGTATGACTCTCTTCTTACATAGTGTTGGTTTCTGCGCTGCCAGGCCTCCTGACCCCAGATGCCACTTAACCTAATCCCTTCTCTGTACAGTACACTTCAGATTTTTTTTGGCTTTTAAAGGAAGCCTGGAAAGCCAACACCCAAAAAAGCAATATAAACTTCCTATGGAGAAAGTAAAATGAGTGTTTCTCCGCTGCAGAGCCAGTCCACCCAGTGATGTGTGCACACCCTTTAATCTGGCCTGTACGTGAGCTGAGTGACAGTGGTCTGCCTCCACACAGTACACAATCTGATATTACCAACAGCGGTGGGTTTTTAGACTTGTATAACACTTAAAAATATGTTGAGGATGGAGGGTCCTTTTCCTTTTCTTGTTGACTTCTCACACATATCCCACAATGTGTTCCTCTGCTGACTACAAAGCCAGTAATATTAATGTTCTATTGTACTTTCTGGGGAAGTGGCTCCTGTGCCCCCAGAATCTGCACTGAACGTTATATTTTTAGTGAGGTGGGGCCTGGGGCTGGTTACAGCTGCTGGCAGCTACTCATGAAGATTTATTACATGTGGTATTCCTTTTCCAGCAGCTGTTTCTGAGCAAGGTCCCTGAATTTATGTCTGCCCGGACTTGTCACGCACACGTGCAGCGTGAAAAGAAAACCTTTCGAGCTCCTGTTGTGCGCTGATGCCAGGAAAATGTACTTGGATATACTTACTTGAATTTCCCTACTAACCATGCACTTGGCTGATCTGCAGAGGTCATGCATGGTCTGTGCTGTATCAAGTGGTGCTTGAGTCTGCTACCCCAGCTTATAGGGATTGGGAGAGAATTCTAGTTAGCTTTTTCTGTATGCTTAACATTTTCCACAGAGCTCCCCTGTAGTTGGTTGGCATGGGCAACAGGGCCAGGCTTTCTGTTTACTAGTGTCACTAAATAAGAGACCTTCAAGTCACATGGGAGGTTTGGGGCTACATCTAGGACTTGTTTGGTGCACACTAGGAGTGAAGCAAATCAGCAGCTACACTTTATATATTAATTGGATTAGAAAGAGTGAACACGTGGCAAATCTGCCACATAATGCACATTTTTTTTTTTTTTAACCATTTTATGTGGATAAATGGGTACTCTGGTGCTTAGACATCTTATCCCCTATACAAAGGATAGGGGATAAGATGCCTGATCGCGGAAGTCCTGCTGCTGGGGACCCCCGGGATCTTGCACGCGGCACCCCGTTTGTAATCAGTCCCCAGAGCGTGTTCGCTCCGGGTCTGATTACCGGCGACCACACGGCCGGCAGCGTGTGACATCACGCCTCTGCCCACGTGTGACGTCACGCTCCGCCCCTCAATGCAAGCCTACGGGAGGGGGTGTGACTGCTATCATGCCCCCTCCCGTGGACTTGCATTGAGGGGCGGAGTACCCCTTTAAGTCTTTAAAATCTGAACAAACCCTACAGTGGCCCATTTATTGGGTGCAATAGCATAACCTTAACTCAGGTGTGTTAAATATATTCAAAGAAAAGCTTTGTTATAACCAGGATTCGTGGTGCATTATTGGAATTAAATCGGATGGATTGCATCCTGGCTCTGTGTTTCCTTGCTCCGCTCAGCACCACGAATTCTGGTTATAACAAAGCTTTTCTTTGAATATATTCTACACATGTCCAGGAAGGCTGCAGACGGTTCTTATTCAACTACACACTTTTACCATTGTTGTGTATGTTGTTGCACAACCTCCTCTAGTAAGCGGTATTGAATCTTCCTTTTACTTTACCCTTACATCTATGTTACTCCACAAGGAGCGCCTTTTTTATTTCAGGTGTGTTAAAACAGTGAAGGTAAAAAAAAATCTGCCCTGAATTTGGGGAAGTATTAGTTGCGGCTCAGCAATCTGGAAAGGTTTATACTAACTTCCAAATAACTTCAAGTCCATTTTACAGTAAGAAAGATTAACAAGTAAAAAAAACATTCAAGACAGTTGACAATCTTGTCCTAGGAAATTCATGCCCTAGGAAATTCATGCTCAGAAATGTTTCAAAATGCCGTAGAGCTGTATCTTGGACTCTACAGGCCTCAGTTAGCATGTTGAATGCTCAAGTTAACGACCGTACAATTAGAAACAACTGAACCAATATGGCTTGGGAAGAGTTGGCAGGAGGAGGCCTCTTCTTTCTAAAAAGAACATGGCAGCACAGCGTAAGTTTGCAAAGTTGCATCTGAACAAACCACAAGATTTTTGGAGCAATATACTTTAAACCGACTAGACTAAAATGGAGGTTATAATGCACAGAGCCTCGTTTGGCGAAAAGCAAACACGGCACAAACTCAATTTACTGTACAGCACAGTTGTGGAGGGGTGATGATTTGAGCTAGTTTTTTTTATTTTTTTATTTATTCATTTTGTACGATCATGAACGCCTCTGTATACCAGAATATTCCAGAGTCAAATGTGAGGTCGTCTGTCCAGCATCTAAACCTTTGCCTTATCTGGATCATGCAACAGGAAAAGAATCCCAAGCACACCAGCAAATCTACAACCGAATGGCTGAAAGAGTAAAATCCAAGGTGTTGCAATGGCCCAGTGCTCAACCCAATAGAAATGCTGTGGTGGCACCTTAACAGGGCTGTGCAGAAATAAACGTCCACAACCCTCAATGACCAGAAGCAACACTGTAGAGTGGGCCAAAATTTCTCCAGAACGTTGGAGACTGAGATGTGCTCCAGAAACCATTACTTTACTATATTTCTGCCAAAGATCATTCCACAAGCTATTGGGGTGGACTTTTATGTAGTTTCTCTCACAACCTCATTTTTGCTAAATGATAACACTTTGTAATTTCTTATCATACATAAAGTTATAGAAATTCAATATAGAACTGTCACTTACCTATGACCAAGGCATGTATACAAGATAGACAGGCTGAAATAATGTACATTCAACCTACAAGGTCTATAAGAAAAGTGCCAAGAGTTGTTAAACCCTGGCTTAATAAATACAAGTACCACTAAACAGAAGTTGAGTGCAGCAATAGCGATCTCTCATTTTGCCTGTGCACTTGCTGGTAGCACCACAGAAAGTCCTTTCCGAAAGCCTCAGATTGATTTTCACTATCAACCACGTAACCACGACTTTAATTTCCTGAATGACTGCTCGTCGCTGACTCCTGGGCACTGTTGCTATATGGATGGAGACGGGTACAGTCTAGGAAGTGACTAACTACATTTCACATTTGGATGTTAGTGCCAAAACTTCCTCTCAGATGTTAAGTGAGGAGTTTATCCGGTGGGGAAAGGGTTTCCTCGCTCTGCTGAGTCTTTGTACTTTTTTTTTTTTTCCCCCCAAGCATCTGAATTGCTCTCTCAACTTTCAGAATGTTTCACTATGCGTCACACCAGCTTAGCTGAATGAAGTTTGGCTGTTGTAATAGAGGAGCACATGATACTGAAGCCTGATTTAACCTCAGAGACTGGTCAGCTCAGGTCCCCCAACATATCAGACAAGCCAACGCCAGCCAACTCTGTGGCCTTTGGTCCAGCCTTAACAGAAAGAAGGCTTGGAGCCAAACAAGTTTGGCTTTTACTCATGCTCTGAATATTTACATCAGTATCGAAGTCCTGTTCCCAGGATGGCAGCTCTTTTAGCTGTCTACAATGTATCAATGTACTCTGGAGGCAGCTACTTCTTATCTTTTTATGTCTCTAGTTTAAAGGATATAAGCATGACGGCCACTCCTCATATAATACTGATTGTGGTAGGATACCAAACAATAGTGCAAGAATCGACAACATGAAAGCAAGGCAAATAATGCTGTTAAATAGATGATCTATCCATCAACAAATGAAGAAAGTTCATTCTTTTTACAGTGACATTACTCTCCATTTGTTACCTATAAAAAGGCATTTCCTTGTAGACCTGTCTGCGCTATGATACCATGTATGTGATTGACTGTGTGGCTATATTGGCCAACATTAATGTCATGATGGAATAGATTAGTAATAGGTGGTGTAGACATGGGTGGTTGTCACTTTTGACTTAGAATATTTTTTTCAGTATGTCTACCATTGGTAAATGTATATAGTTACCTGTTATAGAAAACCAAAATCTAAACCTGTAGGAACAAACCAACAGATGTATCTTCTGATTTACAAGTGCATGTCCATTCTGTTTTAAAAGCCGGGGGAATAGGGGAATTGAGTTACACTAAGCAAACCCATTTCTAGGTAGAGTATCTGTTTAACTTATCTGTATGTTTCGGGTTTATAATAGAAGTAATAATTACATATTTACACTGCGGTCTATAGAGACTCTTCCACAGATAAGTGTAAAGAACCTATTGGAATAAAATTTAAAGTTAGATTTTGTTTTTCTTAGCTGCCAGAAATCTCAACATCCATGAAGAAATGCGGCCAGAAATCTTGATTGCACGTGAACTTCGCCGTATTGGTGATGAATTTCATGCGTTATACAATCCAATGGAGGTAAGTGCCTAGATCTACTGATACTATCGAACTAATATTGCAAACTTGGCTGAGACGGTTTAAAAATACTCCAAATTTATATCTGTGGCTCAAGCTGTGTACTGTGTAGTTTTAGTTCAGTCCAACGATCAGTTGCCTTCTTTTTACTTAAAAATTTTATACTATAAGTTGTGTACATTGTTGAAACTCACAAACCACACCCGCTTTCCCCCAAAATCATGGCCACTTTATGCAAAACTGCACCCTACTTGTCAATAGTGCCTTAATGGTGTACGTCTTATTAGTGATTGATTTTTTTTTGTGCAGGCAATTTTATTTCTCCCTTTCTGTGTAGAATAGTGGTACACCACACCACCTTTATTCACACAAGTGTATTACAACCTACCTCCAGCCATGTGAATAATGCCTTATTACCATTACACACAAGTGTTAAAAGGAAGAAACCCTATGACCCGTATGAAGAAAGCCATTCATCATTCATGTTACCAAATAGTTCCCTATTTATAACCTTTTGGTCATATGTTTGGTAACATTTTGTAATAGTAGTGTTCTGCTTGTAAGGGCTATAGGAGAATGTTTCTTTAGGTAGGGAAGTGGGATGGTTTGGGATTCCAATAAAACATTGATAGTCAATGTTGTGTATAGCCTTTTGTCACACTTGGCTCCTACTTTTTCCACCCATTCCCTTTCTGTGCAGTAAGTCGTGTCTTTCTGTTATAGCCTCCTGGGAAAGTATAGGTCCACCATGCAATAATCCATAATGAAAGAGGGCAATGGGCAAGTGGAGGTGAGAGTGGGGAAAACTCCTCAATCGGGCTTTTGAGTTCTGTGGACCGGCCTCTCTAGTGTTGTAACTGACATCTAGTTCACAATAAGACTTCTCCAGGCCTGGATTATGCCAATAGATCCCTTTTTGATTCACTTTTTTATTCTTTTATTTTTTTATAATTTTTTTTTAATTATTTTAATTTTATTTATCGATCAATCTATCTCGCTCTATCATATGTGTGTATAATAAATATATATATATATATATATATATATATATATATTTAGAAAATTGTAATGGGAAACTTAAAGGGGTTATCCGGGAAAAACTTTTTTATATATATATCAACTGGCTCCAGAAAGTTAAACAGATTTGTAGATTACTTCTATAAAAAAAAAAATCTTAATCCTTTCAGTATGTATGAGCTTCTGAAGTTAAGGTTGTTCTTTTCTGTCTAAGTGCTCTCTGACACCTGTCTCGGGAAACGCCCAGTTTAGAAGAGGTTTACTATGGGGATTTGCTTCTAAACTGGGCGGTTCCCGAGACACGTGTCATCAGAGAGCACTTAGACAGAAAAGAACAACCTTAACTTCAGAAGCTCATAAGTACTGAAAGGATTAAGATTTTTTAATAGAAGTAATTTACAAATCTGTTTAAATTTCTGGAGCCAGTTGATATATAAAAAAAAGTTTTTTCCTGGAATACCCCTTTAAGTTGGTTGTCACAGGTGCAAGAATATTTGGAGTCTATCTCCAGGAAGGAAGAAAATTATCCTCTTGGACATTTTTCTAGTCTTAAATTAGAAACCTTAGGGAGAAAAAAAAAAAAAAAACACCTGCCAAAAGACATTCTGCACAAAGTACCATGATTTATCTTAGGGAGTTTTATTTTATAACATGGAAACCAATGACTTGAGTTACAGTCCCTGGCACAAGGCTGGTGCCACTCACAGCGCAGCTCTGCCTACTAGAAATAATTTCCTGCAAAAAAAAGTGCACTACCAGCTTCAGCAGAAAAACAGAAGAATGATCACTGCCAAGGGAAACCAAATCAATCACATGAAAGCTTTAGGGGTTGTCTGGTTGGAGGGGCGGTTTCACAATTATGCCCATTGTGTGGAATACTTCCTGCTGTTCAGGAAGACTACTGCATTGGGGGACTGAAGCTGGACACCAGAGGCATCTCGGGAGCCCTGGAGGGAAGAACATGTTTCTATTTTTTGGTGTTTATTTTTATTTTTTTTATGCCCACACAATGGGCATAGTTTTTAACCCCCTTCTGCTGGAAATGATCATATCTTTCAGCACTTTAGATGCAACCTCTTCAGCTTAAAGATATAATGTGGCTATACTAGTATGCAAACTACTTATTTACTTAAAGTTCCAGGCAAATTCACGTTTTTTAGTTAAGTATTAAGGAACAGAAAAACTTCAATAAAACTGAGCTGCAATGCCGCACACAACCTAAGGACACTTGATGATTTTTTTTTTTTTTAAAGAAATTCGCACTGTTTTTCTGTTCCTGTATAACCCC